>NC_140998.1:211833930-211944509 GCF_052327205.1 Somniosus microcephalus | reverse complement strand
TGGAGGAGGTTACAGAGATAGGGAGTGTTGTAGGGGCTGGAGGAGGTTACAGAGATAGGGAGGGTTGTGGGGCTGGAGGAGGTTACAGAGATAGGGAGGATTGTAGGGGCTGGAGGAGGTTACAGAGATAGGGAGGGTTGTAGGGGCTGGAGGAGGTTACAGAGATAGGGAGGGTTGTAGGGGCTGGAGGAGGTTACAGAGATAGGGAGTGTTGTAGGGGCTGGAGGGCATTACAGAGATAGGGAGGGTTGTAGGGGCTGGAGGAGGTTACAGAGAAAGGGAGGGTTGTAGGTGCTGGAGGAGGTTACAGAGATAGGGAAGGGTTGTAGGGGCTGGAGGAGGTTACAGAGATAGGGAGGGTTGTAGGGGCTGGAGGAGGTTACAGAGATAGGGAGGGTTGTAGGTGCTGGAGGAGGATATAGAGATAGGGAGGGTTGTAGGGGCTGGAGGAGGTTACAGAGATAGGGAGGGTTGTAGGGGCTGGAGGAGGTTACAGAGGTAGGGAGGGTTGTAGGGGCTGGAGGAGGTTACAGAGATAGGGAGGGTTGTAGGGGCTGGAGGAGGTTACAGAGATAGGGAGGGTTGTGGGGCTGGAGGAGGTTACCGAGATAGGGAGGGTTGTAGGGGCTGGAGGAGGTTACAGAGATAGGGAGGGTTGTAGGGGCTGGAGGAGGTTACAGAGATAGGGAGGGTTGTAGGGGCTGGAGGAGGTTACAGAGATAGGGAGGGTTGTAGGTGCTGGAGGAGGTTACAGAGATAGGGAGGGTTGTAGGGGCTGGAGGAGGTTACAGAGATAGGGAGGGTTGTAGGTGCTGGAGGAGGTTACAGAGATAGGGAGGGTTGTAGGTGCTGGAGGAGGTTACAGAGATAGGTAGGGTTGTAGGGGCTGGAGGAGGTTACAGAGATAGGGAGCCCCTTCCCCTCTCCCCATCGCTTCTCCCCCCTCTCCCCATCGCCTCCCTCTCCCCATCACCCCTCCCCCTCTGAGCATCACCCCTCCCCCCCTCCCAAACACCCCTCCCCCCATCCCAATCACCCCTCCCCCCATTGCCCCTCCCCCCATTGCCCCTCCCCCTCTCCCCATCGCCCCCCCTCTCCATCACCCCGCCCCCTCTCCCCATCGCCCCTCCCCCTCTCCACATCGCCCCTCCCCCTCTGCCCATTACCCCTCCCCCTCTCCCATCGCCCCTCCCCCTCTCCCCAACGCCCCTCCCCCTCTCCCCATCGCCCCCTCACCCTCTCCCCGTCGCCCCCTCACCCTCTTCCCATCGCCCCCTCACCCTCTCCCCTTCGCCCCCTCCCTCTCTCCCCATCGCCGCCTCACCCTCTCTCCATCGACCTTCCCCCTCTCCCCATCGCCCCTCCCCCTCTCCCCATCGCCCCTCCCCCTCTCCCCATCGCCCCTCCCCCTCTCCCCCTCGCCCCTCCCCCTCTCCCCATTGCCCCTCCCCCTCTCCCCATCGCCCCTCCCTCTCTCCCCATCGCCCCCTCACCCTCTCCCCATCGACCCTCCCCCTCTCCCCATCGCCCCTCCCCATCGCCCCTCCCTCTCTCCCCATCGCCCCCTCCCCCTCTCCCCATCACCCCTTCCCCTCTCCCCATCGCCCCTCCCCCTCTCCCCATCGCCCCTCCCCCTCTCCCCATCGCCCCTCCCCCTCTCCCCATTGCCCCTCCCCCTCTCCCCATCGCCCCTCCCTCTCTCCCCATCGCCCCCTCACCCTCTCCCCATCGCCCCTCCCCAGCGCCCCTCCCTCTCGCCCCATCACCCCCTCCCCCTCTCCCCATCGCCCCTTCCCCTCTCCCCATCGCCCCCTTCCCCTCTCCCCATCGCCCCTCCCCCTCTCGCCATCGCCCCTCCCCCTCTCCAAATCGCCCCTCCCCCTCTCCCCATCGCCCCTTCCCCTCTCCCCATCGCCCCCTCCCCCTCTCCCCATCGCCCCGCCCCCTTTCCCCATCGACCCTCCCCCTCTCGCCATCGCCCCTCCCCCTCTCCCCATCGCCCCTCCCCCTCTCCCCATCGCCCCTTCCCCTCTCCCCATCGCCCCCTCCCCCTCTCCCCATCGCCCCGCCCCCTCTCCCCATCGCCCCTCCCCTCTCGCCATCGCCCCTCCCCCTCTCCCCATCGCCCCGCCCCCTCTCCCCATTGCCCTCCCCCTCTCCCCATCGCCCCGCCCCTCTCCCCATCGCCCCTCCCCCTCTCGCCATCGCCCCTCCCCCTCTCCCCATCGCCCCTCCCCCTCTCCCCATCACCCCTCCCCCTCTCCCCATCACCCCTTCCCCTCTCCCCATCGCCCCCTCCCCCTCTCCCCATCGCCCCGCCCCCTCTCCCCATCGCCCCTCCCCCTCTTGCCATCGCCCCTCCCCCTCTCCCCATCGCCCCTCCCCCTCTCCCCATCGCCCCTTCCCCTCTCCTCATCGCCCCCTCCCCCTCTCCCCATCACCCCCTCCCCCTCTCCCCATCGCCCCCTCCCCCTCTCCCCATCACCCCTTCCCCTCTCCCCATCGCCCCTCCCCCTCTCCCCATCGCCCCTCCCCCTCTCCCCATTGCCCCTCCCCCTCTCCCCATCGCCCCTCCCTCTCTCCCCATCGCCCCCTCACCCTCTCCCCATCGACCCTCCCCCCTCTCCCCATCGCCCCTCCCCATCGCCCCTCCCTCTCTCCCCGTCGCCCCCTCCCCCTCTCCCCATCGCCCCTTCCCCTCTCCCCATCGCCCCCTTCCCCTCTCCCCATCGCCCCGCCCCCTCTCCCCATCACCTCCCCCCTCGCCATCGCCCCTCCCCCTCTCCCCATCGCCCCTCCCCCTCTCCCCATCGCCCCTTCCCCTCTCCCCATCGCCCCCTCCCCCTCTCCCCATCGCCCCGCCCCCTCTCGCCATCGCCCCTCCCCCTCTCGCCATCGCCCCTCCCCCTCTCCCCATCGCCCCTCCCCCTCTCCCCATCGCCCCTTCCCCTCTCCCCATCGCTCCCTCCCCCTCTCCCCATCGCCCCGCCCCCTCTCCCCATCGCCCCCTCCCTCTCTCCCCATCGCCCCTCCCCCCTCTATCCATCGCCCTCCCTCTCTCCCCATCGCCCCTCTCCCCATCGCCCCCTCCCCCCTCTCCCCATCGCTCCTCCCTCTCTCCCCACCGCCCCTCCCTCTCTCCCCATCGCCCCTCCCCCTCTCCGGAACGCCCCTCCCCCTCTCCCCATCACCCGCTTCCCCCTCTCCCCATTGCCCCTCCCTCTCTCCGCATCGCCCCCTCCCTCTCTCCCCATCGCCCCTCCCCCCTCTATCCATCGCCCCTCCCTCTCTCCCCATCGCCCCTCTCCCCCTCTCCCCATCGCCCCCTCCCCCCTCTCCCCATTGCTCCTCCCTCTCTCCCCACCGCCCCTCCCTCTCTCCCCATCGCCCCTCTCCCCTTCTCCCCATCGCCCCCTCCCCCTCTCCCATCACCCCGCCCCCTCTCCCCATCGCCCCTCCCCCTCTCCACATCGCCCCTCCCCATCGCCCCTCCCCCTCTCCCCATCGCCCCTCCCCCCTCTCCGCATCGCCCCTCCCCCTCTCCCCATTGCCCCTCCCTCTCTCCCCATCGCCCCCTCCCCCTCTCCCCATCGCCCCTCCCACTCTCCGGAACGCCCCTCCCCCTCTCCCCATCACCCGCTTCCCCCTCTCCCCATTGCCCCTCCCTCTCTCCCCATCGCCCCTCCCCCCTCTATCCATCGCCCCTCCCTCTCTCCCCATCGCCCCTCTCCCCATCGCCCCCTCCCCCCTCTCCCCTCCCTCTCTCCCCATCGCCCCTCCCCCTCTCCAGAACGCCCCTCCCCCTCTCCCCATCGCCCCTCCCCCTCTCCCTTCACCCCTCCCCCTCTCCCGAACCCCGGCAATAAGAATGGAGCGAGAAGGAGAGAGGGCCGGAAAGAGAGAGCGTGAGAAAGAAAGAGCGAAAGAGAGTGGGAGAAACAGAGAGAAAGAAACAGAGACACGCAAAGGTGGTCGAGGGAATTCTCAGGACCCACAGACCACTGACGGTCATTCAGGGCCGCACCATTGCTGAAGTGCGTTGCCCCGAGTCGTACTGATCAAGCAGATGAGACGATCGAAGCCACGAGGCCCCTTCATGGGCGGAGTAAGTCAATGCTAGTCGGGGTAATGGTTGGAAGGGGAGATCTCGGGTGGGGCGGGGGGGGGTCCCCTGCGCTTGGGAGGGTTCAAGGGGGGGGGTCCCCTGCGCTTGGGAGGGTTCAAGCTGACCCTGGGGAACTCCAGCCAGACAACACAAGCGTGGCCTCTCGGCCGCGATGCCTCCCGCGGTCGGTCAGCCACCCACCCCTGAGGAACGGCCACCTCGGTTTTGAGGTAGTGGGAGCAGGGGTAGCGGTCAACCGGGCCGTCTAGGGCCCGCGGCCAGCAGAGGGCAGCGGTGCGGAGGTTACGTAGCCCGACCAGTCCCTCGGGGCCTGGTAATCCAAGCGGGCCTGAGTTCGAATCCCACCCTGGCACTTTGAGAACTTGAACTCGGTTCACTGATGCCCCTTTAGGGAAGGAAACCTGCCGTCCTTACCCGGGTCTGGGGCCTATACCTGACTCCAGTCCCACACACCAACCTGGTTGACTCTTAACTGTCTCTCTGAAGTGGCCCCTCATGTTCGTACCGAACCCGCCTACCAGCGGTTCAAGAAGGCGGCTCACCACCACCTTCACGAGGGGCGACTAGGGATGGGCAATAAATGCCGGCCTCGCCAGCGACGCCCACATCCCCGAGAATTAAGAATGAAAAGTTAAATAGAAACATAGAAACACAGGAGCAGGAGTCGGCCGTTCGGGCCCTTCGAGCCTGCTCCGCCATTCAATATGATCATGGCTGATCCTCTATCTCAATACCATATTCCCGCTCTCTCCCCATACCCACTTGATGCCTTTTGTGACAAGAAATCTATCGATCTCCTTCTTCAATATATTCAGTGACTTGGCCTCCACAGCCTTCTGTGGTAGAAAATTCCACAGGTTCACCACCCTCCGAGTGAAGACATTTCTCCTCATCTCAGTCCTAAATGTCCTACCCCGTATCCTGAGACTGTGACCCCTCGTTCTAGACCCCCCCAGCCAGGGGAAACATCGTCCCTGCATCCAGTCTGTCTAGCCCGGTCAGAATTTTATACGTTTCAATGAGATCCTCTCTCATTCTTCTAAACTCTAGTGAATACAGGCCTAGTCGACCCAATCTCTCCTCATACGACAGTCCTGTCATCCCAGGAATCAGCCTGGTGAACCTTCGCTGCACTCACTCTATGAAAGTATATCCTTTCTTAGGTACGCAGACACAGGCCTGGATTTTGTCAATGGGGAGTTTTTGGAGGCGGGACTCCCACTTTCTGGGTTGGAGTCCCGCCTCCATCGACTTGTGGCCAACCCACGCTATTTTCCCTTGATTGACCTGGTTAAGCCCCGCCCAGCGGGCTCAGCAGGCCAATTAAGGGACACCTGGTTACTGGTGACGTCAGCGATTGATATTTCATCTGTCAAGAGCTTTTGACAGATGAAAAATCAACGTTTGACAGCTCTGTGAAGCTGTCAAACACTGACAATCTGTCTTCTAACTTGAGTCCTTCTACTCAGACTCAGTTAGAGATCTCTCCAGACCAGAAAGCAGAGGCTGCAGTTTTTGACAGTTCAGCGGCCATTCTGCTTTCTGTGCCGGTGAGCTGAGGGACTCCCGAGAACTGAAGGAAGGAAGCCTGCAGGAGAAAGTAAAGGTAAGTAAAACTCATTAAAACACTTTACACTCACCTCACACACTTACCTCTGCACACATGCACCCATCACTCACCTGCACAACGGACATCTTGACCCCTCCAACCCATGCAGACCGACGGTCCGCCTCACTAACTTGGCGTAGTTCGGAGCCGTCGGGAAGCCCACACTTCAGGGCTAAAAATAGGGATTAGGCCAAAAACTGCCTGTTAACTACCTGTTAATAGGCAGTTAATTGGCACTAATCCCCTTCCGCCTTGGGGAGGCGGGTCCCAGCACAGGTCGGGTCCCCACCTCCTGGGACATTGGCACGGAGGTGGGTTGGGGGCGGGATGGGTTCCTGCCCCCCCGATTCTGCAATTTCCCCACCACTCCCCGCCTCCAAACCTGCTTCCTCGGGGCTTGGAAATTCTGCGCACAAGACTCCAGGTGTGGTCTCACCAAGGCCCTGTATAATTCTGGTAAGAGCGACTCCTCGCTTCTCCAAGAACACTGGAGCTGGTAAAAATGGCAGAAATACTCACAGCCCTGCAGGGGAAATAACGCATCATAGGACCATATAGCGCAGGAGGAGGCCATTCGGCCCATCGTGCCTGTGCCGGCTCTTTGAAGGAGATCTCCAATTAGTCCCACTCTCTCCCTGCTCTTCCTGTGAATTCAAATCAAATCAAATCAACTTTTATTGTCATTGTTAGTGCACAAGTGCAGTACAACGAAATGTAGGCTTGCGGCTCCCGAGAGTGTACACTTAGATTAAGACATTTAAACATTCCACATACATTTGGCTTGTAATACATTAACATAAACATAACCATAATAAAGTGCATTGGCAGATGTGCAGGCTTTAGAGTTTATTTGTGGAGTTCAGTAGGATGACAGCCCTGGGAAAGAAGCTGTTCCTAAATCTGGTCGTACGGGTGCGAATGCATCTGTAGCGTCTCCCAGATGGCAGGAGGGCGAACAGACTGTGGCTTCAAGTATTTATCCAAATTCCAACTAGAATTTTATAAATCGCTGGTCAGGCCTCAGTTGGAGTGTTGTGGACAATTCTGGGCCCCACACTTCAGGAAAGGTGTCAAGGCCTCAGAAAGCGTGCAGAGGAGGTTTCCCAGGATGTTCCCAGGGATGAGGGACTTCAGTTATGGGGAGAGGTTGGAAACGTTGGGACTGTTCTCCTCGGAACAGAGAGGGTGAAGAAGAGACCGAATAGAGTTTTTCAAGATGGTGAGAGGTTGGGGTGGAGGAGAGGGAGCAAAACTATTCCCTCTGGTGAGTGGGCCAATGACCAGGGGTCACTGGGGCGATTTTGTCAATGGGGGCACGTTGGAGGCGGGGCTGCTGCTTGTCGGGTCGATGTCCCACCTCCATCGACTTGTGGCCAATCCGCGCTATTTTCCCTTGATTGACCTTGTTCAGACCGCCCAGCGGGCATAGCAGGCCAATGAAGGGGAAGCCGGTTACAGAGAACGTCAGCGTATGACGTTTCATCTGTCAAAAGTTTTTGACAGGAGAATTGTCATCGTTTGACAGCTCTGTGGAACTGTCAAACACTGACATTCTCTGTAGTTTGATGAGTCCTTGGGCAGGGTTTTCATTGGGCCGTGGAGGCGGGATTGGAGGCGTGTGGGGGGTTAAAATCCCGAAATCAGGGGGCACGAACCCATCCCGCCCCCAACCCGCCTCCATGCCAGTTTCAAAGGAGGCGGATACCCACCCTGCGCTGGGACCCGTCTCCCCGAGGTGGGAAGGGATTAGTGCCAATTAACTGCTTGTTAACAGGCAGTTTTTAGCCTAATCCCTATTTTTATTCCTGAAGTGTGGGATTCCCGACGGCTCCAAACCACGCCAAGTTAGCGAGGCGGACCGTCGGGCTGAGGGGCTTGGAGGGGTCGAGGTGTCCGGTGTTCAGGTGAGTGATGGGTGCATGAGTGCAGAGGTAAGTGTGTTTGGTGTGTGTAAAGTGTTTAAAGAAGTTTTACTTCCCTTTACAGCCTTCCTTCCTTCAGGTCTCGGGAGTCCCTCATCTCACCGGCACAGAAAGCAGAATGGCCGCGAGCTGTCAAAAGTTCCAGCATTCAGCTTTCTGTTCCGGGGAGATCTCTAAATCAGCCTGAGAGGAAGGAATTAACTTGAAGTACAGATTGTCAGTGTTTGACAGCTTCACAGAGCTGTCAAACGTTGATATTTCATCTGTCAAAAGTTCTTGACAGATGAAATGTCAATCTGTGACGTCACCTGTTGCCGGGTGGCCCTTAACTGGCCTGCTGAACCCGCTGGGCGAGCTCAACAAGGTCAATCAGGGGAAAATCGCGTGGGTTGGCCACAACTCGATGGAGGCGGGACTACAACCCCGAAAGTTGTAGTCCCGCCTCCTACACGCCTCCAGTATTAAAATCCAGCCCCTTGTACTCAAGGCTCATCAAACCTCTTTTGTGAGCAGAAATTAGATGGATGTTGCATCGGAGAATGCAGCAGCCATCTGTCATCTCTGCCGGCGAGATGCGAGACTCTCCACATCCCCAACGTTTGAAGCCTGCAGGAAGAAACAAAGGCAAGTGAAACATTTTCTATCACTTTCCACTCACCTCACATACTCACCTCTCCACACTTGCACCCATCACTTACCTCCACGGCGCACTTTTGCACCCTCCGACCCCCGCAGACCCACTGCTCGCCTCGGTGACCCTGGCGGGGTTTCCCGACGTCGGGATGCCCGCACCTGTGTGGGTAAAATGGGGATAATCCTATTAACTGCCTGTTAATGGGCAGGTAAGTGGCTGTAATCCCCTTCCCGCCTCCAGGAGATGGGACCCGGCACCAAACACGCCTCCCCAGGGCTGGCAAGATCGCGCCCATAGATTCCAAATCATTGGTAAAAGATCTAGAGGGGAGATAAGGAGAAGCATTCTCACTCAGAGAGTTGTGGGGGTCGGGAACGCTCGATCTGATGAGGTCGGTGGAAGGTGATTCCATCGGTAATTTGAAAAGGGAGTTGGACGGGCTCTCGAGGGTGAGGAGCTCACAGGGGTTACGGGGAAAAGCGGGGGGTGAGGGACGGAGCAGGACTGCTCCTTCAATAAGCCGGCACAGGCACGACGGGCCGAATGGCCTCCTTCTCCGCTGTGAGTTTCTATGATTCTATGAATTCCCTTTCGGAAGTAATTATCGAATCTGCTTCCACCGCCCTTTCAGATCACAGCAACTCCCAGCTAAAAAATAAAATTCTCCTCATCTCCCCCTCTGGTTCTTTTACCGATTATCTTCAATCTGTGTCCTCTGGTTACCGACCCTCCTGCCACTGGAAACAGTTTCTCCTTATTTACTCCATCAAAACCCTTCATGATTTTGAACGTCTTTATTAAATCTCCCCTTAACCTTCTCTGCTCTAAGGAGAACAACCCCAGTTTCTCCAGTCTCTCCACATCACTGAAGTCTCATATCCCTGGGACCATTCTGGTCAATCTCCCCTTAACCTTCTCTGCTCTACGGAGAACAACCCCAGCTTCTCCAGTCTCTCCACATCACTGAAGTCCCTCATCCCTGGGACCATCCTGGTAAACCTCCCCTTAACCTTCTCTGCTCTAAGGAGAACAACCCCAGCTTCTCCAGTCTCTCCACATTACTGAAGTCCCTCATCCCTGGGACCATTCTGGTCAATCTCCTCTTAACCTTCTCTGCTCTAAGGAGAACAACCCCAGCTTCTCCAGTCTCTCCACATTACTGAAGTCACTCAGCCCTGGGACCATTCTGGTCAATCTCCTCCTTAACCTTCTCTGCTCCAAGGAGAACAACCCCAGCTTCTCCAGTCTCTATACGTAACTGAAATCCATCATCCTTGTTATCATTCTAGTAAATCTCCTCTGCACGTTCTCCAAGGCCTTTTACTAATGGCATTAAATACTAAGCCTAATACTGAAAGCCAAATTCATCTTTATGCTAAGAATCTGCCAGGCAGCCAGTGTCAAAATAATATTTTGGTTTTAATAAAACATTGATCAATTGGGCTTTCATGAATATTAAGCAAATCATTTTATTATGAAATGGACAATTTTACAGAAGTAGCTTAATAGCTTTGTGTCATATTTTATGCTCGTCAAAGTACAGCACGGGTTAGATACAGAGTAAAGCCCCCTCTACACTGTCCCATCAAACACTCCCAGGGCAGGAACAGCATGGGTTAGATACAGAGTAAAGCTCCCTCTACACTGTCCCATCAAACACTCCCAGGGCAGGTACAGCATGGGTTAGATACAGAGTAAAGCTCCCTCTACACTGCCCCATCAAACACTCCCAGGGCAGGTACAGTACGGGTTAGAAACAGAGTAAAGCTCCCTCTGCACTGTCCCATCAAACATTCCCAGGGCAGGTACAGTACGGTTAAGGTACAGAGTAAAGCTCCCTCTACACTGTCCCATCAAACACTCCCAGGGCAGGTACAGCACGGGTTAGATACAGAGTAAAGCTCCCTCTACACTGTCCCATCAAACACTCCCAGGGCAGGGACAGCACGGGTTAGATAGAGAGTAAAGCTCCCTCTACACTGTCCCATCAAACACTCCCAGGGCAGGTACAGCACGGGTGAGATACAGAGTAAAGCTCCCTCTACACTGTCCCCTCGAACACTCCCAGGGCAGGTACAGCACGGGGTTAGATACAGAGTAAAGCTCCCTCTACACAGTCCCATCAAACACTCCCAGGGCAGTTACAGCACAGGTTACATACAGAGTAAAGCTCCCTCTACACTGTCCCATCAAACACTCCCAGGGCAGGTACAGCACGGGTTAGATACAGAGTAAAGCTACCTCTACACTGTCCCCTCAAACACTCCCAGGGCAGGTACAGCACAGGTTAGATACAGAGTAAAGCTCCCTCTACACTGTCCCATCAAACACTCCCAGGGCAGGTACAGCACGGGTTAGATACAGAGTAAACCTCACTCTACACAGTCCCATCAAACACTCCCAGGGCAGGGACAGCACAGGTTAGATACAGAGTAAAGCTCCCTCTACACTGTCCCATCAAACACTCCCAGGGCAGGTACAGCACGGGTTAGATACAGAGTAAAGCTCCCTCTACACTGTCCCCTCAAACACTCCCAGGGCAGGTACAGCACAGGTTAGATACAGAGTAAAGCTCCCTCTACACTGTCCCATCAAACACTCCCAGGGCAGGTACAGTCCGGGGTTAGATAGAGAGTAAAGCTCCCTCTACACTGTCCCATCAAACACTCCCAGGGCAGGTACAGCACGGGGTTAGATAGAGAGTAAAGCTCCCTCTACACTGTCCCATCAAACACTCCCAGGGCAGGTACAGCCCGGGGTTAGATAGAGAGTAAAGCTCCCTCTACACTGTCCCATCAAACACTCCCAGGGCAGGTACAGCACGGGGTTAGATACAGAGTAAAGCTCCCTCTACACTGTCCCATCAAACACTCCCAGGGCAGGTACAGCACGGGGTTAGATACAGAGTAAAGCTCCCTCTACACTGTCCCATCAAACACTCCCAGGGCAGGTACAGCACAGGTTAGATACAGAGTAAAGCTCCCTCTACACTGTCCCATCAAACACTCCCAGGGCAGGTACAGCACGGGTTAGATACAGAGTAAAGCTCCCTCTACACTGTCCCATCAAACACTCCCAGGGCAGGTACAGCACGGGTTAGATACAGAGTAAAGCTCCCTCTAAACTGCCCCATCAAACACTCCCAGGACAGGTACAGCACGGATTAGATACAGAGTAAAGCTCCCTCTACACTGTCCCATCAAACACTCACAGGGCAGGTACAGCACAGGTTAGATACAGAGTAAAGCTCCCTTGATGGAAGATCCACATCGGAGCAATGGGAGTCTTTCAGAAAGGAAATTGAGAGAGTATAATGGCAACATGTTCCCGTAAAGGTCAAGGGTGTGACCAACAAGCCCAGGGAACCTTGGATGTCAAGGGATATACGAGAATGGATTAGGAAAAAAAGGGGGTCTTTTGGCAGATACAAAGAACTAAAGACAGAGGAAGCCCTAGAAGAGTATAAAAAGTGCAGGGGGATACTTAAAAAAGAAATTAGGAGAGCGAGGAGGGGCCATGAAATAACACTGGTGAGCAAAATAAAGGAAAATCCTAAGGTGTTTTATAAGTATATTAAGGGTAAGAGGGTAACTAGGGAAAGAGTAGGGCCCATTAGGGTCCAAAGTGGCAAGCTGTGTGTAGAGCCAGAGGATGTAGGTGGGGTTTTAAATGAATTTTTTGCATCTGTGTTCACTATGGAGAAGGACGATGTGGACATAGAAATCGGGCAGGGGGACTGTGATATACTTGAACATATTAACATCGAGAGGGAGGAAGTGCTAACGGTTTTAGCAGGCTTAAAAGTAGATAAATCCCCAGGACCGGACGAGATGTATCCCAGGCTACTATGTGAGGCAAAGGAGGAGATTGCAGGGGCTCTGACACAAATTTTCAGAACCTCTCTGGCCACAGGGGATGTGCCAGAGGACTGGAGAACAGCTAACGTAGTACCATTATTCAACAAGGGTAGTAGGGATAAACCAGGGAATTACAGGCCAGTGAGCCTAACATCAGTGGTAGGGAAATTATTGGAAAAAATTCTGAGGGACAGAATTAGTCCCCACTTGGAGAGGCAAGGATTAATTAGGGATAGCCAGCATGGCTTTGTCAAGGGAAGATCAAGTCTGACCAATTTGATTGAATTTTTCGAGGGGGTGACTAGGTGTGTGGATGAGGGTAGTGCAGTGGATATGGTTTACATGGATTTCAGTAAGGCTTTTGATAAAGTCCCACATAGGAGACTGGTCAGGAAGGTAAGAGCCCATGGGATCCAGGGTGCCTTGGCATATTGGATCCAAAACTGGCTTAGTGGCAGAAGGCAGAGGGTGATGGTGGAAGGTTGTTTTTGTGACTGGAAGCCTGTGTCCAGTGGGGTACTGCAGGGATCAGTGCTGGGTCCCTTGCTGTTTGTGGTCTACATTAATGATTTGGATGTGAATGTAAAAGGTATGATCAGTAAGTTCGCAGATGACACGAAAATTGGTGGGGTGGTAAATAGCGAGGCGGGAAGCCTCAGGCTGCAGGACGATATAGATGGGTTGGTCAGATGGGCGGAACAGTGGCAAATGGAATTTAACCCTGAAAAGTGCGAGGTGATGCATTTTGGACGGGCTAACAAGGCAAGGGAATACACAATGAATGGTAAGACCCTAGGAAAGACAGATGATCAGAGGGACCTTGGTGTGCATGTACATAGATCTCTGAAGGCAGCAGAACAGGTGGATAAGGTGGTTAAAAAGGCATATGGGATACTTGCCTTCATTAGCCGAGGCATAGAATATAAGAGCAGGGAGGTTATGATGGAGCTGTACAAAACGCTGGTAAGGCCACAGCTGGAGTATTGTGTGCAGTTCTGGTCACCATACTATAGGAAGGATGTGATTGCTTTGGAGAGGGTGCAGAGGAGATTTACCAGGATGTTACCTGGGCTGGAGCGCTTCAGCTATGAAGAAAGACTGGACAGGCTGGGGTTGTTTTCCTTGGAGCAGAGAAGGCTGAGGGGGGACCTGATTGAGGTATACAAAATTATGAGGGACATAGATAGGGTAGAGAGAAGGGAACATTTCCCCTTAGTAGAGGGGTCAATAACAAGGGGCATAGATTCAAGGTAAGGGGCAGGAGGTTTAGAGGGGATTTGAGGGAAAACTTTTTGACCCAGACGGTGGTTGGAATCTGGAACTCACTGCCTGAAAGGGTGGTAGAGGCAGGAACCCTCAACATTCAAGAAACATTTGGATGAGCACTTGAAATGCCATAGCATACAAGGCTACGGACCAAATGCTGGAAAATGGGATTAGATTAGGCAGGGCTTGATGGCCGGCGCAGACGCGATGGGCCGAAGGGCCTCTTTCTGTGCTGTATAACTCTATGACTCTATGACTCTACACTTTCCCATCAAACACTCCCAGGGCAGGTACAGCACAGGTTAGATAGAGAGTAAATCTCCCTCTACACTGTCCCATCAAACACACCCAGGGCAGGTACAGCACGGGTTAGATACAGAGTAAAGCTCCCTCTACACTGTCCCATCAAACACACCCAGGGCAGGTACAGCATGGGTTAGATAGAGAGTAAAGCTCCCTCTACACTGTTCCATCAAACACTCCCAGGGCAGGTACAGCGCAGGTTAGATACATAGTAAAGCTCCCTCTACACTGTCCCATCAAACACTCCCAGGGCAGGTACAGCACGGGTTAGATACAGAGTAAAGCTCCCTCTACACTGTCCCATCAAACACTCCCAGGGCAGGTACAGCACAGGTTAGATAGAGAGTAAAGCTCCCTCTACACTGTCCCATCAAACACTCCCAGGGCAGGTACAGCACAGGTTAGATACAGAGTAAAGCTCCCTCTACACTGTCCCATCAAACACTCCCAGGGCAGGTACAGCACGGGTTAGATACAGAGTAAAGCTCCCTCTACACTGTCCCATCAAACACTCCCAGGGCAGGTACAGCACGGGTTAGATACAGAGTAAAGCTCCCTCTACACTGTCCCATCAAACACTCCCAGGGCAGGTACAGCACGGGTTAGATACAGAGTAAACCTCACTCTACACAGTCCCATCAAACACTCCCAGGGCAGGGACAGCACAGGTTAGATACAGAGTAAAGCTCCCTCTACACTGTCCCATCAAACACTCCCAGGGCAGGTACAGCACGGGTTAGATACAGAGTAAAGCTCCCTCTACACTGTCCCCTCAAACACTCCCAGGGCAGGTACAGCACAGGTTAGATACAGAGTAAAGCTCCCTCTACACTGTCCCATCAAACACTCCCAGGGCAGGTACAGTCCGGGGTTAGATAGAGAGTAAAGCTCCCTCTACACTGTCCCATCAAACACTCCCAGGGCAGGTACAGCACGGGGTTAGATAGAGAGTAAAGCTCCCTCTACACTGTCCCATCAAACACTCCCAGGGCAGGTACAGCCCGGGGTTAGATAGAGAGTAAAGCTCCCTCTACACTGTCCCATCAAACACTCCCAGGGCAGGTACAGCACGGGGTTAGATACAGAGTAAAGCTCCCTCTACACTGTCCCATCAAACACTCCCAGGGCAGGTACAGCACGGGGTTAGATACAGAGTAAAGCTCCCTCTACACTGTCCCATCAAACACTCCCAGGGCAGGTACAGCACGGGTTAGATACAGAGTAAAGCTCCCTCTACACTGTCCCATCAAACACTCCCAGGGCAGGTACAGCACGGGGTTAGATACAGAGTAAAGCTCCCTCTACACTGTCCCATCAAACACTCCCAGGGCAGGTACAGCACAGGTTAGATACAGAGTAAAGCTCCCTCTACACTGTCCCATCAAACACTCCCAGGGCAGGTACAGCACGGGTTAGATACAGAGTAAAGCTCCCTCTACACTGTCCCATCAAACACTCCCAGGGCAGGTACAGCACGGGTTAGATACAGAGTAAAGCTCCCTCTAAACTGCCCCATCAAACACTCCCAGGACAGGTACAGCACGGATTAGATACAGAGTAAAGCTCCCTCTACACTGTCCCATCAAACACTCACAGGGCAGGTACAGCACAGGTTAGATACAGAGTAAAGCTCCCTTGATGGAAGATCCACATCGGAGCAATGGGAGTCTTTCAGAAAGGAAATTGAGAGAGTATAATGGCAACATGTTCCCGTAAAGGTCAAGGGTGTGACCAACAAGCCCAGGGAACCTTGGATGTCAAGGGATATACGAGAATGGATTAGGAAAAAAAGGGGGTCTTTTGGCAGATACAAAGAACTAAAGACAGAGGAAGCCCTAGAAGAGTATAAAAAGTGCAGGGGGATACTTAAAAAAGAAATTAGGAGAGCGAGGAGGGGCCATGAAATAACACTGGTGAGCAAAATAAAGGAAAATCCTAAGGTGTTTTATAAGTATATTAAGGGTAAGAGGGTAACTAGGGAAAGAGTAGGGCCCATTAGGGTCCAAAGTGGCAAGCTGTGTGTAGAGCCAGAGGATGTAGGTGGGGTTTTAAATGAATTTTTTGCATCTGTGTTCACTATGGAGAAGGACGATGTGGACATAGAAATCGGGCAGGGGGACTGTGATATACTTGAACATATTAACATCGAGAGGGAGGAAGTGCTAACGGTTTTAGCAGGCTTAAAAGTAGATAAATCCCCAGGACCGGACGAGATGTATCCCAGGCTACTATGTGAGGCAAAGGAGGAGATTGCAGGGGCTCTGACACAAATTTTCAGAACCTCTCTGGCCACAGGGGATGTGCCAGAGGACTGGAGAACAGCTAACGTAGTACCATTATTCAACAAGGGTAGTAGGGATAAACCAGGGAATTACAGGCCAGTGAGCCTAACATCAGTGGTAGGGAAATTATTGGAAAAAATTCTGAGGGACAGAATTAGTCCCCACTTGGAGAGGCAAGGATTAATTAGGGATAGCCAGCATGGCTTTGTCAAGGGAAGATCATGTCTGACCAATTTGATTGAATTTTTCGAGGGGGTGACTAGGTGTGTGGATGAGGGTAGTGCAGTGGATATGGTTTACATGGATTTCAGTAAGGCTTTTGATAAAGTCCCACATAGGAGACTGGTCAGGAAGGTAAGAGCCCATGGGATCCAGGGTGCCTTGGCATATTGGATCCAAAACTGGCTTAGTGGCAGAAGGCAGAGGGTGATGGTGGAAGGTTGTTTTTGTGACTGGAAGCCTGTGTCCAGTGGGGTACTGCAGGGATCAGTGCTGGGTCCCTTGCTGTTTGTGGTCTACATTAATGATTTGGATGTGAATGTAAAAGGTATGATCAGTAAGTTCGCAGATGACACGAAAATTGGTGGGGTGGTAAATAGCGAGGCGGGAAGCCTCAGGCTGCAGGACGATATAGATGGGTTGGTCAGATGGGCGGAACAGTGGCAAATGGAATTTAACCCTGAAAAGTGCGAGGTGATGCATTTTGGACGGGCTAACAAGGCAAGGGAATACACAATGAATGGTAAGACCCTAGGAAAGACAGATGATCAGAGGGACCTTGGTGTGCATGTACATAGATCTCTGAAGGCAGCAGAACAGGTGGATAAGGTGGTTAAAAAGGCATATGGGATACTTGCCTTCATTAGCCGAGGCATAGAATATAAGAGCAGGGAGGTTATGATGGAGCTGTACAAAACGCTGGTAAGGCCACAGCTGGAGTATTGTGTGCAGTTCTGGTCGCCATACTATAGGAAGGATGTGATTGCTTTGGAGAGGGTGCAGAGGAGATTTACCAGGATGTTACCTGGGCTGGAGCGCTTCAGCTATGAAGAAAGACTGGACAGGCTGGGGTTGTTTTCCTTGGAGCAGAGAAGGCTGAGGGGGGACCTGATTGAGGTATACAAAATTATGAGGGACATAGATAGGGTAGAGAGAAGGGAACATTTCCCCTTAGTAGAGGGGTCAATAACAAGGGGCATAGATTCAAGGTAAGGGGCAGGAGGTTTAGAGGGGATTTGAGGGAAAACTTTTTGACCCAGACGGTGGTTGGAATCTGGAACTCACTGCCTGAAAGGGTGGTAGAGGCAGGAACCCTCAACATTCAAGAAACATTTGGATGAGCACTTGAAATGCCATAGCATACAAGGCTACGGACCAAATGCTGGAAAATGGGATTAGATTAGGCAGGGCTTGATGGCCGGCGCAGACGCGATGGGCCGAAGGGCCTCTTTCTGTGCTGTATAACTCTATGACTCTATGACTCTACACTTTCCCATCAAACACTCCCAGGGCAGGTACAGCACAGGTTAGATAGAGAGTAAATCTCCCTCTACACTGTCCCATCAAACACACCCAGGGCAGGTACAGCACGGGTTAGATACAGAGTAAAGCTCCCTCTACACTGTCCCATCAAACACACCCAGGGCAGGTACAGCATGGGTTAGATAGAGAGTAAAGCTCCCTCTACACTGTTCCATCAAACACTCCCAGGGCAGGTACAGCGCAGGTTAGATACATAGTAAAGCTCCCTCTACACTGTCCCATCAAACACTCCCAGGGCAGGTACAGCACGGGTTAGATACAGAGTAAAGCTCCCTCTACACTGTCCCATCAAACACTCCCAGGGCAGGTACAGCACAGGTTAGATAGAGAGTAAAGCTCCCTCTACACTGTCCCATCAAACACTCCCAGGGCAGGTACAGCACAGGTTAGATACAGAGTAAAGCTCCCTCTACACTGTCCCATCAAACACTCCCAGGGCAGGTACAGCACGGGTTAGATACAGAGTAAAGCTCCCTCTACACTGTCCCATCAAACACTCCCAGGGCAGGTACAGCACGGGTTAGATACAGAGTAAAGCTCCCTCTACACTGTCCCATCAAACACTCCCAGGGCAGGTACAGCACGGGTTAGATACAGAGTAAACCTCACTCTACACAGTCCCATCAAACACTCCCAGGGCAGGGACAGCACAGGTTAGATACAGAGTAAAGCTCCCTCTACACTGTCCCATCAAACACTCCCAGGGCAGGTACAGCACGGGTTAGATACAGAGTAAAGCTCCCTCTACACTGTCCCCTCAAACACTCCCAGGGCAGGTACAGCACAGGTTAGATACAGAGTAAAGCTCCCTCTACACTGTCCCATCAAACACTCCCAGGGCAGGTACAGTCCGGGGTTAGATAGAGAGTAAAGCTCCCTCTACACTGTCCCATCAAACACTCCCAGGGCAGGTACAGCACGGGGTTAGATAGAGAGTAAAGCTCCCTCTACACTGTCCCATCAAACACTCCCAGGGCAGGTACAGCCCGGGGTTAGATAGAGAGTAAAGCTCCCTCTACACTGTCCCATCAAACACTCCCAGGGCAGGTACAGCACGGGGTTAGATACAGAGTAAAGCTCCCTCTACACTGTCCCATCAAACACTCCCAGGGCAGGTACAGCACGGGGTTAGATACAGAGTAAAGCTCCCTCTACACTGTCCCATCAAACACTCCCAGGGCAGGTACAGCACGGGTTAGATACAGAGTAAAGCTCCCTCTACACTGTCCCATCAAACACTCCCAGGGCAGGTACAGCACGGGGTTAGATACAGAGTAAAGCTCCCTCTACACTGTCCCATCAAACACTCCCAGGGCAGGTACAGCACAGGTTAGATACAGAGTAAAGCTCCCTCTACACTGTCCCATCAAACACTCCCAGGGCAGGTACAGCACGGGTTAGATACAGAGTAAAGCTCCCTCTACACTGTCCCATCAAACACTCCCAGGGCAGGTACAGCACGGGTTAGATACAGAGTAAAGCTCCCTCTAAACTGCCCCATCAAACACTCCCAGGACAGGTACAGCACGGATTAGATACAGAGTAAAGCTCCCTCTACACTGTCCCATCAAACACTCACAGGGCAGGTACAGCACAGGTTAGATACAGAGTAAAGCTCCCTTGATGGAAGATCCACATCGGAGCAATGGGAGTCTTTCAGAAAGGAAATTGAGAGAGTATAATGGCAACATGTTCCCGTAAAGGTCAAGGGTGTGACCAACAAGCCCAGGGAACCTTGGATGTCAAGGGATATACGAGAATGGATTAGGAAAAAAAGGGGGTCTTTTGGCAGATACAAAGAACTAAAGACAGAGGAAGCCCTAGAAGAGTATAAAAAGTGCAGGGGGATACTTAAAAAAGAAATTAGGAGAGCGAGGAGGGGCCATGAAATAACACTGGTGAGCAAAATAAAGGAAAATCCTAAGGTGTTTTATAAGTATATTAAGGGTAAGAGGGTAACTAGGGAAAGAGTAGGGCCCATTAGGGTCCAAAGTGGCAAGCTGTGTGTAGAGCCAGAGGATGTAGGTGGGGTTTTAAATGAATTTTTTGCATCTGTGTTCACTATGGAGAAGGACGATGTGGACATAGAAATCGGGCAGGGGGACTGTGATATACTTGAACATATTAACATCGAGAGGGAGGAAGTGCTAACGGTTTTAGCAGGCTTAAAAGTAGATAAATCCCCAGGACCGGACGAGATGTATCCCAGGCTACTATGTGAGGCAAAGGAGGAGATTGCAGGGGCTCTGACACAAATTTTCAGAACCTCTCTGGCCACAGGGGATGTGCCAGAGGACTGGAGAACAGCTAACGTAGTACCATTATTCAACAAGGGTAGTAGGGATAAACCAGGGAATTACAGGCCAGTGAGCCTAACATCAGTGGTAGGGAAATTATTGGAAAAAATTCTGAGGGACAGAATTAGTCCCCACTTGGAGAGGCAAGGATTAATTAGGGATAGCCAGCATGGCTTTGTCAAGGGAAGATCATGTCTGACCAATTTGATTGAATTTTTCGAGGGGGTGACTAGGTGTGTGGATGAGGGTAGTGCAGTGGATATGGTTTACATGGATTTCAGTAAGGCTTTTGATAAAGTCCCACATAGGAGACTGGTCAGGAAGGTAAGAGCCCATGGGATCCAGGGTGCCTTGGCATATTGGATCCAAAACTGGCTTAGTGGCAGAAGGCAGAGGGTGATGGTGGAAGGTTGTTTTTGTGACTGGAAGCCTGTGTCCAGTGGGGTACTGCAGGGATCAGTGCTGGGTCCCTTGCTGTTTGTGGTCTACATTAATGATTTGGATGTGAATGTAAAAGGTATGATCAGTAAGTTCGCAGATGACACGAAAATTGGTGGGGTGGTAAATAGCGAGGCGGGAAGCCTCAGGCTGCAGGACGATATAGATGGGTTGGTCAGATGGGCGGAACAGTGGCAAATGGAATTTAACCCTGAAAAGTGCGAGGTGATGCATTTTGGACGGGCTAACAAGGCAAGGGAATACACAATGAATGGTAAGACCCTAGGAAAGACAGATGATCAGAGGGACCTTGGTGTGCATGTACATAGATCTCTGAAGGCAGCAGAACAGGTGGATAAGGTGGTTAAAAAGGCATATGGGATACTTGCCTTCATTAGCCGAGGCATAGAATATAAGAGCAGGGAGGTTATGATGGAGCTGTACAAAACGCTGGTAAGGCCACAGCTGGAGTATTGTGTGCAGTTCTGGTCGCCATACTATAGGAAGGATGTGATTGCTTTGGAGAGGGTGCAGAGGAGATTTACCAGGATGTTACCTGGGCTGGAGCGCTTCAGCTATGAAGAAAGACTGGACAGGCTGGGGTTGTTTTCCTTGGAGCAGAGAAGGCTGAGGGGGGACCTGATTGAGGTATACAAAATTATGAGGGACATAGATAGGGTAGAGAGAAGGGAACTTTTCCCCTTAGTAGAGGGGTCAATAACAAGGGGCATAGATTCAAGGTAAGGGGCAGGAGGTTTAGAGGGGATATGAGGGAAAACTTTTTGACCCAGACGGTGGTTGGAATCTGGAACTCACTGCCTGAAAGGGTGGTAGAGGCAGGAACCCTCAACATTCAAGAAACATTTGGATGAGCACTTGAAATGCCATAGCATACAAGGCTACGGACCAAATGCTGGAAAATGGGATTAGATTAGGCAGGGCTTGATGGCCGGCGCAGACGCGATGGGCCGAAGGGCCTCTTTCTGTGCTGTATAACTCTATGACTCTATGACTCTACACTTTCCCATCAAACACTCCCAGGGCAGGTACAGCACAGGTTAGATAGAGAGTAAATCTCCCTCTACACTGTCCCATCAAACACACCCAGGGCAGGTACAGCACGGGTTAGATACAGAGTAAAGCTCCCTCTACACTGTCCCATCAAACACACCCAGGGCAGGTACAGCATGGGTTAGATAGAGAGTAAAGCTCCCTCTACACTGTCCCATCAAACACTCCCAGGGCAGGTACAGCGCAGGTTAGATACATAGTAAAGCTCCCTCTACACTTTCCCATCAAACACTCCCATGGCAGGTACAGCACGGGTTAGATACAGAGTAAAGCTCCCTCTACACTGTCCCATCAAACACTCCCAGGGCAGGTACAGCACAGGTTAGATAGAGAGTAAAGCTCCCTCTACACTGTCCCATCAAACACTCCCAGGGCAGGTACAGCACAGGTTAGATACAGAGTAAAGCTCCCTCTACACTGTCCCATCAAACACTCCCAGGGCAGGTACAGCACGGGTTAGATACAGAGTAAAGCTCCCTCTACACTGTCCCATCAAACACTCCCAGGGCAGGTACAGCATGGGTTAGATACAGAGTAAAGCTCCCTCTACACTGTCCCATCAAACACTCCCAGGGCAGGTACAGCACGGGTTAGATACAGAGTAAACCTCACTCTACACAGTCCCATCAAACACTCCCAGGGCAGGGACAGCACAGGTTAGATACAGAGTAAAGCTCCCTCTACACTGTCCCATCAAACACTCCCAGGGCAGGTACAGCACGGGTTAGATACAGAGTAAAGCTCCCTCTACACTGTCCCCTCAAACACTCCCAGGGCAGGTACAGCACAGGTTAGATACAGAGTAAAGCTCCCTCTACACTGTCCCATCAAACACTCCCAGGGCAGGTACAGTCCGGGGTTAGATAGAGAGTAAAGCTCCCTCTACACTGTCCCATCAAACACTCCCAGGGCAGGTACAGCACGGGGTTAGATAGAGAGTAAAGCTCCCTCTACACTGTCCCATCAAACACTCCCAGGGCAGGTACAGCCCGGGGTTAGATAGAGAGTAAAGCTCCGTATACACTGTCCCATCAAACACTCCCAGGGCAGGTACAGCACGGGGTTAGATACAGAGTAAAGCTCCCTCTACACTGTCCCATCAAACACTCCCAGGGCAGGTACAGCACGGGGTTAGATACAGAGTAAAGCTCCCTCTACACTGTCCCATCAAACACTCCCAGGGCAGGTACAGCACGGGTTAGATACAGAGTAAAGCTCCCTCTACACTGTCCCATCAAACACTCCCAGGGCAGGTACAGCACGGGTTAGATACAGAGTAAAGCTCCCTCTAAACTGCCCCATCAAACACTCCCAGGACAGGTACAGCACGGATTAGATACAGAGTAAAGCTCCCTCTACACTGTCCCATCAAACACTCACAGGGCAGGTACAGCACAGGTTAGATACAGAGTAAAGCTCCCTTGATGGAAGATCCACATCGGAGCAATGGGAGTCTTTCAGAAAGGAAATTGAGAGAGTATAATGGCAACATGTTCCCGTAAAGGTCAAGGGTGTGACCAACAAGCCCAGGGAACCTTGGATGTCAAGGGATATACGAGAATGGATTAGGAAAAAAAGGGGGTCTTTTGGCAGATACAAAGAACTAAAGACAGAGGAAGCCCTAGAAGAGTATAAAAAGTGCAGGGGGATACTTAAAAAAGAAATTAGGAGAGCGAGGAGGGGCCATGAAATAACACTGGTGAGCAAAATAAAGGAAAATCCTAAGGTGTTTTATAAGTATATTAAGGGTAAGAGGGTAACTAGGGAAAGAGTAGGGCCCATTAGGGTCCAAAGTGGCAAGCTGTGTGTAGAGCCAGAGGATGTAGGTGGGGTTTTAAATGAATTTTTTGCATCTGTGTTCACTATGGAGAAGGACGATGTGGACATAGAAATCGGGCAGGGGGACTGTGATATACTTGAACATATTAACATCGAGAGGGAGGAAGTGCTAACGGTTTTAGCAGGCTTAAAAGTAGATAAATCCCCAGGACCGGACGAGATGTATCCCAGGCTACTATGTGAGGCAAAGGAGGAGATTGCAGGGGCTCTGACACAAATTTTCAGAACCTCTCTGGCCACAGGGGATGTGCCAGAGGACTGGAGAACAGCTAACGTAGTACCATTATTCAACAAGGGTAGTAGGGATAAACCAGGGAATTACAGGCCAGTGAGCCTAACATCAGTGGTAGGGAAATTATTGGAAAAAATTCTGAGGGACAGAATTAGTCCCCACTTGGAGAGGCAAGGATTAATTAGGGATAGCCAGCATGGCTTTGTCAAGGGAAGATCATGTCTGACCAATTTGATTGAATTTTTCGAGGGGGTGACTAGGTGTGTGGATGAGGGTAGTGCAGTGGATATGGTTTACATGGATTTCAGTAAGGCTTTTGATAAAGTCCCACATAGGAGACTGGTCAGGAAGGTAAGAGCCCATGGGATCCAGGGTGCCTTGGCATATTGGATCCAAAACTGGCTTAGTGGCAGAAGGCAGAGGGTGATAGTGGAAGGTTGTTTTTGTGACTGGAAGCCTGTGTCCAGTGGGGTACTGCAGGGATCAGTGCTGGGTCCCTTGCTGTTTGTGGTCTACATTAATGATTTGGATGTGAATGTAAAAGGTATGATCAGTAAGTTCGCAGATGACACGAAAATTGGTGGGGTGGTAAATAGCGAGGCGGGAAGCCTCAGGCTGCAGGACGATATAGATGGGTTGGTCAGATGGGCGGAACAGTGGCAAATGGAATTTAACCCTGAAAAGTGCGAGGTGATGCATTTTGGACGGGCTAACAAGGCAAGGGAATACACAATGAATGGTAAGACCCTAGGAAAGACAGATGATCAGAGGGACCTTGGTGTGCATGTACATAGATCTCTGAAGGCAGCAGAACAGGTGGATAAGGTGGTTAAAAAGGCATATGGGATACTTGCCTTCATTAGCCGAGGCATAGAATATAAGAGCAGGGAGGTTATGATGGAGCTGTACAAAACGCTGGTAAGGCCACAGCTGGAGTATTGTGTGCAGTTCTGGTCGCCATACTATAGGAAGGATGTGATTGCTTTGGAGAGGGTGCAGAGGAGATTTACCAGGATGTTACCTGGGCTGGAGCGCTTCAGCTATGAAGAAAGACTGGACAGGCTGGGGTTGTTTTCCTTGGAGCAGAGAAGGCTGAGGGGGGACCTGATTGAGGTATACAAAATTATGAGGGACATAGATAGGGTAGAGAGAAGGGAACATTTCCCCTTAGTAGAGGGGTCAATAACAAGGGGCATAGATTCAAGGTAAGGGGCAGGAGGTTTAGAGGGGATTTGAGGGAAAACTTTTTGACCCAGACGGTGGTTGGAATCTGGAACTCACTGCCTGAAAGGGTGGTAGAGGCAGGAACCCTCAACATTCAAGAAACATTTGGATGAGCACTTGAAATGCCATAGCATACAAGGCTACGGACCAAATGCTGGAAAATGGGATT
Organism: Somniosus microcephalus; assembly: GCF_052327205.1. Lineage (NCBI taxonomy): Eukaryota > Metazoa > Chordata > Chondrichthyes > Squaliformes > Somniosidae > Somniosus > Somniosus microcephalus. The sequence continues at coordinate 211,919,698 of NC_140998.1, read as the reverse complement.
AGATTAGGCAGGGCTTGATGGCCGGCGCAGACGCGATGGGCCGAAGGGCCTCTTTCTGTGCTGTATAACTCTATGACTCTATGACTCTACACTTTCCCATCAAACACTCCCAGGGCAGGTACAGCACAGGTTAGATAGAGAGTAAATCTCCCTCTACACTGTCCCATCAAACACACCCAGGGCAGGTACAGCACGGGTTAGATACAGAGTAAAGCTCCCTCTACACTGTCCCATCAAACACACCCAGGGCAGGTACAGCATGGGTTAGATAGAGAGTAAAGCTCCCTCTACACTGTCCCATCAAACACTCCCAGGGCAGGTACAGCGCAGGTTAGATACATAGTAAAGCTCCCTCTACACTGTCCCATCAAACACTCCCAGGGCAGGTACAGCACGGGTTAGATACAGAGTAAAGCTCCCTCTACACTGTCCCATCAAACACTCCCAGGGCAGGTACAGCACAGGTTAGATAGAGAGTAAAGCTCCCTCTACACTGTCCCATCAAACACTCCCAGGGCAGGTACAGCACAGGTTAGATACAGAGTAAAGCTCCCTCTACACTGTCCCATCAAACACTCCCAGGGCAGGTACAGCACGGGTTAGATACAGAGTAAAGCTCCCTCTACACTGTCCCATCAAACACTCCCAGGGCAGGTACAGCACGGGTTAGATACAGAGTAAAGCTCCCTCTACACTGTCCCATCAAACACCCCCAGGGCAGGTACAGCACGGGTTAGATACAGAGTAAAGCTCCCTCTACACTGTCCCATCAAACACTCCCAGGGCAGGTACAGCACGGGTTAGATACAGAGTAAAGCTCCCTCTACACTGTCCCATCAAACACTCCCAGGGCAGGTACAGCACAGGTTAGATACAGAGTAAAGCTCCCTCTACACTGTCCCATCAAACACTCCCAGGGCAGGTACAGCACAGGTTAGATACAGGAAACTTTCGATTTACCGGCACCTAAATAACCAGAAATCTCGGTTAACCGGCAAAATTCAGGAGTAGGTTCAGGTAAGTTTTATTACTTGCCTTCCTCTATCTGTTGCTGTGCAAGGGTGTGGCTGCAGCTGTTGCTAAGCTACAGAGATGCTTGGAACCTGTGGCCATTGTTCTGAACTTACAGGGTTTGTTGCTTGATACGGAGCTCTCAGCTCCGTATCTTTTACTATATCTTTCGGTTATCCGGAATTTTTGATGAACCGGCACCACGTCGGTCCCGTCGGTGTCGGATAAAAAAAGTTTCCTGTACAGAGTAAAGCTGCCTCTACACTGTCCCATCAAACACTCCCAGGGCAGGTACAGCACGGGTTAGATACAGAGTAAAGCTCCCTCTACACTGTCCCATCAAACACTCCCAGGGCAGGTACAGCACGGGTTAGATACAGAGTAAAGCTCCCTCTACACTGTCCCGTCAAACACTCCCAGGGCAGGTACAGCACGGGTTAGCTACAGAGTAAAGTTCCCTCTACACTGTCCCGTCAAACACTCCCAGGGCAGGTACAGCACGGGTTAGATACAGAGTAAAGCTCCCTCTACACTGTCCCATCAAACACTCCCAGGGCAGGTACAGCACGGGTTAGATACAGAGTAAAGCTCCCTCTACACTGTCCCATCAAACACACCCAGGGCAGGTACAGCACGGGTTAGATACAGAGTAAAGCTCCCTCTTCACTGTCCCGTCAAACACTCCCAGGGCAGGTACAGCACGGGTTAGATACAGAGTAAAGCTCCCTCTACACTGTCCCATCAAACACTCCCAGGGCAGGTACAGCACGGGTTAGATACAGAGTAAATCTCCCTCTACACTGTCCCATCAAACACTCCCAGGGCAGGTACAGCACGGGTTAGATACAGAGTAAAGTTCCCTCTACACTGTCCCATCAAACACTCCCAGGGCAGGTACAGCACGGGTGAGATACAGAGTAAAGGTCCCTCTACAGTGTCCCATCAAACACTCCCAGGGCAGGTACAGCACGTGTTAGATACAGAGTAAAGCTCCCTCTACACTGTCCCATCAAACACTCCCAGGGCAGGTACAGCGCGGGTTAGATACAGAGTAAAGCTCCCTCTACACTGTCCCTTCAAACACTCACAGGGCAGGTACAGCACAGGTTAGATACAGAGTAAAGCTCCCTTGATGGAAGATCCACATCGGAGCAATGGGAGTCTTTCAGAAAGGAAATTGAGAGAGTACAATGGCAACATGTTCCCGTAAAGGTCAAGGGTGTGACCAACAAGCCCAGGGAACCTTGGATGTCAAGGGATATACGAGAATGGATTAGGAAAAAAAGGGGGTCTTTTGGCAGATACAAAGAACTAAAGACAGAGGAAGCCCTAAAGGAGTATAAAAAGTGCAGGGGGATACTTAAAAAAGAAATTAGGAGAGCGAGGAGGGGCCATGAAATAACACTGGCGAGCAAAATAAAGGAAAATCCTAAGGTATTTTATAGGTATATTAAGTGTAAGAGGATAACTAGGGAAAGAGTAGGGCCCATTAGGGACCAAAGTGGCAAGCTGTGTGTAGAGCCAGAGGATGTAGGTGGGGTTTTAAAAGAATTTTTTGCATCTGTGTTCACTATGGAGAAGGACGATGTAGACATAGAAATCGGGCAGGGGGACTGTGATATACTTGAACATATTAGCATCGAGAGGGAGGAAGTACTAACGGTTTTAGCAGGCTTAAAAGTAGATAAATCCCCAGGACCGGACGAGATGTATCCCAGGCTACTATGTGAGGCAAAGGAGGAGATTGCAGGAGCTCTGACACAAATTTTCAGAACCTCTCTGGCCACAGGGGATGTGCCAGAGGACTGGAGAACAGCTAACGTAGTACCATTATTCAACAAGGGTAGTAGGGATAAACCAGGGAATTACAGGCCAGTGAGCCTAACATCAGTGGTAGGGAAATTATTGGAAAAAATTCTGAGGGACAGAATTAGTCCCCACTTGGAGAGGCAAGGATTAATTAGGGATAGCCAGCATGGCTTTGTCAAGGGAAGATCATGTCTGACCAATTTGATTGAATTTTTCGAGGGGGTGACTAGGTGTGTGGATGAGGGTAGTGCAGTGGATATGGTTTACATGGATTTCAGTAAGGCTTTTGATAAAGTCCCACATAGGAGACTGGTCAGGAAGGTAAGAGCCCATGGGATCCAGGGTGCCTTGGCACATTGGATCCAAAACTGGCTTAGTGGCAGAAGGCAGAGGGTGATGGTGGAAGGTTGTTTTTGTGACTGGAAGCCTGTGTCCAGTGGGGTACTGCAGGGATCAGTGCTGGGTCCCTTGCTGTTTGTGGTCTACATTAATGATTTGGATGTGAATGTAAAAGGTATGATCAGTAAGTTCGCAGATGACACGAAAATTGGTGGGGTGGTAAATAGCGAGGCGGGAAGCCTCAGGCTGCAGGACGATATAGATGAGTTGGTCAGATGGGCGGAACAGTGGCAAATGGAATTTAACCCTGAAAAGTGCGAGGTGATGCATTTTGGACGGGCTAACAAGGCAAGGGAATACACAATGAATGGTAAGACCCTAGGAAAGACAGATGATCAGAGGGACCTTGGTGTGCATGTACATAGATCTCTGAAGGCAGCAGAACAGGTGGATAAGGTGGTTAAAAAGGCATATGGGATACTTGCCTTCATTAGCCGAGGCATAGAATATAAGAGCAGGGAGGTTATGATGGAGCTGTACAAAACGCTGGTAAGGCCACAGCTGGAGTATTGTGTGCAGTTCTGGTCGCCATACTATAGAAAGGATGTGATTGCTTTGGAGAGGGTGCAGAGGAGATTTACCAGGATGTTACCTGGGCTGGAGCGCTTCAGCTATGAAGAAAGACTGGACAGGCTGGGGTTGTTTTCCTTGGAGCAGAGAAGGCTGAGGGGGGACCTGATTGAGGTATACAAAATTATGAGGGACATAGATAGGATAGAGAGAAGGGAACTTTTCCCCTTAGTAGAGGGGTCAATAACAAGGGGCATAGATTCAAGGTAAGGGGCAGGAGGTTTAGAGGGGATTTGAGGAAAAACTTTTTGACCCAGACGGTGGTTGGAATCTGGAACTCACTGCCTGAAAGGGTGGTAGAGGCAGGAACCCTCAACATTCAAGAAACATTTGGATGAGCACTTGAAATGCCATAGCATACAAGGCTACGGCCCAAATGCTGGAAAATGGGATTAGATTAGGCAGGGCTTGATGGCCGGCGCGGACGCGATGGACCGAAGGGCCTCTTTCTGTGCTGTATAACTCTATGACTCTATGACTCTACACTTTCCCATCAAACACTCCCAGGGCAGGTACAGCACAGGTTAGATAGAGAGTAAATCTCCCTCTACACTGTCCCATCAAACACACCCAGGGCAGGTACAGCACAGGTTAGATACAGAGTAAATCTCCCTCTACACTGTCCCATCAAACACTCCCAGGGCAGGTACAGCACAGGTTAGATAGAGAGTAAATCTCCCTCTACACTGTCCCATCAAACACACCCAGGGCAGGTACAGCACGGGGTTAGATACAGAGTAAAGATCCCTCTACACTGTCCCATCAAACACTCCCAGGGCAGGTACAGCGCAGATTAGATAGAGAGTAAAGCTCCCTCTACACTGTCCCATCAAACACTCCCAGGGCAGGTACAGCACAGGTTAGATAGAGAGTAAAGCTCCCTCTACACTGTCCCATCAAACACTCCCAGGGCAGGTACAGCACAGGTTAGATACAGAGTAAAGCTCCCTCTACACTGTCCCATCAAACACTCCCAGGGCAGGTACAGCACGGGTTAGATACAGAGTAAAGCTCCCTCTACACTGTCCCATCAAACACTCCCAGGGCAGGTACAGCACAGGTTAGATACAGAGTAAAGCTCCCTCTACACTGTCCCATCAAACACTCCCAGGGCAGGTACAGCACAGGTTAGATACAGAGTAAAGCTCCCTCTACACTGTCCCATCAAACACTCCCAGGGCAGGTACAGCACGGGGTTAGATACAGAGTAAAGCTCCCTCTACACTGTCCCATCAAACACTCCCAGGGCAGGTACAGCACAGGTTAGATACAGAGTAAACCTCCCTCTACACTGTCCCATCAAACACTCCTAGGGCAGGTACAGCACGGGTTAGATACAGAGTAAAGCTCCCTCTACACTGTCCCATCAAACACTCCCAGGGCAGGTACAGCACGGGTTAGATACAGAGTAAAGCTCCCTCTACACTGTCCCATCAAACACTCCCAGGGCAGGTACAGCACGGGTTAGATACAGAGTAAAGCTCCCTCTACACTGTCCCATCAAACACTCCCAGGGCAGGTACAGCACAGGTTAGATACAGAGTAAAGCTCCCTCTACACTGTCCCATCAAACACTCCCAGGGCAGGTACAGCACGGGTTAGATACAGGAAACTTTCGATTTACCGGCACCTAAATAACCAGAAATCTCGGTTAACCGGCAAAATTCAGGAGTAGGTTCAGGTAAGTTTTATTACTTGCCTTCCTCTATCTGTTGCTGTGCAAGGGTGTGGCTGCAGCTGTTGCTAAGCTACAGAGACGCTTGGAACCTGTGGCCATTGTTCTGAACCTACAGGGTTTGTTGCTTTGTACGGAGCTCTCAGCTCCGTATCTTTTACTATATCTTTCGGTTATCCGGAATTTTTGATGAACCGGCACCACGTCGGTCCCGTCGGTGCCGGATAAAAAAAAGTTTCCTGTACAGAGTAAAGCTCCCTCTACACTGTCCCATCAAACATTCCCAGGACAGGTACAGCACGGGTTAGATACAGAGTAAAGTTCCCTCTACACTGTCCCATCAAACACTCCCAGGGCAGGTACAGTACGGGTTAGATACAGAGTAAAGCTCCCTCTACACTGTCCCATCAAACACTCCCAGGGCAGGTACAGTACGGGTTAGATACAGAGTAAAGCTCCCTCTACACTGTCCCCATCAAACACTCCCAGGGCAGGTACAGCACGGGTTAGATACAGAGTAAAGTTCCCTCTACACTGTCCCATCAAACACTCCCAGGGCAGGTACAGTACGGGTTAGATACAGAGTAAAGCTCCATCTACACTGTCCCCATCAAACACTCCCAGGGCAGGTACAGCACGGGTTAGATACAGAGTAAAGTTCCCTCTACACTGTCCCATCAAACACTCCCAGGGCAGGTACAGTACGGGTTAGATACAGAGTAAAGCTCCATCTACACTGTCCCATCAAACACTCCCAGGGCAGGTACAGTACGGGTTAGATACAGAGTAAAGCTCCATCTACACTGTTGCATCAAACACTCCCAGGGCAGGTACAGCACGGGGTTAGATACAGAGCAAATTGTCATCCCTTCCATTGCTTCTACCTTTTCCACTTCTACCGATATTTTGTCAGCATCCACCTCCTTAGTAAACACCAATACAAAGTACTCATTGAGTATTCTAGCCCCACCCTGCGCCTCTAAGGATATATCACCTTCTTTGTCACTAATAAGCCCCACCCCGCCTCTTACTACCCGCTTACTGTTTGCATGCCGGTGGAAGATTTTTGGGCTCCCTTTTAGTTTAACCGCCATACTACTCTCATATTCTCTCCTATTTTCTTATCTTATTTTCATCTTTACTTCCCCTCTCAACTTATTGTATTTGGTCTGGTTCTCCCTTGAAGAATTCACCTGACATGCATCATACACCTTCATTTTTTGTTTCATCATCTTTTCAATCTCCCTCATCATCCAAGGAGCCCATTGTTCCACTATAGTTTTGCCTGCCAATCTTTGATTCCAATTTACCCCGGGCCAGATCCGTTCTCATCCCACTGAAACTGGCCTTCCTCCAATCAAGTATTTTTACTCTCGATTGCTCCCTGTCCTTTTCCATAGCTAAATTAAACCTTATGATATTATGATCACTATTCCCTAAATGTTCACCTGACTGATACTTGCTCCACTTGACCCACCTCATTCCCCAGAACCAGATCCAGCAAAGCCTCCTCCCTCGTTGGGACGGAAACATACTGATCAAGAAAGTCCTCCTGAACACACTTCAGAAATTCTTCCCTCTCTCTGCCCTTTACACTATTACAATCCCAGTCTATATTAGGATAGTTGAAGTCCCCCATTATCACTACTCGATAGTTCTTGCACCTCTCTGTAATTTCTCTGCTAATTTGCTCCTCCATATCTTTCCCACTAGTTGGTGGCCTATAGAATACACCGAGTAGTGTAATGGCACCTCTATTATTTCTTAACTCTAGCCAGATAGATTCTGTCCTTGACCCCTCCAGGACATCCTCCCTCTCCGGCACTGTAACATTCTCCTTAATCAATACCGCCACCCCACCTCCTGTCTCTCCTTCCCTATCTTTCCTAAACACCTTGGGCTGGATTTTCATTGAGGAGGCGGGACTACAACTTTCGGGGTTATAGTCCCGCCTCCATCGAGTTGTGGCCAACCCACGCGATTTTGACTTGATTGACCTTGTTGAGCCCACCCAGCGGGTTCAGCAGGCCAATTAAGGGCCACCCGGCAACAGGTGACGTCACAGATTGACATTTCATCTGTCAAGAGCTTTTGACAGATGAAATATCAACGTTTGACAGCTGTTTGAAGCTGTCAAACACTGACAATCTGTACTTCAAGTTAATTCCTTCCTCTCAGGATGATTTAGAGATCTCCCCAGAACAGAAAGCTGAATGCTGGAACTTTTGACAGCTGGCGGCCATTCTGCTTTCTGTGCCGGTGAGATGAGGGACTCCCGAGACCTGAAGGAATGAAGGCTGTAAAGGTAAGTAAAACTTCTTTAAACACTTTACACAGACCAAACACACTTACCTCTTCACTCATGCACCCATCACTCACCTGAACACCGGACATCTCGAACCCTCCAAGCCCCTCAGCCCGACGGTCCGCCTCGCTAACTTGGCGTGGTTTGGAGCCGTCGGGAATCTCACACTTCAGGAATAAAAATAGGGATTAGGCTAAAAACTGCCTGTTAACTACCTGTTAACAGGCAGTTAATTGGCACTAATCCCCTTCCCGCCTCGGGGAGACAGGTCCCAGTGAGGGTCGGGTACCCGCCTCCTTTGAATCTGGCATGGAGGCGGGTTGGGGGCGGGATGGGTTCGTGCCCCCCGATTTTGGGATTTTAACCCCCCACATGCCTCCAATCCTGCCTCCACGGCCCAATGAAAACCCTGCCCAAGGACTCATCAAACTACAGAGAATGTCAGTGTTTGACAGTTTCACAGAGCTGTCAAACGATGACAATTCTCCTGTCAAAAATTTTTGACAGATGAAACGTCGTACGCTGACGTTCTCTGTAACCGGCTTCCTCTTAATTGGCCTGCTATGCCCGCTGGGCGGTCTGAACAATGTCAATCAAGGGAAAATAGCGCGGATTGGCCACAAGTCGATGGAGGTGGGACATCGACCCGACAAGCAGCAGCCCCGCCTCCAACGTGCCCCCATTGACAAAATCGCCCCAGTGACCCCTGGTCATTGACCCACTCACCAGAGGGAATAGTTTTGCTCCCTCTCCTCCACCCCAACCTCTCACCATCTTGAAAAACTCTATTCGGTCTCTTCTTCACCTTCTCTGTTCCGAGGAGAACAGTCCCAACGTTTCCAACCTCTCCCCATAACTGAAGTCCCTCATCCCTGGGAACATCCTGGGAAACCTCCTCTGCACCCTTTCTGAGGCCTTGACATCTTTCCTGAAGTGTGGGGCCCAGAATTGTCCACAACACTCCAGCTGAGGCCTGACCAGCGATTTATAAAATTCTAGTTGGAATTTGGATAAATACTTGAAGGGGAAAAATTCACAGGAAGAGCAGGGAGAGAGTGGGACTAATTGGAGAGCTCCTTCAAAGAGCCGGCACAGGCATGATGGGCCGAATGGCCTCCTCCTGCGCTATATGGTCCTATGATGCGTTATTTCCCCTGCAGGGCTGTGAGTATTTCTGCCATTTTTACCAGCTCCAGTGTTCTTGGAGAAGCGAGGAGTCGCTCTTACCAGAATTATACAGGGCCTTGGTGAGACCACACCTGGAGTCTTGTGCGCAGAATTTCCAAGCCCCGAGGAAGCAGGTTTGGAGGCGGGAGTGGTGGGGAAATTGCAGAATCGGGGGGGCAGGAACCCATCCCGCCCCCAACCCGCCTCCGTGCCAATGTCCCAGGAGGCGGGGACCCGACCTGTGCTGGGAGCCGCCTCCCCGAGGCGGGAAGGGGATTAGTGCCAATTAACTGCCTATTAACAGGTAGTTAACAGGCAGTTTTTGGCCTAATCCCAAATTTTAGCCCTGAAGTGTGGGATTCCCGACGGCTCCGAACTACGCCAAGTTAGTGAGGCGGACCGTCGGTCTGCATGTGTTGGAGGGGTCGAGATGTCCGTTGTGCAGGTGAGTGATGGGTGCATGTGTGTAGAGGTAAGTGTGTGAGGTGAGTGTAAAGTGTTTTAATGAGTTTTACTTACCTTTACTTTCTCCTGCAGGCTTCCTCCCTTCAGGTCTCGGGAGTCCCTCATCTCACCGGCACAGAAAGCAGAATGGCTGCTGAACTGTCAAAAACTGCAGCATTCTGCTGTCTGGTCTGGAGAGCCTTTTGAAAGTCCAAATACACCACATCCACTACTTCTCCCTTATCTATTTTACCAGTTACATCCTCAAAAAATTCCAGTAGATTAGTCAAGCATGATTTACCTTTTGTAAATCCACGTTGACTTTGTCCGATCCTGTCACTGTTTTCCAAGTGCTCTGCTATTACATCTTTTATAATAGACTCTAGCATTTTCCCCACTACCGATGTCAGGCTTACCGGTCTGTAATTCCCCGTTTTCTCTCTACCACCTTTTTTGAATTGTGGGGTAACATTAGCCACCCTCCAATCCATGGGAACTTTATATGGAACCCTTATATTAAGGACCAGTAAAACTCGCACAATGAGTGACAAGGGTTCAGCTTATATATTCATCGTATTCATATGTATTGAATGAATATAATTAATACACACCCGCTCAGCCCCCGTATCCTTGATGGATGAAAGGCTCGGTGGAGTTAATTAATATCTTCCTTCAACGTTAAGGAAGTTTAATCAGGAAATCCTCTCTCTGTTATTAGCGTGCTGATGTACTGCTGCCTCGTAGCTCTCGTTCCCTGCATGAGACTGAAGAAGGACAGTGGCAATTAAGAAAGGAACGCCCATTTCTCCAGCGCCTTTCACCACCTCAGGACGTCCCAAAGCGCTTCACAGCCAATGAAGTACTTCTTATTGAAGTGTGGCCACTCTTGTAATGTAGGAAGTGCTGCAGCCAATTTGCGCACAGCAAGCTCCCGCAAACAGCAATGTGATAATGACCCAGATCATCTGTTTCTTTGATGTAGAATGAGGGGTAAATATTGGCCCCAGGACACCGGAGAGAACTCCCCCCACCCCTGCTCTTCTTCGAAAAATAGTGGTCATGGGATCTTTTACGTCCACCTGAGAGGGCAGACGGGGCGTCGGTTTAACATCTCATCCGAATGATGGCACTTCCGACAGTGCGGCGCTCCCTCAGTACTGTCCCTCCGACAGTGCGGCGCTCCCTCAGTACAGCCCCCTGACAATGCAGCGCTCCCTCAGTACTGCCCCTCCGACAGTGCGGCGCTCCCTCAGTACTGTCCCTCCGACAGTGCGGCGCTCCCTCAGTACTGTCCCACCGACAGTGCGGCGCTCCCTCAGTACTGCCCCTCCGACAGTGCGGCGCTCCCTCAGTACTGCCCCTCCGACAGTGCGGCGCTCCCTCAGTACTGCCCCTCCGACAGTGCGGCGCTCCCTCAGTGCTGCCCCTCTGACAGTGCGGCGCTCCCTCAGTACTGTCCCTCCGACAGTGCGGCGCTCCCTCAGTACAGCCCCCTGACAATGCAGCGCTCCCTCAGTACTGTCCCTCCGACAGTGCGGCGCTCCCTCAGTACAGCCCCCTGACAATGCAGCGCTCCCTCAGTACTGCCCCTCCGACAGTGCGGCGCTCCCTCAGTACTGTCCCTCCGACAGTGCGGCGCTCCCTCAGTACTGCCCCTCCGACAGTGCGGCGCTCCCTCAGTACTGTCCCTCCGACAGTGCGGCACTCCCTCAGTACAGCCCCCTGACAATGCAGCGCTCCCTCAGTACTGCCCCTCTGACAGTGCGGCGCTCCCTCAGTACTGTCCCTCCGACAGTGCGGCGCTCCCTCAGTACTGCCCCTCCGACAATGCGGTGCTCCCTCAGTACTGCCCCTCCGACAGTGCGGCGCTCCCGCAGTACTGCCCCTCCGACAGTGCGGCGCTCCCTCAGTACTGACCCTCCGACAGTGCGGTGCTCCCACAGTACTGCCCCTCCGACAGTGCAGCGCTCCCTCAGTACTGCCCCTCCGACAGTGCGGCGCTCCCTCAGCACTGCCCCTCCGACAGTGCAGCGCTCCCTCAGTACTGCCCCTCCGACAGTGCGGCGCTCCCTCAGCACTGCCCCTCCGACAGTGCAGCGCTCCCTCAGTACTGCCCCTCCGACAGTGCGGCGCTCCCTCAGATTCAATGGCCACCTAACTGCTGAAATACGACTGACCTGGAAGAGATGGGGAGATGAGGAGGATTTAATTTACATAGCGAGTTGTTGTGATCTGGAATGCGCTGCCTGAAAGGGCGGTGGAAGCAGATTCAATAGTAATTTTCAAAAGGAGAATTGGAGAAATACTTAAAAGGGAAAAATTCACAGGGCTGCGGGGAAAGAGCAGTGGGGAGTGGGGCTAAGTGGCGAGCTCTTTCAAAGAGCTGGCACAGGCACGATGGGCCAAATGGCCTCCTCCTGTGCTGTGTGATTCTACGATTCAATGATCAGTGAAGCCGCAAAAGGCGCTACATAAATGCAGGGCCATTCTTTTTTCCTTTTCAACCGTTCCCATCTAGTATTTGTTTTGGGATGAAATGTTCTATTGATTTTTGAATCAGATGGACCTAAGAGATGCGGAGTTGGACGGTCAATGGTACCATCTCCTGGTTGCTATTGGCACAGGCATGAGTTGGCACAGGAGTGAGGCCAGTTTATCTTCTCACTGTGGTTCAGGCTAGATAAAGAAATCTTGTTCTCTTTGAGATAGCGTTTGGAATGAGTACTCCTTTTTGTAGCCGATGTTTAATCAGTGAGTGAGCCGCCCATCACCTCCCAGCCCAACTGGCCACGATTAGAATAGACTCCGGTCGCTCGACAGCACGGCCTTGCAGAGATTTACGTCGAGTGTGCAACACAGAAAGAGGCCATTCAGACCACTTGGTCCGTGCCGGTGTTTCTGCTCCACACCAGCCTCCTCCCACCCCTCTTCATCTCACCCCATCCACACCAGCCTCCTCCCACCCCTCTTCATCTCACCCCATCCACACCAGCCTCCTCCCACCCCTCTTCAGCTCACCCCATCAACACCAGCCTCCTCCCACCCCTCTTCATCTCACCCCATCAACACCAGCCTCCTCCCACCCCTCTTCATCTCACCCCATCAACACCAGCCTCCTCCCCCCCTCTTCATCTCACCCCGTCAACACCAGCCTCCTCCCACCCCTCTTCAGCTCACCCCATCAACACCAGCCTCCTCCCACCCCTCTTCATCTCACCCCATCAACACCAGCCTCCTCCCACCCCTCTTCATCTCACCCGGTCAACACCAGCCTCCTCCCACCCCTCTTCATCTCACCCCATCAACACCAGCCTCCTCCCTCCCCTCTTCATCTCACCCCGTCCACACCAGCCTCATCCCACCCCTCTTCATCTCACCCTGTCAACGCCAGCCTCCTCCCACCCCTTTTCATCTCACCCCATCAACACCAGCCTCCTCCCACCCCTCTTCATCTCACCCCATCCACACCAGCCTCCTCCCACCCCTCTTCATCTCACCCTGTCAACACCAGCCTCCTCCCACCCCTCTTCATCTCACCCCATCAACACCAGCCTCCTCCCACCACTCTTCATCTCACCCCGTCAACACCAGCCTCCTCCCACCCCTCTTCATCTCACCCCATCAACACCAGCCTCCTCCCACCCCTCTTCATCTCACCCTGTCAACACCAGCCTCCTCCCACCCCTCTTCATCACACCCCATCAACACCAGCCTCCTCCCACCCCTCTTCATCTCACCCCATCAACACCAGCCTCCTCCCACCCCTCTTCATCTCACCCCATCACCACCAGCCTCCTCCCACCCCTCTTCATCTCACCCCGTCAACACCAGCCTCCTCCCACCCCTCTTCATCTCACCCCATCAACACCAGTCTCCTCCCACCCCTCTTCATCTCACCCCATCAACACCAGCCTCCACCCACCCCTCTTCATCTCACCCCATCAACACCAGCGTCCTCCCACCCTTCTTCACCTCACCCCATCAACACCAGCCTCCTCCCACACCTCTTCATCTCACCCCATCAAGACCAGCCTCCTCCCACCCCTCTTCATCTCACCCCATGAACACCAGCCTCCTTCTACCCCTCTTCATCTCACCCCGTCAACACCAGCCTCCTCCCACCCCTCTTCATCTCACCCCAACAAAAGTAAGAAGTCACACAACACCAGGTTATAGTCCAACAGTTTTATTTGAAATCACAAGCTTTCGGAGCACTGCTCCTTCGTCAGGTGAAGTGGAGAGATGCCTATAGACACAGATTATATAGTCAGAGAGTAATGCCAGATGATTACAGGTAATCTTTCTAACTGCCATTTATCACACCTTGGCAGAGAGATAATCACAGCAATCAAAGGTGTGAATGGTGTCCAAACAGGTCAGTGAGGAAAACATTACATCAAAGATGACATTTTCTTCCTATGGACCCACGGCAAAGAATCACTGAAAAGACTACACGATAACATCAACAAGTTCCATCCCACCATCAAACTCACCATGGACTACTCCTCAGAATCGGTTTCATTCTTGGACACACGAATCTCCATCAAAGATGGACACCTCAGCACTTCACTCTACCGCAAGCCCACGGACAACCTCAGGATGCTCCACTTCTCCAGCTTCCACCCTAACCACGTTAAAGAAGCCATCCCCTATGGACAAGCCCTGCGAATACACAGGATCTGCTCAGACGAGGAGGAACGCGATGGACACCTACAGACACTGAAAGATGCCCTCGGAAGAACAGGATATGACGCTCGACTTGTCGATCGACAGATACCGACGGGCCACAGCAAAAAATCGCATAGACCTCCTCAGAAGACAAACACGGGACACAACCAACAGAGTACCCTTCGTCATTCAGTACTTCCCCGGAGCGGAGAAACTACGCCATGTTCTTCGCAGCCTTCAACATGTCACCGATGATGGCGAACACCTCGCTAAGGCCATCCGCACGCCTCCACTACTTGCCTTCAAACAGCTGCCTAACCTCAAACAGACCATCGTTCGCAGAAAATTATCCAGCTTTCAGGAGAACAACGATCACGACACCACACAACCCTGCCACAGCAACCTCTGCAAGACATGCCAGATCATCAACACAGATACCATCATCACACGTGAGGACACCACCCACCAGGTACATGGTACATACTCATGTGACTCGGCCAACGTTGTCTACCTCATACGTTGCAGGAAAGGATGCCCCGGAGCATGGTACATCGGCGAGACCATGCAGATACTGCGACAACGGATGAATGGACACCGCGCAACAATCGCCAGGCAGGAGTGTTCCCTCCCAGTCGGGGAACACTTCAGCAGTCAAGGACATTCAGCCTCCGATCTTCGGGTAAGCATTCTCCAAGGCGGCCTTCGAGACACACGACAACACAAAATCGTAGAGCAGAAACTGATAGCCAAGTTCCGCACTCATGAGGGTGGCCTCAACCGGGATCTTGGGTTCATGTCATGCTACATGTAACCCCACCTGACGTAGAGTCATCCAGACTCGAGTCATCGTTGGCTTGTTCTCTCTACACAGATGCGGCCGGACCTGCTGTGATTTCCAGCAAAGAAAATGTTTTTTGTCTTTTATTTTTGTTGTTTTTCATACAGACCCCAGCATCTGCAACATTTTACCCCTTGTGACCCCACCTCATTGTTCTTTGATGTAATGTTTTCCTGACTGACCTGTTTGGACACCATGCACACCTTTGATTGCTGTGATTATCTCTCTGCCGAGGTGTGATAAATGGCAGTTAGAAAGATTACCTGTAATCATCTGGCATTATTCTCTGACTATATAATCTGTGTCTATATGCATCTCTCCACTTCACCTGATGAAGGAGCAGCGCTCCGAAAGCTTGTGATTTCAAATAAAACTGTTGGACTTTAACCTGGTGTTGTGTGACTTCTTACATTTGTCCACCCCAGTCCAACACTGGCATCTCCACACCATGGCTACTATCGTCACCCTGTCAACACCAGCCTCCTCCCACCCCTCTTCATCTCACCCTGTCAACACCAGCCTCCTCCCACCCCTCTTCATCTCACCCCATCAACACCAGCCTCCTCCCACCCCTCTTCATCTCACCCCATTAACACCAGCCTCCTCCCACCCCTCTTCATCTCACCCCGTCAACACCAGCCTCCTCCCACCCCTCTTCATCTCACCCCGTCAACACCAGCCTCCTCCCACCCCTCTTCATCTCACCCCGTCAACACCAGCCTCCTCCCACCCCTCTTCATCTCACCCTGTCAACACCAGCCTCCTCCCACCCCTCTTCATCTCACCCCATCAACACCAGCCTCCTCCCACCTCTCTTCATCTCACCCCATCAACACCAGCCTCCTCCCACCCCTCTTCATCTCACCCCATCAACATCAGCCTCCTCCCACCCATCTTCATCTCACCCCATCAACACCAGCCTCCTCCCACCCCTCTTCATCTCACCTCATCAACACCAGCCTCCTCCCACCCCTCTTCATCTCACCCCATCAATACCAGCCTCCTCCCACCCCTCTTCATCTCACCCCATCAACACCAGCCTCCTCCCACCCCTCTTCATCTCACCCCATCAACACCAGCCTCCTCCCACCCCTCTTCATCTCACCCCATCAACACCAGCCTCCTCCCACTCCTCTTCATCTCACCCCATCAACACCAGCCTCCTCCCACCACTCTTCATCTCACCCCATCAACACCAGCCTCCTCCCACCCCTCTTCATCTCACCCCATCAACACCAGCCTCCTCCCACCCCTCTTCATCTCACCCCATCAACACCAGCCTCCTCCCACCCCTCTTCATCTCACCCCATCAACACCAGCCTCCTCCCACCCTTCTTCATCTCACCCCTTCAACACCAGCCTCCTCCCACCCCTCTTCATCTCACCCCATCAACACCAGCCTCCTCCCACCCCTCTTCATCTCACCCCATCAACACCAGCCTCCTCCCACCCCTCTTCATCTCACCCCGTCAACACCAGCCTCCTCCCACCCCTCTTCATCTCACCCCATCAACACCAGCCTCCTCCCACCCCTCTTCATCTCACCCCGTCAACACCAGCCTCCTCCCACCCCTCTTCATCTCACCCCATCAACACCAGCCTCCTCCCACCCCTCTTCATCTCACCCCATCAACACCAGCCTCCTCCCACCCCTCTTCATCTCACCCCGTCAACACCAGCCTCCTCCCACCCCTCTTCATCTCACCCCATCAACACCAGCCTCCTCCCACCCCTCTTCATCTCACCCCATCAACACCAGCCTCCTCCCACCCCTCTTCATCTCACCCCATCAACACCAGCCTCCTCCCACCCCTCTTCATCTCACTCTATCAACACCAGCCTCCTCCCACCCCTCTTCATCTCACCCCATCAACACCAGCCTCCTCCCACCCCTCTTCATCTCACCCCATCAACACCAGCCTCCTCCCACCCCTCTTCATCTCACCCCATCAACACCAGCCTCCTCCCACCCCTCTTCATCTCACCCCAGCAACACCAGCCTCCTCCCACCCCTCTTCATCTCACTCTATCAACACCAGCCTCCTCCCACCCCTCTTCATCTCACCCCATCAACACCAGCCTCCTCCCACCCCTCTTCATCTCACCCCATCAACACCAGCCTCCTCCCACCCCTCTTCATCTCACCCCATCACCATATCCTTCTACTCCTTTCTCCCTCGTGTGTTTATCCAGCTTCCCCTGAAATGTATCTCTGCTCTTCGCCTCAACCACTCCCTGTGGTAGCGAGTTCCCCATTCTCACCACTCTCTGGGGAAAGAAGTTTCTCCTGAATTCCCGATTGGATTTATCAGTGACTCTCTTATACTGATGGTCCCTAGTTCTGGTCTCCCCCACAAGTGGAAACATCTTCTCTACGTTTACCCTATCGAACCCCTTCATAATTTTAACGACCTCGATCAGGTCACCCCTCAGCCTTCTCTTTTCTAGAGTAAAGAGCCCCCGCCTGTTCAATCTTTCCTGATAGCTATAACCTCTCAGTTCTGGTATCATCCTTGTAAATCTTTTTTGCACCTTCTCCAGTGCCTCTCTATCTTTTTTTTTTGTAATACGGAGACCTGAACTGTGCACAGTGCTCCAAGTGTGGTCTAACCGAGGTATATGGAGACCTGAACTGTGCACAGTGCTCCAAGTGTGGTCTAACCGAGGTATACGGAGACCAGAACTGCCCCTCCGACAGTGCGGCGCTCCCTCAGTACTGCCCCTCCGACAGTGCGGCGCTCCCTCAGTACTGCCCCTCTGACAGTGCGGCGCTCCCTCAGTACTGCCCCTCTGACAGTGCGACACTCCCTCAGTACTGCCCCTCCGACAGTGCGGCGCTCCCTCAGTACTGCCCCACCGACAGTGCGGCGCTCCCTCAGTACTGACCCTCCGACAGTGCGGCGCTCCCTCAGTACTGCCCCACCGACAGTGCGGCGCTCCCTCAGTACTGACCCTCCGACTGTGCGGCACTCCCTCAGTACTGCCCCACCGACAGTGCGGCGCTCCCTCAGTACTGCCCCACCGACAGTGCGGCGCTCCATCAGTACTGACCCTCCGACAGTGCGGCGCTCCCTCAGTACTGCCCCACCGACAGTGCGGCGCTCCCTCAGTACTGACCCTCCGACAGTGCGGCGCTCCCTCAGTACTGCCCCACCGACAGTGCGGTGCTCCCTCAGTACTGCCCCACCGACAGTGCGGCGCTCCCTCAGTACTGACCCTCCGACCGTGCGGTGCTCCCTCAGTACTGCCCCACCGACAGTGCGGCGCTCCCTCAGTACTGCCCCACCGACAGTGCGGCGCTCCCTCAGTACTGCCCCACCGACAGTGTGGCGCTCCCTCAGTACTGCCCCTCCGACAGTGCGGCGCTCACTCAGTACTGCCCCACCGACAGTGCGGCGCTCCCTCAGTACTGCCCCTCCGACAGTGCGGCGCTCCCTCAGTACTGACCCACCGACAGTGCGGCGCTCCCTCAGTACTGACCCACCGACAGTGCGGTGCTCCCTCAGTACTGACCCTCCGACAGTGCGGTGCTCCCTCAGTACTGACCCTCCGACAGTGCGGTGCTCCCTCAGTACTGACCCTCCGACAGTGCGGCGCTCCCTCAGTACTGCCCCTCCGACAGTGCGGCGCTCCCTCAGTACTGACCCTCCGACAGTGCGGCGCTCCCTCAGTACTGACCCACCGACAGTGCGGTGCTCCCTCAGTACTGACCCTCCGACAGTGCAGCGCTCCCTCAGTACTGCCCCTCCCTCAGTACTCTGATCTGCTAACACTCCATGTACCTGCACCGAAAACTGTTGACCCTGTAGGCTGCATTGCTTACCTACGTGTTGCCATTAGCAACTAAACCATTGCAGAATATTAGCGAGATCATTTGTTCACCCTCTCCGTACACGAAATACAAGATTGAGAAATTTGAAACAAGGTCACATTCTACAAGCAATCAGACTTACATCCAATTTTTGGCAAGCAAACAATTCACTGAAATTCTCCTTCACTTTCTGTACATAGCCTCAAGGAGAATTGTTTTTCTATCAACTTTCTAACGTGTTTAACAATAATTCATTTGTGATCCCTTTCCTTTTCTCTGCAGGAGGGCGAGCTGTGTACAGGAAATGGGGTTAACCCCTCTGGCTACCTCTCTCATAGTGCTGCAGCCTTTCGGAAGGAAGTCAAGGCCTTGGAGAGGGTGCGGAGGAGTTTTACCAGAATGGGATGAGAGACTTCAGTTGCGAGGAGAGACTGGAGAAGCTGGGATTGTTCTCCTCAGAATTCCCTTTTAAAAGCCACGATTGAATCTGCCTCCAGGCAGCGCATTCCAGATCCTAACCACTTACTGCGTAAAAAAGCTTTTCCTCATGTCGCCTTTGGTTGTTCTGCCAATCACCTTAAATCTGTGTCCTCTGGTTCTCGACCCTTCCGCCAATGGGAACAGTTTCTCTCTATCTACTCTGTCCAGACCCCTCATGATTTTGAACCCCTCGATCAAATCTCCCCTTAACCTTCTCTGCTCTAAGGAGAACAACCCCAGCTTCTCCAGTCTCTCTACATCACTGAAGTCCCTCATCCCTGGAACCATTCTGGTCAATCTCCCCTTAATCTTCTCTGCTCTAAGGAGAACAACCACAGCTTCTCCAGTCTCTCCACATCACTGAAGTCCCTCATCCCCGATACCATTCTGATCAATCTCCCCTCAACCTTCTCTGCTCTAAGGAGAACAACCACAGCTTCTCCAGTCTCTCCACATCACTGAAGTCCCTCATCCCTGGGACCATTCTGGTCAATCTGCCCTTAACCTGCTCTGCTCTAAGGAGAACAACCACAGCTTCTCCAGTCTCTCCACATCACTGAAGTCCCTCATCCCTGGGACCATTCTGGTCAATCAGCCCTTAACCTTCTCTGCTCTAAGGAGAATGATGGGCCTTCAATAACTACAAAACTAGAAGTTATAGACTTAAACAAGTTGGCTTTTAATCACTAAGATCAGAGCTAACATCTCAACACGCCGACTGGTTCACAGGAATGAGTCATACAGATCCTGGGATCTTTATGTAAGAGAAGTCAGGGGCGGAGCCAAGAGCCAAGACCTGGAACCTCCCAGGTTAGTCGGGAAAGAGGAAGTGAAACTATACACAGTGGGGGAGGGTAATATACATGAGTGCAAAACGAATACAGGATCAAGACAAACAGATTTCATTACAGAGAACAACCAGTGTTTTATAAAGGTTCATCATAACTTCCTTGATTTTTTACTCGGCTCAAATTTCCAAGCCCCGTGGAGGCGGGTTTGGAGGCGGGAGTGTGGGGAAAATTGCAGAATCGAGCGGGCAGGAACCCATCCCACGCCCAACCCGCCTCCGTGCCCAATGTCCCAGGAGGCGGGTACCCGGCCTGTGCTGGGAGCCGCCTCCCCGAGGCGGGAAGGGGGTTAGTGCCAATTAACTGTTTGTTAACAGGTAGTTAACAGGCAGTTTTTAGCCTAATCCCTATTTTTATTGCTGAAGTGTGGGATTCCCGACAGCTCCAAACCACGCCAAGTTAGCGAGGCGGGACGTCGGGCTGAAGGGCTTGGAGGGTTCGAGATGTTCAGGTGAGTGATGGGTGCATGAGTGCAGAGGTAAGTGTGTTTGGTGTGTGTAAAGTGTTTAAAGAAGTTTTAATTACCTTTGCAGCCTTCCTTCCTTCAGGTCTCGGGAGTCCCTCATCTCACCGGCACAGAAAGCAGAATGGCCGCCAGCTGTCAAAAGTTGCAGCATTCAGCTTTCTGTTCTGGAGAGATCTCTAACTGAGTCTGTGGAGGAGGACTCAAGTTAGAAGACAGATTGTCAGTGTTTGACAGCTTCACAGAGCTGTCAAACGCTGATATTTCATCTTTCGAAAGCTCTTGACAGATCAAATGTCAATTCCTGACGTCACCTGTAACTGGGTGTCCCTTAATTGGCCCGCTGAGCCGGCTGGGCGAGCTTAACAAGGTCAATCAGGGGAAAATCGCGTGGGTTGGCCACAAATCGTTGGAGGCGGGACTCCAACCCCGAAAGTGGGAGTCCCGCCTCCATCACATCCCCATTGACAATATCCAGCCCTACGCCTCTATTTATGAAGCCCAGGATCCCGTGGGCTTTTTTAACCACTTTCTCGACCTTCAATGATTTGTGTGCATATACCCCCAGGTCTCTCTCTTCCTGCACCCTCTTTAGGATTGTAAAATTGTAAAAATAAAGATAAACCACGTCAGCCTGGAGCCCGAATTATAAGTGATAACAGTGACTACACGTCAAAAAGCCCTTCACTGGGCTGTGAGGCGCTCTGGGACGTCCTGAGGTGGTGAAAGGCCCTGGAGAAACGCGAGATCTTTGTTTCTTATCTTGTCACTGTGTATTTTTATTCACATCATGTTGGCCTTTTTGTGGTAAGATTGAAAGGGACCGAGTGTAACGTATCCACGTTTGCTGATGATACAAAGCTAGGTGGGACAGTAAGCTGTGAGGAGAACACAGACTCTGCAAAGGGATATCGATAGACTGAGTGAGTGGGCAGTAAGGTGGCAGATGGAGTATAATGTAGGGAAATGTGAGGTTATTCACTTTGGTAGGAAGAATAGAAAAACACAATATTTTTTAATTGGTGAGAAACTTTCAAATGTTGATGTTCAGAGAGATTTGGGTTTCCTCGTGCAAGAAACACAGAAAGCTGGCATGCAGGTACAGCAAGCAATAAAGGAAGGCGAATGGCATGTTGGCCTTTATTGCAAGGGGTTGGAGTATAAGAGTGAGGACGTCTTGCTACAATTGTACAGGGCCTTGGTGAGACCACACCTGGAGTACTGTGCACAGTTCTGGTCTCCGTATCTAAGGAAGGATATACTTGCCTTGGAGGCGGTGCAACGAAGGTTCACTAGATTGATCCCTGGGATGAGAGGGCTGTCCTATGAGGAGAGATTGAGTAGAATGGGCCGATACTCTCTGGAGTTTAGAAGAATGAGAGGTGATCTCATTGAAACATATAAGATTCTGAGGGGGATTGACAGGGTAGATGCTGAGAGGTTGTTTCCCCCTGGCTGGAGAGTCTAGAACCAGGGGTCACAGTCTCAGGATAAGGGCTCGGCCATTGAGGACTGAGATGAGGAGGAATTTTTTCACTCGGAGGCTGGTGAATCTTTGTGGAATTGTTTGCCCCAGGGGGCGGTGGAGGCTCAGTCGTTGAGCATATTCAAGACTGAGATCGATAGATTTTTGGATTCTAGGGGAATCAAGGGATATGGGGATTGGGCGGAAAAGTGGAGTTGAGGTCGAAGATCAGCCACGATCTTATTGAATGGCGGAGCAGGCTCGAGGGGCCGAATGGCCGACTCCTGCTCCTGTTTCTTACGTTCTATGTTCTAATGGGGAGACAGCTGGAACGAGTATTGAGAAGGATTTAAGCCCTGAGAGCGTCAGCCAACATTCCCAGGTGAGAGGGGGAGGAGAGCTCCGCTGCCGGGAAGCGTCAGGATTTCGTACCCGAACGGGATCGGACTCCGCCGTGATGCCCCACGCGGTGGGAAAGCCCAACACCTGAAGGATTGGCCGTTTGGGTGAGGCAGTGGGCGGGGGGTGTTGGGGGTGGTGGTTGGGGGCTGGGGAGCAATA
Organism: Somniosus microcephalus; assembly: GCF_052327205.1. Classification (NCBI taxonomy): domain Eukaryota; kingdom Metazoa; phylum Chordata; class Chondrichthyes; order Squaliformes; family Somniosidae; genus Somniosus; species Somniosus microcephalus. The sequence continues at coordinate 211,897,184 of NC_140998.1, read as the reverse complement.
GATGCATTTAAGGGGAAAGCTAGACAGGTACACGAGGGAGAAAGGGACAGAAGAGTAAGGTGGGAGGAGGGTAGGGTGGGAGGAGGCTGGTGTGGAACACAAACACCAGCACGGAGCAGTTGGGCTGAATGGCCTGTTTCTGTGTTGCACTCCTGATGTAACTCGATGTAAATCACACAATCGGCAAGCAATAGTCGCACATAACCTCGGCCCCTGTTATATTTTTATATATTTTTTATCCACACCTTTGGTTTGTGCCTTTTCCTTTTCTCTCTCCCACACGGCAACTGTCTCTCACTCTGCCAGCGCATTTCACACTTCATCTAGAGCCATCCTTTGTCTCTTTACCGGCCCTATTACTGTCTCGTCTCGCCTTGAATATCTCTTAATGTCTCTTCACCTCTCCCTGACCTTCCATTTTGTTCTTTCATCCCCTCCCCCATTTCCCAGCCCCCAAACTTGCCTTTTAATCTGTTTCATTTCCTGCTTTTTTCTCAGTTCTGACGAAGGGTTTCGACCTGAAACGTTGATTCTGTTTCTCTCTCCACGGATGTTGCCTGGCCTGCTGAGTATCGCCAGCATTTTCTGTTCTTATTTCACATAAGAGGTTAGTCTTAAAGCACATGGGATTGGGGGGTAATACACTGGCATGGATTGAAAATTGGTTAACAGACAGGATACAGAGGGTAGGAATAAATGGGTCTTTTTCGGGGTGGCAGGCGGTGACTAGTGGGGTACCGCAGGGATCAGTGCTTGGGCCCCAGCTATTCACAATATATATCAATGATTTTGGATGAGGGAACCAAATGCAATATTTCCAAGCTTGCTGACGACACGAAACTAGGTGGGATTGTGAGCTGTGAGGAGCATGCAAAGAGGCTTCAAGGCGATTTAGACAAGCTGAGTGAGCGGCCAAATACATAGCAGATGCAGTATAACGTGGATAAATGTGAAGTTATCCACTTCGATAGGAAAAACAGAAAGGCAGAGTATTATTTAAATGGTGATAGATTGGGAAATGTTGATGTACAAAGGGACCTGGGTGTCCTTGTACACCAGTCACTGAAAGCAAACATGCAGGTGCAGCAAGCAGTTAGGAAGGCAAATGGTGTATTGGCCTTCATTGCAAGAGGATTTGAGTACAGGAGCAAGGATGTCTTACTACAGTTATACAGGGCCTTGGTGAGACCACACCTGGAGTACTGTGTGCAGTTTTGGTCTCCTTACCTAAGAAAGGATATACTTGCCATAGAGGGAGTGCAGCGAAGGTTCACCAGACTGATTCCTGGGATGGCAGGACTGTCGTATGAGGAGAGATTGGGTCGACTAGGCCTGTATTCACTAGAGTTTAGAAGAATGAGAGGGGATCTCATTGAAACGTATAAAATTCTGACCGGGTTAGACAGACTGGATGCAGGGAGGATGTTTCCCCTGGCTGGGGGGGTCTAGAACGAGGGGTCACAGTCTCAGGATACGGGGTAGGACATTTAGGACTGAGATGAGGAGAAATCTCTTCACTCAGAGGGTGGTGAACCTGTGGAATTCTCTACCACAGAAGGCTGTGGAGGCCAAGTCACTGAATATATTTAAGAAGGAGATAGATAGATTTCTAGACACACAAGGCATCAAGGGGTATGGGGAGAGAGCGGGAATATGGTATTGAGATAGAGGATCAGCCATGATCATATTGAATGGTGGAGCAGGCTCGAGGGGCCGAATGGCTGACTCCTGCTCCTATTTTTTATGTTCTAACAGGGAGGGAGCTGGAACGAGTATGGAGAAGGATTTAAGCCCAGAGAGCATCAGCCAACATTCCCAGGTGAGAGGGGGGGGGGGGAAGAGCTCCGCTGCCGGAAGGCGTCAGGATTTCGAGCCCGAATGGGATCGGACTCCGCCGCAATGCCCCACGTGGTCGAGCAGCCCAACACCTGAAGAATGGACGCTAGGGAGAGGCAGCGGGTGGGGGGTGGTGGGGGAGGGAGCAATAGATGCATTTAAGGGGAAAGCTAGACGGGTACGCGAGGGAGACAGGAATAGAAGGGTGGAGTGTGGAGCACAAACACTGGCACGGAGCAGTCGGGCCGAATGTCCTGTGTCGGAGCTGCACTCCCGACGTAGCTCGATATAAATCACAGAAGCAGCAAGCAATAGACTTGTTGTGGATCCCGGGAAACAATTTTGCCACCTCAATCTGCCCTCAACCATCCCATTGCAGGAAAAACAAACTACCACCTTCTTTCTCAATCTTCCTGATGGCTTGTGTGTGTGTGTGTGACTCTCAGTTGGATTAGATGCAGGATAATGGATAGCTCCCTCGCTGCGGGTTACAAGGTAATGCTTAAGTCAAATTCTTCAGCCGGTGGAACCGAACAGCGAGGAGCTTAAGTGGTTTATAAATCTCCGTCAAAAGCTCCGGATCGAAAGAAAATTGCCTTTAATTCCTGACTTGTCGGAATGTTTAAATGAATCAGGCCATGAGCTGAGGAGGGATTGTTTTTTTTTATTCATTCCTGGGATGTGGGTGTCGCTGGCAAGGCCGGCATTTATTGCCCATCCCTAATTGCCCTTGAGAAGGTGGTGGTGAGCCACCTTCTTGAACTGCTGCAGTCCGTGTGGTGAAGGTGCTCCCACAGTGCTGTTAGGGAGGGAGTTCCAGGATTTTGACCCAGCGACGATGAAGGAACGGCCGATATATTTCCAAGTCAGGATGGTGTGTGTGACTTGGAGGGGAACTTGGAGGTGGTGGTGTTCCCATGCGCCTGCTGCCGTTGTCCTTCTAGGTGGAAGAGGTGGCGGGTTTGGGAGGTGCTGCCGAAGAAGCCTTGGCGAGTTGCTGCAGTGCATCTTGTAGATGGTACACACTGCAGCCACGGTGCGCCGGTGGTGGAGGGAGTGAATGTTTAAGGTGGTGGATGGGGTGCCAATCAAGCGGGCTGCTTTGTCCTGGATGGTGTCGAGCTTCTTGAGTGTTGTTGAAGCTGCACTCATCCAGGCAAGTGGAGAGTATTCCATCACACTCCTGACTTGTGCCTTGTAGATGGTGGAAAGGCTTTGGGGAGTCAGGAGGTGCGACACTCGCCGCAGAATACCCAGCCTCTGACCTGCTCTTGTTGCCACAGTATTTATGTGGCTGGTCCAGTTAAGTTTCTGGTCAATGGTGACCCCTCAGGATGTTCATGGTGGGGGATTCGGCGATGGTAATGCCGTTGAATGTCAAGGGGAGGTCGTTAGACTCTCGCTTGTTGGAGTTGGTCATTGCCTGGCACTTGTGTGGCGCGAACGTTACCTGCCACTTATCAGCCCAAGCCTGAATGTCATCCAGGTCTTGCTGCACGCGGGCATGGACTGCTTCATTATCTGAGGAGTTGTGAATGGCGCTGAACACTGTGTAGTCATCAGCGAACATCCCCACTTCTGACCTTATGTTGGGGGAAGTTCATTCATGAAGCAGCTGAAGATGGTTGGGCCTAGGACACTGTCCTGAGGAACTCCTGCAGCGATGTCCTGGAGCTGAGATTATTGACCTTCAATCACCACAACCATTTTCCTTTGTGCTAGGTATGACTCCAGCCAGTGGAGAGCTTTCCCCCCGATTCCCATTGACCAGTTTTACTGGGGCTCCTTGATGCCAGACTCGGTCAAATGCTGCCTTGATGTCAAGGGCAGTCAGTCTCACCTCACAGGGAGTGGTGAGATGGGGAACTCTCTGCCACATGGAATGGTTGAGGCGGAGAGCATTGCTGTCTTCAAGCGAAGGTTTGACTGATACTTTCAGTCCCAGCTGGAAGATTGTGTTCAATTCCGGGCACCGCACTTTAGGAAGGGTGTCAGGGCCTTGGAGAGGGTGCGGAGACAGTTTACCAGCATGGTCCCAGGGATGGTGGACTTCAGTTATGCAGAGAAACTGGAGAACATAAGAACATAAGAAATAGGAGCAGGAGTTGGCCATTCGGCCCTTCGAGCCTGCTCCGCCATTCAATAAGATCATGGCTGATCTCCTGCCTCATACCACTTTCCTGCACTATCCCCATATCCCTTGATTCCCTTAATATTCAAAAATCTGTCGATCTCTCTCTTGAATATCTCTTCTTAGGCAGTCCCTCAGAACCGAGGATGACTTGCTTCCACATTAAGAATGAGTTCTCAGGTGACTGATGAGTCCAATGCGGGACCTACAGTCTCTGTCACAGGTGGGGCAGACGGTGGTTGAAGGGGGCGGGTGGGTGGGGTGCTTGGGTTGACGTGCGCTCCTTGCACTCCTTGCGTTTGGCTTCCGCTTGCTCCCGGCGAAGAGACTCGGCCTAGAAATTCATTGACGCCACTTTTGGGGCGCTAAAGTGGGGCGTCCGCTAAAGTTTGCGTCCGCCGCCAAATCGATGCCACTTCTCCGATATTCATTAGCTTCGCCCTACGAGTTCGGGCGAGCGCTAAAACTGCTGCTGGACGCCTCTCTTTGGGCGCTAAGCCGGAGGTGGTGATTGATAGCGCCGAGGCCGGGCGCAGCGCAGGTGCGGCCATCTCGTGATTGACAGCAGACACCCTGGCGCCGGCCAGCTCTTAAGGGGGAAGGGTCGACTGTGTCTGCTGCCACGCCCTGGATAGTGGAGCCCTCCAGCTAGGCCTGAACACTGCTGCTGGACCCAAATAGCGCCTGAAGACATGGAGAAGGCCCATGAACATGCGCAGCGCTTCTCAGAGCGTGATCTGAGTGTGCTGCTTGCTGCTGTGGAGAAGAGGCGCCATGTTTTGTACCCGGACAATGGCAGGAAGGCGCCGGTCCGCGTCTACAGGAGAGCCTGGAGGCATGTCGCCAGCAAGCTGTCAGCCAACAGCGACGTCCCCAGGACCGGTGCCCAATGCCGCAAAAAGTTAAATGACCTCACACGCATTGTCAGGGTGAGTACCCTTTCCAATGACCTCCTCATCCTTGCATGTGCACCTCACATTATGGGCAAAGGGACCTGAAAGCTCTAATGGCCAGCCTTCATCCAGCAGCTATGGCACAGGCATGAGCATCAATTGCACATTCTGCACTGAACACACTGGCCAGGCTATTCCACCATGGGAGGCATTGCACACCAGATCATGGCGACACACTGGCCAGGCTATTCCACCATGGGAGGCAGTGCACACCAGATCATGGCGACACACTGGCCAGGCTATTCCACCATGGGAGGCAGTGCACACCAGATCATGGCGACACACTGGCCAGGCTATTCCACCATGGGAGGCAGTGCACACCAGATCATGGCGACACACTGGCCAGGCTATTCCACCATGGGAGGCAGTGCACACAAGATCACGGCGACACACTGTACTTAGAGGCCGTCCTTTCTCTTGCAGGCCAAGCTGGCGAATAATCGCAAGAGCCGGACTGCGACCGGGGGAGGCCGACCCCATATCCAGCCACTCACCGACCTGCAACATCACGTGGAGCGCATCATGGGTGGCCGGGTGATTGGGCCCGTTGCATGTGGAGATGCCGACCCTGTTCTGGGCAGCAATGGTAAGGACATCACCTTTTGCACCTCTCTCGTCCCACTTGCGCATCAGATCTACATCCTTTGCCACTGTCCGACCAATGCGCTGAATGCCACCACTCATGCATCCCGCACTGACGCCCTCTCCTCACTCTAAAGCTACTCTTGTGCCTTCCTGCTTTCAGATGGTCAAGAGGAGGTCCCTCAACTTGCCAGTGACAGACCCTCCGAGGAGGAGCAGGAGGAGGAGCAAGAGGAAGGCGGCCCATCAGGGGAACCCTCAGCCGCGGCCACCCAGGCCAATGTAGGGGACACGTCTTCCCTGGAGGGCAGCGTGGCGGAAGTGTCGAAGGGGAGGGGAGCTCCTGGGACCTGCGTGCTGCAGAAAGGCGGGAGGGGGGTGGAAGCTCGGCGGCCTTCTCCCCAGAGGGGGGATGCGTCGGAGGGGAGTCCAATTGCTGGGCCCAGCGGCCTCCAGCAACGCAGGAAGGGTCGGCCAGCTCGGCGGCCTTCTCCCCAGAGGGAGAGTCCGGCCTCCAGTCAGGAGATGCTCTTCGCCGAGGAGATGGAACGCCTCGAAGACTTGTCCGCGGACTCGGAGCGCCGGCACACGGAGCTCATGGCGGCAGTGGCACGGTTGCCTGAGTCCATCGATTCCCTCTCTCGGAGTGTGGCCGAGTTCGGGCCCTCAGAGGCCACCAGTCGGGCGGAATACCGGGCAGATCTGGCAGCGACTGGCCAGGTGATCAGTGGTGCCGTCCAGTCACTGGCTGCTCTGATGCGGTCAGTGAACAGGTCAACACGGGCACTCACTGCTGCCACACTCGCTGTGTCAGCCAGGCATCGCCAGGGCACCCGGCGCGCTGCAGCAGCACAGCGGTCTGTCCCTCGGCAGATTGGTGCGCATGCTGCAGTGCTGGCCCGGCCGAGTGCCAGTGTCTCAGGCGACCAGCGAGAGCCTGCCATCCGCCAGCTTGCCGCCATTCCGCCAGCCGCCACTGCCACTCCCCCAGTGGAGCTGCCAGGAGCTGCTGTAGCGACTGATGCTGGCCAGCCACAGCTGCAGCAATCAACAGCCGGCCGCTCGACGGCCAGACCTCGACTAGGCCGACCCCCAAGGGCATCTGCCGTCACGACATGTGCCCCTCAGGAGCCTGCCCCCAGCCTTGCAGCAGCCAATGGCCTTACTTTGAGGCGGAGCAGCAGGGCGGGCAGGGGCCACCCAAAGATGGCCAAGGCATCGCCCTAGCGGGCCAAATAGTCAAATGTGTGGCCATTTGTGTTTGTTTCTTGAGGCCGAGAATTGGATGTTTGTTTTTTGAAGGCCGATGATGTGATGTTTGTTTTTGACGAAGGCCGAGAATGACGGCCATTTTAGTTGCACTATTTTGTTAATCCTCTCCAGGTTGTGGGAGCGAGTAATGTGTTTGAGTGTTTTTTGGGGGTTTCGTCTGTTTTTGGTTTTCATGTGGGAAGGGCCCAGAGTTTGTACAATAAACCATTTTATTTATTCACATTGTCCATGTTTGATCTTTGAAGTGTTTGTTGCCTTAACCGGCTGAGGGCTTGCGGAGCGGCTGCAATCATGTTCTATCATTGGCACAAGCCATTCCCTGACAGGGGGCCTAGAAGTGACGTTCAATAAGCCGACGACGGGCGGCCCTTGGACCTTGTGCGTCCCTCCTGGGCTGGTACTCCTCGTCCTCCTCCTCCTCATGCTCCTCCTGCTCCTCCTCCTGAGGTGGTGGTCCAACGTGAGGTGGCAGTGCCTGAGTCCTGCGGATAGCCAGGTTGTGCAGCATGCAGCAAACGATGACGAATTGGGAGACTCGATCCTGCGAATACTGGAGGGCTCCCCCGGAGCGATCGAGACAGCGGAACCGTTGCTTGAGCACGCCGATTGTTTGTTCTATGAGGTTTCTCGTCGCTTGATGGCTCTCGTTGTATGCCTCTTCAGCAGGGGTCGTGGGCGCGCGGAGCGGGGTCATGAGCCAGGTACACAAAGGATAGCCTTTGTCCCCGATAAGCCATCCTCTTGGGGGAGGCTGTGCCTGGAACATGTCAGCCACAGTTGTCTGTCGCAAGATAAAGGCATCGTGGCTGCTGCCTGGAAAGCGGGCATTGACAGCTAGGATGCGCTGCCTGTGGTCACACACCAGCTGTACATTGAGGGAATGGTAGCCCTTCCGGTTGCGGTACTCCTCGGCATGCTCAAGAGGTGGCCGCAAAGCCACATGCGTGCAGTCAATGGCGCCCTGCACCATGGGGAGGCCCGCTATTCTTGCAAACCCCACTGCACGCTGCTGCTGCTTGTCCAGGGTCATGGGGAAGGAGATGAATTGATGTCTCCTTCTGAAAAGGGCTTTGGTCACCTGGCGGATGCAGCAATGCACGGCGAACTGGGAGATGTTAGCGATGTCCCCAGTAGCGGATTGGAAGGAGCCGGAGGCATAGAAGTTGAGAGCCACCGTCACCTTCACTGCCACCGACAGAGACGTCCTGCGCATCAGCTGTGGCTGCAGATCTCTCTGAAGCAGCCGGCAGATGTCTGTAACCACCTCCCTTCGGAATCGCAGCCTCCTAACACACATCGCGGCAGACATGGTCAGATAGGAGGTCTGCTGGCGGTATACCCTGGGTGGGTAAGGCCTCAGTTGGCGACGCCTGTTGCCCCCTCTGCGTCTAGCCAGGGCTGCCACTCTCTCACGGCGTCTGTAAGCCCTTCTGGCATAAGGCTGAAATTCAGCGTTGCCACCCAATGCAGCCCCCATTATATGCTGGCAAACACTGAGCTCTGAATGAAGGCAAAGATAATTGATAAGCTCTGGCCTGAGCCAAAAATACCTGTCCAAGTGTTGGTCCAAACCAGTAAACTCTCCTCCTTGGTCTCTGTCCAAAAAACCGTTGCACAAGAGTGAATGCTGCAAAATGGCTGGCCTTTATACTGCTGGGTAAGTGCCCTTTAATTAGCGCTCCCCGCGGCCCGGCTGGCCTGTGTACCATTCCACTTCACAGTCGCTCGGGTCGCCCGGCGCACAATGGGCCGGCGCGAGTGAAGTTCCGGTTTGGGGCGCACAAAGGGCGTTGCACTATTAAATGACGTCATGATCTGCGCGCGCAGCAGGGCGCGCGCTAAGACTTTGCGCCGGCGCTAAATGTGTCCTGAAGTTGGGGAGAGGCGCAGATCGCGCTGCGCACGGGCGATAAGCGCCTAGCGCTCGAGATCTACTCCTCCTAAAGCGCTAGCGGCTGGCGCACCCAACTGAATTTCTAGGCCGAGGTGTTTGGCGCCTTCCCGGATGCTTCTCCTCCACTTTGTGCGGTCTTGGGCCAGGGATTCCCAGGTGTCGGTGGGGATGTTACACTTTTTCAAGGAGGCTTTGAGGGTGTCCTTGAAGCGTTTCCTCTGCCCACCTGGGGCTCTCTTGCCGTGTCGGAGTTCCAAGTAGAGCGCTCGTTTTGGGAGTCTCGTATCGGGCCTGCGGACAATGTGACCCGTCCATCGGAGCTGATTGAGCGTGGTCAAAGCTTCGTGAATGAACTTTGACCAACATGGACCACTTTCCATACCTCGGGAGCCTACTGTCAACAAGGGCAGACGTCGATGATGAAGTCCAACACCGCTTTCAGTGTGCCAGTGCAGCCTTCGGTCGCCTGAGGAAGAGAGTGTTTGAAGACCAGGACCTCAAACCCGGCACTAAGCTCATGGTCTACAGAGCAGCAGTAATGCCCGCCCTGCTGTATGCTTCAGAGACATGGAACATGTACAGCAGGCACCTCAAAGCACTGGAGAGGTACCACCAACACTGCCTGCGCAAGATCCTGCCAATCCATTGGCAGGATAGGCGCACCAACGTCTGTGTTCTTGCTCAGGCCAACATCCCGAGCATCTTGAATATACTCAATGACTGAGCCTCCACAGCCCTCTGGGGTAAAGAATTCCAAAGATTCACCGCCCTCTGAGTGAAGAAATTCCTCCTCATCTCAGTCCTAAATGGCCGAGCCCTTATTCTGAGAAACATCCTCTCAGCATCTACCCTGTCAATCCCTGTAAGAAGATGGGGTTGTTCTCCTTAGAGCAGAGAAGGTGACAGGAGATTTAATAGAGTTACCAACATTCGACACTAACATCGCTCCGATGAGTTATTACAGGAAAGATGTGATTGCACTGGAGAGGGTACAGAGGAGATTTACGAGGATGTTGCCAGGACTGGAGAATTTTAGCTATGAGGAAAGATTGGAGAGGCTGGGGTTGTTTTCTTTGGAACAGAGGAGGCTGAGGGGAGATTTAATTGAGGTGTATAAAATGATGAGGGGCTTAGATAGAGTGGATAGGAAGGACCGATTTCCCCGAGCAGAGAGGTCAATAACCAGGGGGCAGAGATTGAAAGTAATTGGTGGAAGGATTAGAGGGGAGTTGAGGAGAACTTTTTTCACCCAGAGGGTGGTGGGGGTCTGGAACTCACTGCCTGAAAGGGTGGGAGAGGCAGAAACCCTCATCACATTTAAAAAGTTCTTGGATATGCCCTTGAAGTGCCGTAACCTACAGGGCCATGGACCGAGAGCTGGAAAGTGGGATTAGACTGGAGAGCTCATTGGGCCGGCACAGACACGGTGGGCCGAATGGCCTCCTTCTGTGCTGTAAATTTCTATGAGTCTATGATGACGAACTCATCGGAAGAAACACAACCCCTGTCTCATGAAAGACAGACTCCCATTTCTCCAGCGCCTTTCACCACCTCAGGACGTCCCAAAGCGCTTCACAGCCAATGAAGTACTTTTTTTGAAGTGTGGTCATTGTTGTAATGTGGGAAACGCAGCAGCCAATTTGCACACAGCAAGCTCCCACAAACAGCAATGTGATAATGACTCAGATCATCTGTTTTAGTGATGTTGGTTGAGGGATAAATATGGGCTCCAGGACACGAGGGAAAAACTCCCCCCTGCTCTTCATCGAAATAGTGGCCGTGGGATCTTTTACGTCCACCTGAGAAAGCAGACAGGGCCTCGGTTTAACGTCTCATCTGAAAGAAGGCACCTCCGACAGTGCGGCGCTCCCTCAGTACTGCCCCTCCGACAGTGCGGCGCTCCCTCAGTACTGCCCCTCCGACAGTGCGGCGCTCCCTCGGTACTGCCCCTCCGACAGTGCGGCGCTCCCTCAGTACTGCCCCTCCGACAGTGCGGCGCTCCCTCGGTACTGCCCCTCCGACAGTGCGGCGCTCCCTCAGTACTGCCCCTCCGACAGTGCGGCGCTCCCTCAGTACTGCCCCTCCGACAGTGCGGCGCTCCCTCAGTACTGCCCCTCCGACAGTGCGGCGCTCCCTCAGTACTGCCCCTCCGACAGTGCGGCGCTCCCTCGGTACTGCCCCTCCGACAGTGCGGCGCTCCCTCAGTACTGCCCCTCCGACAGTGCGGCGCTCCCTCAGTACTGCCCCTCCGACAGTGCGGCGCTCCCTCAGTGTTGCCCCTCCGACAGTGCGATGCCCCCTCAGTACCGCCCCTCCGACAGTGCGGCGCTCCCTCAGTACTGCCCCTCCGACAGTGCAGCGCTCCCTCAGTACTGACCCTCCAACAGTGCAGCACCCCCTCAGTATTGTTCCTCCGACAGTGCGGTTCTCCCTCAGTACTGCCCCTCCGACAGTGCGGTGCTCCCTCAGTACTGCCCCTCCGACAGTGCGGCGCTCCCTCAGTATCGCCCCTCCGACAGTGCGGCGCTCCCTCAGTACTGCCCCTCCGACAGTGCGGCGCTCCCTCGGTACTGCCCCTCCGACAGTGCGGCGCTCCCTCAGTACTGCCCCTCCGACAGTGCGGCGCTCCCTCAGTACTGCCCCTCCGACAGTGCAGCGCTCCCTCAGTACTGACCCTCCAACAGTGCAGCATTCCCTCAGTATTGTTCCTCCGACAGTGCGGTTCTCCCTCAGTACTGCCCCTCCGACAGTGCGGTGCTCCCTCAGTACTGCCCCTCCGACAGTGCGGCGCTCCCTCAGTACTGCCCTTCCGACAGTGCGGCGCTCCCTCAGTGCTGCCCCTCCGACAGTGCGGCGCTCCCTCAGTACTGCCCCTCCGACAGTGCGGCGCTCCCTCAGTACTGCCCCTCCGACAGTGCAGCGCTCCCTCAGTACTGACCCTCCAACAGTGCAGCATTCCCTCAGTATTGTTCCTCCGACAGTGCGGTTCTCCCTCAGTACTGCCCCTCCGACAGTGCGGTGCTCCCTCAGTACTGCCCCTCCGACAGTGCGGCGCTCCCTCAGTACTGCCCTTCCGACAGTGCGGCGCTCCCTCAGTGCTGCCCCTCCGACAGTGCGGCGCTCCCTCAGTACTGCCCCTCCGACAGTGCGGCGCTCCCTCGGTACTGCCCCTCCGACAGTGCGGCGCTCCCTCAGTACTGCCCCTCTGACAGTGCGGCGCTCCCTCAGTACTGCCCCTCCGACAGTGCGGCGCTCCCTCAGTGTTGCCCCTCCGACAGTGCGGTGCTCCCTCAGTACCGCCCCTCCGACAGTGCGGCGCTCCCTCAGTACTGCCCCTCCGACAGTGCGGCGCTCCCTCAGTACTGCCCCTCCGACAGTGCGGCGCTCCCTCAGTGTTGCCCCTCCGACAGTGCGGTGCTCCCTCAGTACCGCCCCTCCGACAGTGCGGCGCTCCCTCAGTACTGCCCCTCCGACAGTGCAGCGCTCCCTCAGTACTGACCCTCCAACAGTGCAGCACTCCCTCAGTACTGCCCCTCCGACAGTGCGGCGCTCCCTCAGTACTGACCCTCCAACAGTGCGGCGCTCCCTCAGTACTGCCCCTCCGACAGTGCGGTGCTCCCTCAGTACTGCCCCTCCGACAGAGCAGCGCTCCCTCAGTACTGACCCGCCAACAGTGCAGCACTCCCTCAGTATTGTTCCTCCGACAGTGCGGTTCTCCCTCAGTACTGCCCCTCCGACAGTGCGGCACTCCCTCAGTACTGACCCTCCGACAGTGCGGTGCTCCCTCAGTACTGCCCCTCCGACAGAGTGGCGCTCCCTCAGTACTGCCCCTCCGAAAGTGAGGCGCTCCCTCAGTACTGCCCCTCCGACAGTGCGGCACTCCCTCAGTGCTGCCCCTCCAACAGTGCGGTGCTCCCTCAGTACTGCCCCTCCGACAGAGTGGCGCTCCCTCAGTACTGCCCCTCCGACAGAGCGGTGCTGCCTCAGTACTGCCCCTCCGACAGTGAGGCGCTCCCTCAGTACTGCCCCTCCGACAGTGCGGCACTCTCTCAGTACTGCCCCTCCGACAGTGCGGCGCTCCCTCAGCACTGCCCCTCTGACAGTGCGGTGCTGCCTCAGTACTGCCCCTCCGACAGTGAGGCGCTCCCTCAGCACTGCCCCTCCGACAGTGCGGCACTCTCTCAGTACTGCCCCTCCGACAGTGCGGCGCTCCCTCAGTACTGCCCCTCCGACAGTGCGGCACTCTCTCAGTACTGCCCCTCTGACAGTGCAGCGCTCGCTCAGTACTACCCCTCCGACAGTGCAGCGCTCGCTCAGTACTGACCCTCCGACAGTGCGGCGCTCCCTCAGTCGGCCTGGATTATGGGGCTCAATTCTCTGGAGTGGGGCCTCGTACCTACGGCCCTCTGACACTGAAGCGACAGAGTGCTACCAACAGAGCCACCGTCAACGACTCTCTGCCTCAGCAGAGATGACAGCAGTGGAGATTGCCTGGTGCAGGCAGCTCTGAGCATAATTTCTACGGCAGAATCATTCTTCGAAGGCTGGTGGGTCTGTCTAACGTGCCAGACACATACTTTGCTGATATTTTATGACAGATTTACTGTAAACACACTCTGATGTTGTGTCAACTGAGAGAAGGCATGAGGAAATGAGATCAGCCCTTGATCACCTCATCAAACTGCACACGTCTTTAACCAGGCAGTTAATGCAGCGAATATTCATGCCAGAATATGATCCATCTATAAGGCTCGTGTATGTGTGTGTGCGTGTGCGGGCTGTGTCAATCGATTGCAACGTGTAAGAAGATCATTAGGTTTTTTATTGCTTTCTGTCTCAGCAGCGACAATATGGAAAGGCTTTGTTTAAAGTATGTTCTTGGAAAGGCCTATTGTCCTTGTCATGTTCTCAAAAAAGCCTTCTCAAAAACTGCTGGTAAAGCCTTTGAAACACAGACTTTTATCACAGCAGGAGGTGTAGTGACTGCATACTTTAGATGATGGTTTAAGCTTCTCATGCTTGGTTTAAAATCTCTCCATGGTCTCCTCGCCCCCCGCCCGCTCCCCACATCTCTGTAACCTCCTCCAGCCACTACAACCCACCCTATCTCTGTAACCTCCTCCAGCCACTATAACCCTCCCTATCTCTGTAAGCTCCTCCAGCCCTACAACCCACCCTATCTCTGTAACCTCCTCCAGCCACTACAACCCACCCTATCTCTGTAAAATCCTCCAGCCGCTACAACCCTCCCGATCTCTGTAACCTCCTCCAGCCCCCTACAACCCTCCCTATCTCTGTAACCTCCTCCAGCCCCCTACAACCCTCCCTATCTCTGTAACCTCCTCCAGCCCCCTACAACCCTCCCTATATCTGTAACCTCCTGCAGCCCCCTACAACCCTCCCTATCACTGTAAACTCCTCCAGCCCCTACAACCTCCCTATCTCTGTAACCTCCTCCAGCCCCCTACAAACCTCCCTATCTCTGTAACCTCCTCCAGCCCCTACAACTCTCCCTATCTCTGTAACCTCCTCCAGCCCCTACAACCCTCCCTATCTCTGTAACCTCCACCAGCCCCCTACAACCCTCCCTATCTCTGTAACCTCCTCCAGCCCCTGCACCCCTCCCTATCTCTGTCACCTCCTCCAGCCCCTACAACCCTCCCTATCTCTGTAACCTCCTCCAGCCCCCTACAACCCTCCCTATCTCTGTAACCTCCTCCAGCCCCTACAACCCTCCCGATCTCTGAAACCTCCTCCAGCCCCTACAACCCTCCCTATCTCTGTAACCTCCTCCAGCCCCCTACAAACCTCCCTATCTCTGTAACCTCCTCCAGCCCCTACAACTCTCCCTATCTCCGTAACCTCCTCCAGCCCCTACACCCCTCCCTATCTCTGTAACCTCCTCCAGCCCCTACAGCCCTCCCTATCTCTGTAACCTCCTCCAGCCCCCTACAAACCTCCCTATCTCTGTAACCTCCTCCAGCCCCCTACAAACCTCCCTATCTCTGTAACCACCTCCAGCCCCTACAACCCTCCGAGATCTCGGCGCTCCTCCAATTCCGGGCTCTTGCGCTTCCCCCAGATTTCCATCACTCCGCCATTGGCGGCCGTGCCTTCAGCCGCCTGGACCCCGAGCTCTGGAATTCCCTCCCTAAACCTCTCCGCCTCTCTCTCTCCTCCTTTAAGACCCTCCTTAAAACCGACCTCTTTGATCAAGCTTTTGGCCGCCCGTCCTAATATCTCCTGATGTGGCTCGGTGTCAAATTCTGTCTGATAATCGCTCCTGTGACATTTTGGGACGTTTTACTACGTTAAAGGCGCTATATAAATGCAGGTTGTTGATGTTGGAGGAGCACTGAGGTTAACAAGGGCACAGAATTTATGCTGGGAGACTTCAAGATAAGGGTAGCATTCAGCAGGAAGACAACCATAAACAAAGAGTCATAGAATGAGACAGCACAGAAGGAGGTCAGTCCCGCTCCCTCCCGCTCTTTCCTCAAGAGGGTATAAGACAGAAGTCATTTTAAACTTAGCCCTAAGAGAAGGAAAGAGGCTCCGAGGCTTGGAGATACCATCTTCATGATTAGGGGTTGTTCTCCTTGGAGCAGAGAATGTTCAGGGGTGATTGACCAGAATGGTCCCAGGGATGAGATACTTTAGTGATGTGGAGAGACTGGAGAAGCTGGGGGTTGTTCTGCTTGGAGCAGAGAAGGTTAAGGGGAGATTGACCAGAATGGTCCCAGGGATGAGGGACTTCAGTGATGTGGATAGACTGGAGAAGCTGGGAGTTGTTCTCCTTAGAGCAGAGAAGGTTAAGGGGAGATTGACCAGAATGGTTCCAGGGATGAGGGACGTCAGTGATGTGGATAGACTGGAGAAGCGGGGATTGTTCTCCTTAGAGCAGAGAATGTTCAGGGGTGATTGACCAGAATGGTTCCAGGGATGAGGGACTTCAGTGATGTGGAGCGACTGGAGAAGCTGGGGCTGTTCTCCTTAGAGCAGAGAAGGTTAAGGGGAGATTGACCAGAATGGTTCCAGGGATGAGGGACGTCAGTGATGTGGATAGACTGGAGAAGCGGGGATTGTTCTCCTTAGCACAGAGAAGGTTAAGGGGAGATTGTCCAGAATGGTCCCAGGGATGAGAGACTTCAGTGATGTGGAGAGACTGGAGAAGCTGGGATTGTTCTCCTTAGAGCAGAGAAGGTTAAGGTGGAGATTGACCAGAATGGTTCCAGGGATGAGGGACTTCAGTGATGTGGAGCGACTGGAGAAGCTGGGGTTGTTCTCCTTAGAGCAGAGAAGGTTGAGAGGAGATTTCATAGAGGTGTTCAAAATCATAAGAGGTCTGGACAGAGTAGATATAAACTGTTCCCATTGGCGGAAGGATGGAGAGCCAGAGGACACAGATTTAAGGTGATTGGCAGGAGAACCCTCTCACCCCATCAACACCAGCCTCCTCCCACCCCTCTTCATCTCACCCTATCAACACCAGCCTCCTCCCACCCCTCTTCATCTCACCCCATCAACACCAGCCTCCTCCCACCCCTCTTCATCTCACCCTATCAACACCAGCCTCCTCCCACCCCTCTTCATCTCACCCCGTCAACACCAGCCTCCTCCCACCCCTCTTCATCTCACCCTATCAACACCAGCCTCCTCCCACCCCTCTTCATCTCACCCCGTCAACACCAGCCTCCTCCCACCCCTCTTCATCTCACCCCATCAACACCAGCCTCCTCCCACCACTCTTCATCTCACCCCGTCAACACCAGCCTCCTCCCACCCCTCTTCATCTCACCCCATCAACACCAGCCTCCTCCCACCACTCTTCATCTCACCCTATCAACACCAGCCTCCTCCCACCCCTCTTCATCTCACCCCATCACCACCAGCCTCCTCAACCCCTCTTCATCTCACCCCATCAACACCAGCCTCCTCCCACCCCTCTTCATCTCACCCCATCAACACCAGCCTCCTCCAACCCCTCTTCATCTCACCCCATCAACACCAGCCTTCTCCCACCCCTCTTCATCTCACCCCATCAACACCAGCCTCCTCCCACCCCTCTTCATCTCACCCCATCAACACCGACCTCCTCCCACCCCTCTTCATCTCACCCCATCAACACCGGCCTCCTCCCACCCCTCTTCATCTCACCCCATCAACACCAGCCTCCTCCCACCCCTCTTTATCTCAAAATTCTCAACCTTGTTTTCAAATCCCTCCATGGCCTCCTCGCTCCTCAGTATCTCTGTAATCTCCTCCAGCCCCACAACCCCCCAAGATATCTGCAATCCTCTAATTCTGCCGTCTTGAGCATCCCTGATTATAATCGCTCAACCATTGGTGTCCGTGCCTTCTATTACCTGGGCCCCAAGCTCTGGAATTCCCTGCTAAATTGTGTACAAGATTATGACGGGTTTGGATAGGCTAGACGGGGAAAGGCTGTTCCAAGTAGTTGATGGTACAAGGACTAGGGGACACAGATTTAAGGTTTTGGGCAAGAGATACAGGGGGGATGTGAGGAAAAACGCTTTTACGCAGCGAGTGGTGAGGACCTGGAATTCGCTGCTGACGGAAGTGGTGGAAGCGGAGACACTCGGTGTTTTCAAGGGGAGACTGGATAGGCACTGGAGGGAAATAAACTTGCAGGGCTCCGGGGATAGAGCGGGGGAATGGGTCTGACTGGATTGCTCTACAGAGAGCCGGCACGGAGTGGATGGGAGAATGGCCTCCTTCTCTGCCGTTATGACTCGAAGGGGGAGATATTCGGTATCGCCCCGTTTGGGGCGCGATTATCGGCCGGGCACAAAGTTTAGCGCCTGGCGCTAATTATCGCCTCTGACTGCAAACTTGGCTTCTATCGCCCCTGGAGGTGATTGGAGGGCTAAATCAGGCGCTACACACGTCTCTTAAGGTGCTAACGCCGAGGAGCGAGGCGCTACCTCAGAGCGCTGGTGAAGCTCGTGATGTCAGTCAGCAACGGAACACAGACACACTGGCACCGGCCAGTTCTTAAAGGGGAGAGTCGATCTTGCTCTCCATCCACACCCTGCTCATTGCAGCCTTGAATCTCGACCTGGAGAGACCTGTACATCAAATCTGCTGGAAAGAACAATGGAGAGGTCCAGGGAAAGAGCTCAGAGTGCAGCCCCCACAGTCTCTTCTAAATCGATTCAAGGAAGGTCAAATCAAAATCAACCTGCAAAGTGCTGCTCAGTACCCAGAACTCCTTCACACAGCGTTGAATCTCTCCAGAAGTCTCTCTCTCTCTCTCTCTCTCTCTCTCAGAATGCGTGGTGCTAAAATGTCGCTGACAAAAAAAGTCAGGAAGCGGCCGCCTTTAAATAGCGCTCCCCCAGTCCCTTCCCGACTGCAAAATGTTCCCCTCAACCTGTCGTTGCTAGCGGCAGGCAGTAAGGCAGGGGGCGCCACTCAATATCCGGTCCGGGGCGCTACCGGGGGCATTGCGCACTCGACTGACGTCACGATCTGCCGGGCGCAGGAGATCATGGCGGTAGTGCTTAGCGGCTCCGCAAAATGTCTGGTCAATTTCGCGAGCGGCGCAAACATCGCCGTGCCCAGGCGCTAGTTGCTTTGTGCCCCATTAGCGCCCTCTTACAGCAGGTGCAAAGCATCTGAATTTTCCCCCTTAAACCTCTCCCGCCTCTCTCTCCTCCTTTAAGATGCTCCTTAAAACCGACCTCTTTGACCCAGCTTTTGGTCACCTGTCCTAATTTCTCCTTCTGTGGCTGGGTGCCGAATTTGTTGTCTTATAAACACTCCTGTGAAGTGCCCTGGGACGTTTTGCTACGTTAAAGGCGCCATGTAAATGCACGTCGCTGCTGTTGCTGCTGATTACAACCTGGGTCCCTGTAAGCAAGCGTTTGACAAAGCATGCACTGTGTTAAACAATGTCAGCGAACAACCGCATGGCATTCGCTGAGATGTGCGAACAAAGGGGCTCTTTAACTCCGCGATTACCCAGACAGGAGTTAACCCTGCCCACTCTGCTGCCCGATTTGCATACATTTGCATAAATCTGCGTGGAGAGAGCAGCGGCTCTTTGTTATTGGTGGGGACGCTTGCCTCATTTGCATCCGTTACACAAGCATGTCACAGTTCTGTGATTAAGTGCATGGCGATTAGTTCCACGAATAATCATGTCTTGTTCGATTTAGTGCAGAGATTGTCTTTCTCTCAGTCTCTCTCCTCTCGTGCTCTGTTAAGGGGACAACATCATGCGTAGCACCTGGGCACTGTGTATTAACCGTGTCGAGTCACAGAATATCAATAACTGCTTGCATTTCTCCACCGCCGTTATCTCCAGGGACTTGAGCACAAAAGTCTAGGCTGACACTCTCAGTGCCAGTACTGAGGGAGCGCCACACTGTGGGAGGGGCAGTACTGAGGGAGTGCCACACTGTCGGAGGGGCAGTACTGCGGGAACGCCGCACTGTCGGAGGGGCAGTACTGAGGGAGCGCCGCACTGTCGGAGGGGCAGTACTGAGGGAGCGCCACACTGTCGGAGGGGCAGTACTGCGGGAGTGCTGCACTGCCGGAGGTGCAGTACTGAGGGAGTGCCGCACTGTTGGAGGGGCAGTACTGAGGGAGCGCCACACTGTCGGAGGGGCAGTACTGCGGGAACGCCGCACTGTCGGAGGGGCAGTACTGAGGGACCGTCGCACTGTCGGAGGGGCAGTACTGAGGGAGAGCCACACTGTCGGAGGGGCAGTACTGAGGGAGCGCCGCACTGTCGGAGGGGCGGTACTGAGGGAGCGCCGCACTGTCGGAGGGTCAGTACTGAGGGAGTGCCGCACTGTTGGAGGGGCAGTACTGAGGGAGCGCCGCACTGTCGGAGGGGCAGTACTGAGGGAGCGCCGCACTGTCGAAGGGGCAGTACTGAGGGAGTGCCGCACTGTCGGAGGGTCAGTACTGAGGGAGCGCAGCACTGTCGGAGGGGCAGTACTGAGGGAGTGCCGCACTGTCGGAGGGGCGGTACTGAGGGAGTGCCGCACTGTCGGAGGGTCAGTACTGAGGGAGCGCAGCACTGTCGGAGGGGCAGTACTGAGGGAGTGCCGCACTGTCGGAGGGGCGGTACTGAGGGAGCGCCGCACTGTCGGAGGGGCGGTACTGAGGGAGCGCCGCACTGTCGGAGGGTCAGTACTGAGGGAGCGCCGCACTGTTGGAGGGGCAGTACTGAGGGAGCGCCGCACTGTCGGAGGGGCAGTACTGAGGGAGAGCCACACTGTCGGAGGGGCAGTACTGAGGGAGCGCCGCACTGTCAGAGGGGCGGTACTGAGGGAGCGCCGCACTGTCGGAGGGTCAGTACTGAGGGAGTGCCGCACTGTTGGAGGGGCAGTACTGAGGGAGCGCCGCACTGTCGGAGGGGCAGTACTGAGGGAGTGCCACACTGTCGGAGGGGCAGTACTGCGGGAACGCCGCACTGTCGGAGGGGCAGTACTGAGGGAGCGCCGCACTGTCGGAGGGGCAGTACTGAGGGAGCGCCACACTGTCGGAGGGGCAGTACTGCGGGAGTGCTGCACTGCCGGAGGTGCAGTACTGAGGGAGTGCCGCACTGTTGGAGGGGCAGTACTGAGGGAGCGCCGCACTGTCGGAGGGGCAGTACTGAGGGAGCGCCACACTGTCGGAGGGGCAGTACTGCGGGAACGCCGCACTGTCGGAGGGGCAGTACTGAGGGACCGTCGCACTGTCGGAGGGGCAGTACTGAGGGAGAGCCACAATGTCGGAGGGGCAGTACTGAGGGAGCGCCGCACTGTCGGAGGGGCGAAACTGAGGGAGCGCCGCACTGTCGGAGGGTCAGTACTGAGGGAGTGCCGCACTGTTGGAGGGGCAGTACTGAGGGAGCGCCGCACTGTCGGAGGGGCAGTACTGAGGGAGCGCCGCACTGTCGAAGGGGCAGTACTGAGGGAGTGCCGCACTGTCGGAGGGTCAGTACTGAGGGAGCGCAGCACTGTCGGAGGGGCAGTACTGAGGGAGTGCCGCACTGTCGGAGGGGCGGTACTGAGGGAGCGCCGCACTGTCGGAGGGTCAGTACTGAGGGAGCGCCGCACTGTTGGAGGGGCAGTACTGAGGGAGCGCCGCACTGTCGGAGGGGCAGTACTGAGGGAGCGCCGCACTGTCGAAGGGGCAGTACTGAGGGAGTGCCGCACTGTCGGAGGGGCAGTACTGAGGGAGCGCCGCACTGTCGGAGGGGCAGTACTGAGGGAGTGCCGCACTGTCGGAGGGGCCGTCTTTCAGATGAGACGTTAATCTCAGGTGGACGTAAAAGATCCCACGGCCACTATTTCGAAGAAGAGCAGGGGGAGTTCTCCCCGGTGTCCTGTGGATAATATTTATCCCTCAATCAACATCACTAAAACAGATTAACTGGTCATTATCACATTGGTGTTTGAGGGAGCTTGCTGTGTGCAAATTTGGTTGCCGCATTTCCTCCATTCCAACAGTGACCACACTTCAAAAGTACTTCATTGGCTTTGAAGCGCTTTGGGACGTCCTGAAATGGTGAAAGATGCTGGTGAAATGCAAGTCTATCTTTCTATCTTCCATAACCTTGTAGAACGTCCCAAGGCGATTCATGGGAGCGATTATCAAACAGAATTTGACCCCGAGCCACATCAGGAGATATTAGGACGGGCGACCAAAAGCTCGGTCAAAGAGGTCGGTTTTAAGGATGGTCTTAAAGGAGGCGAGAGAGAGGCAGATAGGTTTAGGTAGGGAATTCCAGAGCTCGGGGCCCAGGCGGCTGAAGGCACGGCCGCCAATGGTGGAGCGATGGAAATCGGGGGATGCGTAAGAGGCCGGAATAGGAGGAGCGCAGAGATCTCGGAGGGTTGTAGGGGGCTGGAGGAGGTTACAGAGAAAGGGAGGGTTGTAGGGGCTGGAGGAGGTTACAGAGATAGGGAGGGTTGTAGGGGGCTGGAGGAGGTTACAGCGATAGGGAGGGTTGTAGGGGGCTGGAGGAGGTTACAGAGATAGGGACTGTTGCAGGGGCTGGAGGAGGTTACAGAGATAGGGAGTGTTGTAGGGGGCTGGAGGAGGTTACAGAGATAGGGAGGGTTGTAGGGGCTGGAGGAGGTTACAGAGATAGGGAGGGTTGTAGGGGGCTGGAGGAGGTTACAGAGATAGGGAGGGTTGTAGGGGCTGGTGGAGGTTACAGAGATAGGGAGGGTTGTAGGGGCTGGAGGAGGTTACAGAGATAGGGAGGGTTGTAGGGGCTGGAGGAGGTTACAGAGATAGGGAGGGTTGTAGGGGCTGGAGGAGGTTACAGAGATAGGGAGGGTTGTAGGGGCTGGAGGAGGTTACAGAGATAGGGAGGGTTGTAGGGGCTGGAGGAGGTTACAGAGATAGGGAGGGTGGTAGGGGCTGTACCTGCCCTGGGTGTGTTTGATAGGACAGTGTAGAGGGAGCTTTACGCTGTATCTAACCCGTGCTGTACCTGCCCTGGGAGTGTTTGATGGGCCAGTGTAGAGGGACCTTTACCCTGTATCTAACCCGTGCTGTACCTGCCCTGGGAGTGTTTGATGGGACAGTGTAGAGGGAGCTTTACTCTGTATCTAACCCGTGCTGTACCTGCCCTGGGAGTGTTTGATGGGACAGTGTAGAGGGAGCTTTACTCTGTATCTAACCCGTCCTGTACCTGCCCTGGGAGTGTTTGATGGGACAGTGTAGAGGGAGCTTTACTTTGTATCTAACCCCGTGCTGTACCTGCCCTGGGAGTTTTTGGCCCCAGCATTTGGTCCGTAGCCTTGTATGCTGTGGCATTTCAAGTGCTCATCCAAATGCTTCTTGAATGTTGTGAGGGTTCCTGCCTCTCCCACCCTTTCAGGCAATGAGTTCCAGATTCCAACCACCCTCTGGGTCAAATCCCCTCTAAACCTCCTGCCCCTTACCTTGAATCTATGCCCCCTTGTTATTGACCCTTCTACTAAGGGAAAAAGTTCCTTTCTATCAACCCTATCTATGCCCCTCATAATTTTGTACACCTCAATCAGATCCCCCCTCAGCCTTCTCTGCTCCAAGGAAAACAACTCCAGCCTGTCCAGTCTTTCTTCATAGCTGAAGCACTCCAGCCCAGGTAACATCCTGGTAAATCTCCTCTGCACTCTCTCCAAAGCAATCACATCCTTCCTATAGTGTGGCGACCAGAATTGCACACAGTATTCCAGCTGTGGCCTTACCAGTGTTTTGTACAGCTCCATCATAACCTCCCTGCTCTTATATTCTATGCCTCGGCTAATGAAGGCAAGTATCCCATATGCCTTTTTAACCACCTTATCCACCTGTTCTGCTGCCTTCAGGGATCTATGTACATGCACACCAAGGTCCCTCTGATCATCTGTCTTACCTAGGGTCTTACCATTCATTGTGTATTCCCTTGCCTTGTTAGTCCGTCCAAAATGCATCACCTCGCACTTTTCAGGGTTAAATTCCATTTGCCAATGTTCCGCCCTGTTATGTCTGACATTGGGGATAGGTTCTCGATTGCCTTGGCCTGAGCACATAGAGTTTGATAGTGCTGTTATCATTGTATTGTGTATAGGTATTCGATTGCTTGTGCCTGGAAGTGTGTGTGTATGGCAGCCATTACAAAAGCAGCATGAACTGAACTCTGCTTACGGTCTCTGGATTATCTTTGCAAACGCAACATTTGGCGACAAGGATGGCTGAAATCTCCCTTCCTTGCACTACCAGGTGAGCCCCCGATCCCATGGGTTCGCTGGTTACAGTCCTTTGAAACCTACCTCATTGCTCTTGGACTAGAAACTTTGAGTATGGCTCAGAAAAAGGCACTGTTATCCCATTGCTTGGGAGCGGAGGGCCAGCGTGTTCTTGGGACATTATGCACAGCAGACTCAATTCAAACGTATGATGTGGCTGTGGCTCTGTTAAGCACACACTTCTCTGCCCCACAAAGTGCCCTCCTGCGGCGATTCATTTTTAGACAGCGTCACCAACTTCCCGGCGAGTCAGTGCATCAATACGTGGCTAATTTGAGGGGGTTAGCTAGCTCGTGCAAGTTCAGTGCGCTACAAGATGAGATGGTGCGTGATCAACTAATAGAGCACACCAACAACGTGAGAGTGCATGAAAGACTATTACTCGAGTCCGACGATCTGTCGTTGTCACAGGCAGTCAACATTGCCTTTCAAGTGGAGTCTGCAGCCGAATGTGCAGCGAAACTAGCACACACACCCAGTGACGGCGCCCTCGGCCCCGACAGCCCTGACACGGTAATGCTCGCGCGACGGCAGCAACGCGCGCTACCGCGGCAACAGTGTGGAAACTGCGGATCTCGTTCACATGCTACCAGAGCGCAGAATTGCCCCGCGCGCGGCCAAGCCTGTCGCAATTGTGGAAAACAAAATCACTTTGCCAAGGTCTGCCGCTCTGCCCCTGTTGCTACAGATGAACACTCTCAGTCCTCAAGCAGTTGGCCTATAATTCACAACGTGAGCTCTGGGCCAGTAGTGGCTTTCAAGTCATGCACAATTAACCTGAATGATGTGTGCATCCCTCTGTTATTGGATACCGGTGCCAACGTCTCACAGTGGGCTCAGTCAACCTCACTGTACGCGATGGAACAAAAGTTTTGCCAGATTTTTGTTTTCATGTGGCACACCAAGGAGCTAACCTGATGGGACTGGATCTTTTCACTGACCTGGGTTTTTCTCTCTTGGACACTGGTGGGTCTGCGATTCTGCACGTTGCCTCACCATGGCGCCAAACATGGCCAGCACTCTTCGAGGGTCTGGGCTGCCTGACTGCCTTCATCCACCAGCCCATGGTTGACTCCACCGTTACCCCTGTCATTCAGCCACTGCGCCGCATCCCGCTTGCTCTCCGTGACGGGGTCACAGCTGAACTAAAGCAGCTACTGGAAGCTGGCATCATCGAACCAGTTGATGCCTCCCCATGGGCCTCCAACCTGGTGGTCGCAATGAAAAAGTCAGGTGGTCTACGCGTCTGTGTCGATCTTCGAGCAGTGAATAAGGCCGTAATCCCTGACAAATATCCACTGCCCACATCAGAGGAACTCACAGCGCAGTTCTATGGTTCCATCCTGTTCTCGAAACTGGACCTTCGACAGGGCTATCTACAGGTTCCCCTCCACCCCAGCAGCAGGGACCTCACTGCTTTTGTGACACGTGTTGGCGTCTTTCGGTACACCAAGATGCCATTTGGACTTAGCTCTGCACCCAGCTGCTTTCAAAAGGTGATGTCCTCTGTGCTCGCGGGCATTCCTGGGGTGGCCATCTACCTGGATGACATCGTCGTGCATGGGCCCCCGACCTCCACTCACGACGAACGCCTTCGCAGAGTTTTCACGGCTCTAGCAAAACACAAGCTCACACTGAATGGCGAAAAGTGTGTCTTTGCTGTTTCAGAGATCGAATTTGTGGGGTTTCGGTTGTCGGCTGATGGTATATCCCCACTCCAGTCAAACGTGGATGCCATTCACAGCATCCCAGAACCCAGCTCTGCAGCACAGGTTGCCTCCTTCCTTGGCATGACTGGGTACTACCTGAAGTTTTTGCCCCAGTACTCAGCCACCACAGCCCCACTGCGCCAGCTCCTGCAAAAGGATGAGCCCTGGGTGTGGTCACAAGCCTGTACGGAAGCTGTTCGCCTCCTCAAATCGCAGCTCACGTCGCCTCCAGTGTTGGCTCACTTTGATGTCGCCAGCCCCACCCTCGTCACCTGCGACGCGTCCGCTGCAGCTGTGGGGGCGGTGTTATCGCAGATACAGAATGGAGTGGAGAAACCAATCGCCTTTGCCTCCCGAGCCCTCAGCCCCACCGAACAGAAGTACTCAGTAGGCAAGCGTGAGGCGCTGGCGTGCGTCTGGGCATGTGAGCGGTGGCACCTGTACACGTATGGCCGTGCCTTCACCCTGCGAACCGATCACCAGGCTCTCACTGCCCTGATGTCGACATCCGGCACGGGTCACAGACCACTGCGTCTACACCGCTGGTCTGACCGCCTCCGCCAATACAATTTCAGTCTCCAGTTCACACCAGGACGTGACAATGTTGCTGCAGATCTGCTCTCCCGCACTGTCTCTGCCCCAGCCCCACTCGTCGGGTCTGACCATGTGGAACAGGATATCGTCCAGATGCTGCACACGCCTCTCCAAACCACAGTCTCTCTCCAGGAGCTCAAAGAGGCCTCTGAACAGGATCCGGCCCTCTCCCAGCTGTGCACCTTCATCAGAGATGGCTGGCCTCGCAAGGTGCCTGAGGAACTGTCTGCCTACTCCAGAGTTAAAGAGGAGCTCTCCTGCTGGAATGACTCCTGTGTTGCACGTGGGCTCTGCACTGTGGTCCCAAGTGCCCTTCGTGCGCGTGTTTTATCCATGGCGCATGAGGGCCACTTGGGCATAGTGAAGCTCAAACAACGATGCCGAGACCTAGTGTGGTGGCCGGGTATCGACAGGGAAATCGAGGCCCTGGTCAAGGACTGTGCAGCCTGCCTTGTAAGTGGCAAGACTGGCCACCAAGCTCCTCCACCCCTGCAACCCCTTGCCTGGCCCTCTCAGCCCTGGGAGCACCTGCAGCTGGACGTCTGCGGGGAGATCCATGGTGTCCCCCACCATCAACGGTTCCTAGTGGTGACCTATGACCTGCACTCAAAATGGCCAGAGGTCATTGCCGTGGGCTCCGTCACCTCTCGGGTCATCATTGATATCCTTGAGTCCCTCTTCTCCCGCTGGGAGCATCCAAAGGCCATCACCACAGACAATGGCCCCCAAATGGTCTCTTCGGAACTCTCCTCTTACCTTGAGAGCAAGGGCATCCGTCACATACACACAGCGTACTACCACCCCGAGTCAAATGGGGGAGGTGGAGCGTTTTAACCAGACACTGAAAAATGGCCTCAGAGCACACCTATCCCAGGGGTGTGCGTTTGACAAGGCCCTCCTCCACACACTGCTGCACTACAGAGCCTCCCAGCATTCCACTACAGGGGTCTCACCCGCATCCCTCATGCTAGGCCGTGAGCTCATGCTGCCCCTTGGCAGGCTCCGCCCCTCACTAGCTCAGAGCCCTGCTCCACCGGCTCAAGCCACAGTCGCTGGACAGCAGGAGAAGATGAAACTCCGCTTCGACCAGTCGAAGAGGGCCAAGGCGCCCAACATCTCAGTCTCCGATTGGGTCAGAGTCCGCAGGCCTCACCGCAACAATAAGATGGCGTCATTCTGGTCCTCCCCTCTCCAAATCAGCCGCCAACTTGGACCAGCCACTTTCTGCCTCACTGACGGCTCTCGGTGGCATGTCAGCCGCCTTCGGAAGGTGCCAGCACCCCCTGATGCGGGATTATACGGAGCTAATCCCCAAGCCTTACCCCCAGAGTGGCGGGATGCACATGTGGCTCAGCCAGCCAACCCCCAAGCAGATGTTGTGCCTCAGCCTGCTCCTCACCAGTCCCCACTTCAGCCTGCTCTTCACCAGTCCGCACCTCGGCCTGTTCGTGCACGTTCTCGCCCTGGCCACCTACAGGACTTTGTCACTACATTTCATGTTTGAAATTCTGTGAGGGGGGGAGGAAATGTTATGTCTGACATTGGTGATAGGTACTCGATTGCCTTGGCCTGAGCACATGGAGTCTGATAGTGCTGTTATCATTGTATTGTGTATAGGTATTCGATTGCTTGTGCCTGGAAGTGTGTGTGTATGGCAGCCATTACAAAAGCAGCATGAACTGAACTCTGCTAACGGTCTCTGGATTATCTTTGCAAACGCAACACGCCCATCTGACCAACCCATCTATATCGTCCTGCAGCCTGAGGCTTCCCGCCTCGCTATTTACCACCCCACCAATTTTCGTGTCATCTGCGAACTTACTGATCATACCTTTTACATTCACATTCAAATCATTAATGTAGACCACAAACAGCAAGGGACCCAGCACCGATCCCTGCGGTACTCCACTGGACACAGGCTTCCAGTCACAAAAACAACCTTCGACCATCACCCTCTGCCTTCTGCCACTAAGCCAGTTTTGAATCCAATGTGCCAAGGCACCCTGGATCCCATGGGCTCTTACCTTCTTGACCAGTCTCCTATGCGGGACTTTATCGAAAGCCTTACTGAAATCCATGTAAACCACATCCACTGCACTACCCTCATCCACACACCTAGTCACCCCCTTGAAAAATTCAATCAAGTTAGTCAGACATGATCTTCCCTTGACAAAGCCATGCTGACTATCCCTGATTAATCCTTGCCTCTCCAAGTGGAGACTAATTCTGTCCCTCAGAATTTTTTCCAATAATTTCCCTACCACTGATGTTAGGCTCACTGGCCTGTAATTCCCTGGTTTATCCCTACTACCCTTCTTGAATAATGGTACTACGTTAGCTGTTCTCCAGTCCTCTGGCACATCCCCTGTGGCCAGAGAGGTTCTGAAAATTTGTGTCAGAGCCCCTGCAATCTCCTCCTTTGCCTCACATAGTAGCCTGGGATACATCTCGTCTGGGCCTGGGGATTTATCCACTTTTAAGCCTGCTAAAACCGCTAGTACCTTCTCCCTCTCGATGCTAATATGTTCAAGTATATCACAGTCCCCCTGCCCGATTTCTATGTCTACATCGTCCTTCTCCATAATGAACACAGATGCAAAAAATGTATTTAAAACCCTATGTACATCTTCTGGCTCCACACACAGATTGCCACCTTGGTCTCTAATGGGCCCTACTCTTTCCCTAGTTATCCTCTTACCCTTAATATACTTATAAAACACCTTAGGATTTTCCTTTATTTTGCTCGCCAGTGTTATTTCATGGCCCCTCCTCGCTCTCCTAATTTCTTTTTTAAGTATTCCCCTGCACTTTTTATACTCCTCTAGGGCTTCCTCTGTCTTTAGTCCTTTGTATCTGCCAAAAGCCTCCTTTTTTTCCAAATCCATTCTCGTATATCCCTTGACATCCAAGGTTCCCTGGGCTTGTTGGTCCCACCCTTGACCTTTACGGGAACATGTTGCCATTGTACTCTCTCAATTTCCCTTCTGAAAGACTCCCATTGCTCCGATGTGGATTTTCCTCCAAGTAGCTGATCCCAGTCCACTTTGGCCAGAGCCTGCCATATCATGTTAAAATCGGCCTTCCCCCAATTTAGAACCTTTATTTCTGGTCCACCTCTGTCCTTTTCCATGACTACCTTAAATCTCACCGAATTATGGTCACTGTCACCAAAGTGCTCACCTACTAACACTTCTACCACTTGCCCGGCCACATTCCCTAGAATTAGGTCCAGTACCGCCCCCTCTCTTGTAGGACTTTCTACATGCTGGCTCAAAAAGCTCTCCTGGATGCCCTTTAAGAATTCTGCACCCTCTAAGCCTTTCACACTCTGACTATCCCAGTTAATATTGGAGAAGTTGAAGTCCCCCACTATTATTACCCTATTATTTGCACATTTCTCTGAGATTTACCTACATACCTGTTCCTCTATCTCCCCCTGACTGTTTGGGGGCCTATAGTACACTCCCAGTAAAGTGCTTACCCCCTTTTTGTTTTTAAGTTCTACCCATATGGCCTCATTAGAGGAACCTGTTAATATATCATCCCTCCTTATAGCAGTAATTGACTCCTTAATTAATATTGCGACACCCCCTCTTTTACCGCCCCCCCCCCGTCTCGCCTGAAGATTCTATACCCCGGAATATTGAGCTGCCAGTCCTGACCCTCCCTCAACCATGTCTCCGTGATAGCAACAATATCATACTCCCATGTGTTCATCAACACCTTCAGTTCATCCACCTTATTCGCAAGACTCCTTGCATTAAAATAAATGCCATCCAGTCTTGCCCTACTCCCTTGTGCTGTTACATATTTGCTCTGCCTTCCAAGCTGACTTGTTTTTTCCTCTATATTTGGCTGTACATCACCCCCTATTATAGTTCCACTCTGTATCCCATCCCCATGCCAAGTTAGTTTAAACCCCCCCCAACAGTGCTAGCAAATCTCCCCGCAAGGATATTTGTCCCGTTGATGGGACAGTGTAGAGGGAGATTTACTCCGTATCTAACCCATGCTGTACATGCCCTGGGAGTGTTTGATGGGACAGTGCAGAGTGTGCTTTACTCTGTACCTATCCCCGTGCTGTACTGTATAACAGGGAGTGACTAATAACTCGGATCTGGATGAGCATGAGATTCAAACACAATGGCCCTGAAATTAGGATCGTGTGCTTGCCGCGCGTGCAAGCCCCCGATGTGCACTCACCCGGTGCGCCAGCATCTG
The DNA here is from genome assembly GCF_052327205.1 of Somniosus microcephalus. Classification (NCBI taxonomy): domain Eukaryota; kingdom Metazoa; phylum Chordata; class Chondrichthyes; order Squaliformes; family Somniosidae; genus Somniosus; species Somniosus microcephalus. The sequence goes on along the minus strand of NC_140998.1, from coordinate 211,867,251 downwards.
AAGCCTGGGCCTGCTTGCATTTCCTGTCACTGGCCCGGTTCAGATGTCGGCGCGATGTGCTTACCTGATCCAGCGGCGTAGTTAGTGCGATGTGCCGGCTGGGATCAGGTGAGCACTACGCAGCCAATCAGGGGAGGGGAAACTCATTCATGAGTTTGAGAGTAAGAACTGTCAAACTCATGAAAAGTATGGGCTGCCAAAACACTACTTAAACTTTAAATAAAATTTTTTTTTAAATCCCACTGATTATCTATATATATAAAGCGGCTCTTCTGTCTGTCCCAATGTCTGTCTGTCCGTTCTCTATACCTTTGAAAGTTATAGAGCGTACCGACGCGCGCGTCACCTCAAAAGAAAGCTTGCGATTCCGGACCGGTCATAGGCCTATTTATGTTTCGGCCGGACAAAAATCCCGCCCGCGGTATCCGAAAACGTTCAGCGTTCGGCTCATTAGCATCTCATTAGCGACCGTGTGACGTCGAGGTCCACCAATCGTACGGCGGGTTCCTTCCTACAGTTGAGTGTCGAGTGACTCGACGATTGACCAATCCTACGCTTCGGTGACCTGACCGGTCGACCCATCGGTGCGTGTGTGGGCGGGCCTTATCCTTCTGAACCGAGGTGAGTGGCCGCCATCTTGATTTTTCACAATTTTTTCCCCCACACTTTCTGTGTGTTAGGGAACTAAGGTAAATATTTTAATGATGTGTTAGGGAATTAAATAACAATTTAATAGGGGGGGGAGAGCCTCGGGAAATCGCGGGGGGGTAGAGCCTCGGGAAATCGCGAGGGGGGGAGAGCCTCGGGAAATCGCGGGGGGGAGAGCCTCGGGAAATCGCGGGGGGGGGAGAGCCTCGGGAAATCACGGGGGGGGGAGGAGAGCCTCGGGAAATCGCGGGGGGGCGAGCCTCGGGAAATCGCGGGGGGCTCGCGCCGCCCGCACTGACCGCGCATGCGCCGCCCGCACTGACCGCGCATGCGCCGCCCGCCCGCCCACAGCGGCCGTCCATCAGCCGCCCGATACGCGGGGGACCTCAGCTCCGGACCTCAGGCGCTAGGCAGGGGAAGTGGGCCAGAGAGAGGGACAGAGGGGAGTGGGGGAGCGGGGGAGGGTGGGGGTGGGGGAGGGAGACAGGGGAGGGGAGGAGGGGAGAGGAGAGGAGGGGAGGGGAGGGAGAGGAGGGGAGGGGAGGGAGGGATAGGACAGGGAGAGGACATGACAGGGAGAGGGGGGACACACAGGGGCAGGGAGACCAAGCGCCCCAAAATTGCCCTCGCAACGCGGGGCTCCCCAGCTAGTATTAACTATAAATAAGTTTTAAAAAATGTTTTAAACAATTAATCAATTTTTTGAAAAAATAAATTTTTTTAAAATAGGGTCTAAAACTAAACTTACCTTACTGTAAATTCTTTAAAAATAATAAACCTGTGGAAAAAAAAATTCTAAATTGTACTAAAAGCCCACTTACCTGTAAAACTAAGTACTTACGTCTGGTTTTTCCACGCGTAAAAACTGGAGGCCTTTACACTCGGGAAACTCTGAAAAATAAAAGGAATTTCACTGCGCACGCGCTGCCTGTGCAGTCGCGCGCGTTGTGCCTCTTAACCCCTTGGGCATGCTGAAAACCGGCAATTCCTCCGGTCACACGCGTGAGTACCCTGTCCGTACTCACGCGTTGTGACAGGAATTACTGGGCCATTATAAAATCATTAAAAGTTAACATGCCATTGTCAGTACTTTGTGGAGTTAATTGGCTTATTAATGATTAGACCTGATAGCTATTTTATTTTCCGGCGATAATACTTGGGATTCCTTCTCCCCAATTAATTAAACGGTACAGTGCTGTAGTCATTAAAAACAGGTTAAGGTACAAGAGTTATTGGTTTGATGCAAAGGTCTTTAATCAAATCCACTGTAGTATGGATATTTTCTGAATGGGCATAAGCGATATTGACTTTGAGCTGTATCTCCGTCTCTCTCTGTCTCTCTATTGGCCCCCTCTGGCTCTTTATTATTTCATTGGAACCTCTCTACATCATTCCCTCCGAATCGGTGTATGTCTCCATCTCTCTCACCCAATCGCCCGATGTCCCCATCTCTCTCTCCCAATCGCCCAATGTCTCCATCTCTCTCTCCCAATCGCCTGATGTCTCCATCTCTCTCTCCCAATCACCCGATGTCTCCATCTTGTGAGGGTGCCGGTTAGTTCCCTCAGTAACCCCTAGATGGCACCTTAACTTGTTTGTTTCCTTTTGCTAAATTGTTACTAGTTTACTTAACTGCCTTTTATCAGGTTTATTGGTTTCACCTGTTTTTGCCTGTTTTTAAGTTCTGTGGTTTCTTCCCTCTGTGCTCAGTCTTGACAAGCCGTTCGCCTAGTGGTAGCTTGTCTTGAGCGCCTATGTTTGTAACTGTTTACCTGTGTTATTCTAGTAAAGTACTTTTATTTAAGACTGCATACCTGCTTCTCGCCTCATCTGTCTGCACTTGGGTCCAGAACCAGCCTTGCCCTGACAGCAAGACTGAGTCAGTATGGACCCAGCAGTGATGGAGGAACTTCGTTCTATTCTCTCCCATCAAGGTGCTTTCCTTGGCCGCCTTGAGCAACTTCTCCAAAGCATTTCGGACAAGGTAGATACGTGGACTCAAACCATTCAACACCCAGCCGCTGTGCCTTCTGCTCAGGATGTTCCTCCTCAGTCAGTTCCTTTGGGTGCTACCCCACCGGTCGCCGATCTCCAGACTCACTGAGAGCCTCGCCTACCCGCGCCAGAGCGCTATGACGGTCATCCGGGCAAGTGTCGCGGCTTCTTGACCCAGTGCTTCCTAGTTTTTGAACTCCAACCCTCCATGTTCCTATCACCCCGCTCTAAGGTAGCGTTCATCATATCACTACTCTCGGGAAAAGCTCTCGCCTGGGCTACCGCTATCTGGGAGCAGCAATCTTTCATCTGCTCGGACATTCTCCTTTTCGTCGAAGAGATGAGCAAAGTCTTTGACCATCCTGTGAGTGGACGGGAGGCAGCTAAGAGACTTTTGAATCTGCGCCAGGGCAACTGCAGCATAGCCGACTTCGCCATTGAGTTCCGCACACTCGCTGCGGAGAGCCACTGGAACACCGAGGCCCTTCTCTCCACGTTTCTTCATGGCCTCTCCGAATCTATCAAAGATGAACTGGCATCCAGAGAGGTTCCGGAGGACCTTGACACGCTCATCTCCCTTGCCATCAAAGTGGATAACCGCCTTCGGGAGCATGGTAGAGAGAGGAGATTCACTACTTCCACAGAGGTGAGATCTTCCGGTGTTTCGAATCTGACCAAGAGTTACCAAGTACCCCCGAGTCCACCTGTTAGCGCCGAAGAGGAACCTATGCAACTCGGCAGAACTCGGCTCTCCCAGTTTGAGAGACAGAGGAGATTGAGAGAGGGGCGTTGTCTTTACTGTGGCCTGTTTGGCCATCTCAGAGCCACATGCCCTGAGCTTCAGGAAAAAGCCAGGAGGATTGGGAAAATATGGACAGATCAAATCCCTTCTCCTACCCCTTCTGTCTTCCAAACCCTGCTTCCCGCTCGTCTCTCTTGGGAGGGACAACAGTACAACCTCCAGGCGTTTATTGACTCCGGGGCCGCTGGCTGTTTTATCGTTGCCACCCTGGTGCACAGCCTGAAAATTCCTTTCTCCCGCCTTGACAAGCCTTTACAAGTCACCGCCCTCGACGGCAGGCCCCTTGGTTCTGGGCGTACTCATCATACCACCGGAGTATTACATGTCCAAGTAGGGGAGAGACATCAAGAGTTGCTGCAGTTTCACCTTATCGATTCACCTGAGCTCCCTCTCGTTCTTGGACATCCGTGGCTCTCTCTTCACAACCCTCACATTGACTGGACTACCGGGCTGTGCTGGAGTGGGGTCCTTCATGTCTAGCCAACTGTCTTAAGGTCTTCCCTAGTCCGCCCCGTCCTTCCTCTCCCGAGCCAGCTGATCAGCTGGACCTTGCTCATGTGCCCCCTGAATATTCGGACCTCCATGCTGTGTTTAGTAAGAGGCGGTCCACTACACTCCCCCCACACCGGTCCTACGACTGTGCCATTGATCTCCTGCCTGGCACTAGCCCCCCTCGGGGTTGGCTCTACTCTCCCTCTGACCCTGAGAACGTTTCCATGGAAGAATACATCAAGGAAGCCCTCGCTACAGGTTTCATTCGCCCTTCCACCTCCCCAGCGGGTGCTGGCTTCTTTCTTTGTAAAGAAGAAGGATGGTGGTCTCAGGCCTTGCATAGACTATCAGGGGCTTAACAAAATTACCATTAAGAACCGCTATCCTCTCCCTTTGATGTCTTCAGTATTTGAGCAGCTGCAGGGAGCTACCATCTTCTCCAAACTTGACCTCCACAACGCGTACAACCTGGTCCGCATTAGGGAGGGGGATGAATGGAAGACTGCCTTTATCACCCCTAGTGGTCACTGGGAATACCTCGTCATGCCCTTTGGTCTCACTAATGCTCCTGCTGTCTTCCAAGCTCTGGTCAATGACGTGCTCCGGGACCTGCTGAACCAGTTCGTGTTTGTTTATTTGGATGACATTCTCATCTTCTCGAAGTCCCCCCAGCAGCATGTCCAACACGTCAGACAGGTTCTGCAGAGGCTTTTGGAGAACCATCTCTTTGTCAGATCCGAGAAATGTGAATTCCACGTCCCTAAGGTCACCTTCCTGGGCTACGTCATCTCCTGTGGAAGCATCCAGATGGATCCTAGCAAGGTTCAAGCCGTCTTGAACTGGCCGCGTCCCACGTCGGTTAAGCAGGTTCAGCGGTTCCTGGGATTCGCCAACTTTTACAGACGCTTCATCCGCAACTTCAGCTCCATTGCCGCCTCCCTCTCCGCATTGACCAAGGGCTCGTCTTTACGGTTCAGTTGGTCTTCTGAAGCGGAACGGGCCTTCAAGGAGCTCAAACAACGTTTCACCTCGGCTCCCATTCTGGTACACCCGGACCCCACCCTGCCCTTTATCGTAGAGGTGGATGCCTCGGATATTGGAGTCAGGGCTGTCCTGTCCCAGCGCTCCCCTAAGGACCAAAAGCTACATCCCTGTGCCTTCTTTCCCCGTCGCCTGAAGCCAGCAGAGAGTAACTACGATGTCGGCAACAGGGAGCTCTTGGCAGTTAAGTTGGCCTTGGAGGAGTGGAGACACTGGTTGGGGGGAGCAGAGCATCCTTTTGTCGTCTGGACCGACCATAAAAATCTGACATATACCCAGGACGCCAAGCGCCTCAACCCTCAGCAGGCCAGGTGGGCTCTCTTCTGTAACCAGTTCAACTTTCTCCTGTCTTACTGCCCAGGGTCTAAGAACCTCAAACCGGATGCCCTTTCTCCCCAGTTTGACCCCTCGGAAAAGGACCGGACCCCGGAACCTATCATCCCCAGTTCCTGCATCGTTGCTCCCGTCGCATGGGAGATTGAGACTGTGGTGCGAGGGGCCCAACGTCAGGAGGCTGACCCTGGAGGAGGCCCTCCTCATAGCCTTTATGTTCCCAGTCAGGTGCGCGCCCAGGTCCTTCAATGGGGGCACTCTTCTCGATTGACTGGTCATCCTGGGATCCGTTGGACTCTCGAGTTCCTTAAGAGGAGGTTCTGGTGGCCCTCTATTGAAGCCGACACCCAAGCCTTTGTCTCCGCTTGTCCCGTCTGTGCCCAGAACAAGACATCCCAACAACCTCCGCTTGGCCTCCTGCATCCCTTGCCCATCCCCAGCCGTCCCTGGTCTCATATCGCCCTGGATTTCATCACCGGGCTACCTCCATCTGAGGGATTCACTACCATCCTAGTTGTGGTCGATCGCTTTTCCAAGGCTGCTCACTTCGTCCCTCTTGTCAAGCTTCCCTCTGCCAGAGAGACTGCCCAGCTGGTTGTCCAGCATGTCTTCCGCCTCCATGGCTTGCCCCTGGATGTCGTCTCTGACCGTGGTCCCCAGTTCTCATCCAGGTTCTGGAAGGCTTTTTGTTCCCTCCTGGGCGCTTCCGTCAGTCTCTCCTTTGGGTTCCACCCACAGTCTAACGGCCAGACTGAGAGAACCAACCAAGATCTGGAGAGGGTGCTAAGAAGCTTTGTGTCCTCCAATCCTTCCACCTGGAGCAAGTATCTGGTCTGGGCGGAGTACGCGCACAATACCCTTCAGAGCTCCTCCACTGGCCTCTCACCTTTCGAATGTCAATATGGCTTCCAATCGCCACTCTTCCCTGAACAGGAGAGGGAGGTAGGAGTCCCGGCTGCCCAGGGGTTCGTCCAACGCTGCCGCCGTACCTGGAGGAGGGTCCGATCCGCCTTGCAGCTCGCTTCTTCTCGGCAGAAAGTGCAGGCTAACCGACACCGCCGCCCAGCTCCTCGGTTCCGGACCGGACAGAAGGTCTGGCTGTCTACCCGGAATCTTCCGCTCCATGTGGAGTCCCACAAGTTGGCTCCCCGGTTCATCGGACCTTTTAGGATTTTGGAAAAAGTAAACCCTGTGGCCTACCGGCTCCTCCTTCCTCGGTCGATGAAGATACATCCCACATTCCACGTCTCTCACCTCAAGCCGGTACTTACCAGTCCCTTGGTTCCTGCTTCCAGACCTCCCCCCCCACCACCCCGCATGATTGACGGTCAGCAAGCCTACACTGTCCGTCGCCTCCTTCATAGTCGCCGGGTTAGGAGGAGAATTCAATACCTGGTCGACTGGGAGGGTTATGGTCCTGAAGAGCGTTCCTGGGTTCCGGCCCGGGACATTTTGGATCCTGAAATCATCAGGGGTTTTCGCCGTCGCCACCCTGATCGTCCAGGAGGAACCGTTCCTAGGGGAGGGGGTCCTGTGAGGGTGACAGTTCCCTCAGTAACCCCTAGACGGCACCTTCATTTGTTTGTTTTCTTTTGCTAAATTGTTACTAATTTACTTAACTGCCTTTTATCAGGTTTATTGGTTTCACCTGTTTTTGACTGTTTTTTAAGTTCTGTGGTTTCTTCCCCCTGTGCTCAGTCTTGACAAGCTGTTCGCCTAGTGGTAGCTTGTCTTGAGCGCCTATGTTTGTAACTGTTTACCTGTGTTATTCTAGTAAAGTACTTTTATTTAAGACTGCGTACCTGCTTCTCGCCTCGTCTGTCCAGAATCAGCCTCGCCCTGACACATCTCTCTCTCCCAATCGCCCGACATCTCCATCTCTCTCTCCCAATCGCCCGATGTCTCCATCTCTCTCTCCCAATCGCCCGATGTCTCCATCTCACTCTCCCAATCGCCCGATGTCTCCATCTCTCTCCCAATCGCCCGATGTCTCCATCTCTCTCTCCCAATCGCCCGATGTCTCCATCTCTCTCTCCCAATCGCCCGATGTCTCCATCTCTCTCCCAATCGCCCGATGTCTCCATCTCTCTCTCCCAATCGCCCGATGTCTCCATCTCTCTTTCCCAATTGCCCGATGTCTCCATCTCTCTCTCCCAATCGCCCGATGTCTCCATCTCTCTGTCCCAATCGCCCGATGTCTCCATCTCTCTCTCTCAATCGCCCGATGTCTCCATCTCTCTCTCCCAATCGCCCAATGTCTCCATCTCTCTCTCCCAATTGCCCGATGTCTCCATCTCTCTCTCCCAATCGCCCGATGTCTCCATCTCTCTCTCCCAATCGCCCGATGTCTCCATCTCTCTCTCTCAATCGCCCGATGTCTCCATCTCTCTCTCCCAATCGCCCGATGTCTCCATCTCTCTCTCCCAATCGCCCGATGTCTCCACCTCTCTCTCCCAATCGCCCGATGTCTCCATCTCTCTCTCCCAATCGCCCGATGTCTCCATCTCTCTCTATCGGCCGATGTCCCCATCTCTCTCTCCCAATCGCCCGATGTCTCCATCTCTCTCTCCCAATCGCCCGATGTCTCCATCTCTCTCTCCCAATCGCCCGATGTCTCCATCTCTCCCTTCCAATCGCCCGATGTCTCCATCTCTCTCTCCCAATCGCCCGATGTCTCCATCTCTCTCTCCCAATCGCCCGATGTCTCCATCTCTCTCTCCCAATCGCCCGATGTCTCCATCTCTCTCTCCCAATCGCCCGATGTCTCCATCTCTCTCTCCCAATCGCCCGATGTCTCCATCTCTCTCTCCCAATCGCCCGATGTCTCCATCTCTCTCTCCCAATCGCCCGATGTCTCCATCTCTCTCTCCCAATCGCCCGATGTCCCCATCTCTCTCTCTCTATCGGCCGATGTCCCCATCTCTCTCTCTCAATCGCCCGATGTCTCCATCTCTCTCTCCCAATCGCCCGATGTCTCCATCTCTCCCTTCCAATCGCCCGATGTCTCCATCTCTCTCTCCCAATCGCCCGATGTCTCCATCTCTCTCTCCCAATCGCCCGATGTCTCCATCTCTCTCTCTCAATCGCCCGATGTCTCCATCTCTCTCTCCCAATCGCCCGATGTCTCCATCTCTCTCTCCCAATCGCCCGATGTCTCCATCTCTCTCTCCCAATCGCCCGATGTCTCCATCTCTCTCTCTCAATCGCCCGATGTCTCCATCTCTCTCTCCCAATCACCCGATGTCTCCATCTCTCTCTCCCAATCGCCCGATGTCTCCATCTCTCTCTCCCAATCGCCCGATGTCTCCATCTCTCTCTCTCAATCGCCCGATGTCTCCATCTCTCTCTCCCAATCGCCCGATGTCTCCATCTCTCTCTCCCAATTGCCCGATGTCTCCATCTCTCTCTCCCAATCGCCCGATGTCTCCATCTCTCTCTCCCAGTCGCCCGATGTCCGCATCTCTCTCTCCCAATCGCCCGATGTCCCCATCTCTCTCTCCCAATCGCCCGATGTCTCCATCTCTCTCTCCCAATCGCCCGATGTCTCCATCTCTCTCTCCCAATCGCCCGATGTCTCCATCTCTCTCTCCCAATCGCCCGATGTCTCCATCTCTCTCTCTCTATTGGCCGATGTCTCCATCTCTCTCTCCCAATTGCCCGATGTCTCCATCTCTCCCTCCCAATCGCCCGATGTCTCCATCTCTCTCTCCCAATCGCCCGATGTCTCCATCTCTCTCTCTCAATCGCCCGATGTCTCCATCTCTCTCTCCCAATCGCCCGATGTCTCCATCTCTCTCTCCCAATCGCCCGATGTCTCCATCTCTCTCTCCCAATCGCCTGATGTCTCCATCTCTCTCTCCCAATCGCCCGATGTCTCCATCTCTCTCTCCCAATCGCCCGATGTCCCCATCTCTCTCTCCCAATCGCCCGATGTCTCCATCTCTCTCTCCCAATCGCCCGATGTCCACATCTCTCTCTCCCAATCGCCCGATGTCTCCATCTCTCTCTCCCAATTGCCCGATGTCTCCATCTCTCTCTCCCAATCGCCCGATGTCTCCATCTCTCTCTCCCAATCGCCCGATGTCCCCATCTCTCTCTCCCAATCGCCCGATGTCTCCATCTCTCTCTCCCAATCGCCCGATGTCTCCATCTCTCTCTCCCAATCGCCCGATGTCTCCATCTCTCTCTCCCAATCGCCCGATGTCCCCATCTCTCTCTCCCAATCGCCCGATGTCTCCATCTCTCTCTCCCAATCGCCCGATGTCCCCATCTCTCTCTCCCAATCGCCCGATATCTCCATCTCTCTCTCCCAATCGCCCGATGTCTCCATCTCTCTCTCCCAATCGCCCGATGTCTCCATCTCTCTCTCCCAATCGCCCGATGTCCCCATCTCTCTCTCCCAATCGCCCGATGTCTCCATCTCTCTCTCCCAATCGCCCGATGTCTCCATCTCTCTGTCCCAATCGCCCGATGTCTCCATCTCTCTCTCTCAATCGCCCGATGTCTCCATCTCTCTGTCCCAATCGCCCGATGTCTCCATCTCTCTCTCTCAATCGCCCGATGTCTCCATCTCTCTCTCCCAATTGCCCGATGTCTCCATCTCTCTCTCTCAATCGCCCGATGTCTCCATCTCTCTCTCCCAATTGCCCGATGTCTCCATCTCTCTCTCTCAATCGCCCGATGTCTCCATCTCACTCTCCCAATCGCCCGATGTCTCCATCTCTCTCTCCCAATCGCCCGATGTCTCCATCTCTCTCTCCCAATTGCCCGATGTCTCCATCTCTCTCTCCCAATCGCCCGATGTCCCCATCTCTCTCTCCCAATTGCCCGATGTCTCCATCTCTCTCTCCCAATCGCCCGATGTCCCCATCTCTCTCTCCCAATCGCCCGATGTCTCCATCTCTCTGTCCCAATTGCCCGATGTCTCCATCTCTCTCTCCCAATTGCCCGATGTCTCCATCTCTCTCTCCCAATCGCCCGATGTCCCCATCTCTCTCTCCCAATCGCCCGATGTCTCCATCTCTCTCTCCCAATCGCCCGATGTCTCCATCTCTCTCTCCCAATCGCCCGATGTCTCCATCTCTCTCTCCCAATCGCCCGATGTCTCCATCTCTCTCTCCCAATCGCCCGATGTCTCCATCTCTCTCTCCCAATCGCCCGATGTCCCCATCTCTCTCTCCCAATCGCCCGATGTCTCCATCTCTCTCTCCCAATCGCCCGATGTCTCCATCTCTCTCTCCCAATTGCCCGATGTCTCCATCTCTCTCTCCCAATCGCCCGATGTCCCCATCTCTCTCTCTCAATCGCCCGATGTCTCCATCTCTCTCTCCCAATCGCCCGATGTCTCCATCTCTCTCTCCCAATCGCCCGATGTCTCCATCTCTCTCTCCCAATCGTCCGATGTCCCCATCTCTCTCTCCCAATCGCCCGATGTCTCCATCTCTCTCTCCCAATCGCCCGATGTCTCCATCTCTCCCAATCGCCCAATGTCCCCATCTCTCTCTCCCAATCGCCCGATGTCTCCATCTCTCTCTCCCAATCGCCCGATGTCCCCATCTCTCTCTCCCAATCGCCCGATGTCCCCATCTCTCTCTCCCAATCGCCCGATGTCCCCATCTCTCTCTCCCAATCGCCCGATGTCTCCATCTCTCTCTCCCAATCGCCCGATGTCTCCATCTCTCTCTCCCAATCGCCCGATGTCTCCATCTCTCTCTCCCAATCGCCCGATGTCTCCATCTCTCTCTCTCTATTGGCCGATGTCTCCATCTCTCTCTCCCAATTGCCCGATGTCTCCATCTCTCCCTCCCAATCGCCCGATGTCTCCATCTCTCTCTCCCAATCGCCCGATGTCTCCATCTCTCTCTCTCAATCGCCCGATGTCTCCATCTCTCTCTCCCAATCGCCCGATGTCTCCATCTCTCTCTCCCAATCGCCCGATGTCTCCATCTCTCTCTCCCAATCGCCTGATGTCTCCATCTCTCTCTCCCAATCGCCCGATGTCTCCATCTCTCTCTCCCAATCGCCCGATGTCCCCATCTCTCTCTCCCAATCGCCCGATGTCTCCATCTCTCTCTCCCAATCGCCCGATGTCCACATCTCTCTCTCCCAATCGCCCGATGTCTCCATCTCTCTCTCCCAATTGCCCGATGTCTCCATCTCTCTCTCCCAATCGCCCGATGTCTCCATCTCTCTCTCCCAATCGCCCGATGTCCCCATCTCTCTCTCCCAATCGCCCGATGTCTCCATCTCTCTCTCCCAATCGCCCGATGTCCCCATCTCTCTCTCCCAATCGCCCGATGTCTCCATCTCTCTCTCCCAATCGCCCGATGTCTCCATCTCTCTGTCCCAATCGCCCGATGTCTCCATCTCTCTCTCTCAATCGCCCGATGTCTCCATCTCTTTGTCCCAATCGCCCGATGTCTCCATCTCTCTCTCTCAATCGCCCGATGTCTCCATCTCTCTCTCCCAATTGCCCGATGTCTCCATCTCTCTCTCTCAATCGCCCGATGTCTCCATCTCTCTCTCCCAATTGCCCGATGTCTCCATCTCTCTCTCTCAATCGCCCGATGTCTCCATCTCACTCTCCCAATCGCCCGATGTCTCCATCTCTCTCTCCCAATCGCCCGATGTCTCCATCTCTCTCTCCCAATTGCCCGATGTCTCCATCTCTCTCTCCCAATCGCCCGATGTCCCCATCTCTCTCTCCCAATTGCCCGATGTCTCCATCTCTCTCTCGCAATCGCCCGATGTCCCCATCTCTCTCTCCCAATCGCCCGATGTCTCCATCTCTCTGTCCCAATTGCCCGATGTCTCCATCTCTCTCTCCCAATTGCCCGATGTCTCCATCTCTCTCTCCCAATCGCCCGATGTCCCCATCTCTCTCTCCCAATCGCCCGATGTCTCCATCTCTCTCTCCCAATCGCCCGATGTCTCCATCTCTCTCTCCCAATCGCCCGATGTCTCCATCTCTCTCTCCCAATCGCCCGATGTCTCCATCTCTCTCTCCCAATCGCCCGATGTCTCCATCTCTCTCTCCCAATCGCCCGATGTCCCCATCTCTCTCTCCCAATCGCCCGATGTCTCCATCTCTCTCTCCCAATCGCCCGATGTCTCCATCTCTCTCTCCCAATTGCCCGATGTCTCCATCTCTCTCTCCCAATCGCCCGATGTCCCCATCTCTCTCTCTCAATCGCCCGATGTCTCCATCTCTCTCTCCCAATCGCCCGATGTCTCCATCTCTCTCTCCCAATCGCCCGATGTCTCCATCTCTCTCTCCCAATCGTCCGATGTCCCCATCTCTCTCTCCCAATCGCCCGATGTCTCCATCTCTCTCTCCCAATCGCCCGATGTCTCCATCTCTCCCAATCGCCCAATGTCCCCATCTCTCTCTCCCAATCGCCCGATGTCTCCATCTCTCTCTCCCAATCGCCCGATGTCCCCATCTCTCTCTCCCAATCGCCCGATGTCCCCATCTCTCTCTCCCAATCGCCCGATGTCCCCATCTCTCTCTCCCAATCGCACGATGTCTCCATCTCTCTCTCCCAATCACCCGATGTCCCCATCTCTCTCTCCCAATCGCCCGATGTCCCCATCTCTCTCTCCCAATCACCCGATGTCTCCATCTCTCTCTATATATTGGCCGATGTCCCCATCTCTCTCTCCCAATCGCCCGATGTCTCCATCTCTCTCTCCCAATCGCCCGATGTCTCCATCTCTCTCTCCCAATCGCCCGATGTCTCCATCTCTCTCTCCCGATTGCTCACTCTCTACCACACTCTCTCCCAATTGGCCTCTCTCTTCCCCAATGCCTGCTTGTTGCCCTCTGCCTACACTGCGGCACCCCCTCAGCACTGGCACTGGGCATGTCGGCCTGGATTGTGGGATCAAGTCTCGAGAGCTGGGACTGCTACCCACGGCCTGCTGTCTCCGAGGCCAGTGCACCAGCCTCTGAGCCAATCAGATGCTGCGATGGAGGCTCTCGGCGGATGGGTAACGGGGAGAAGACTTTCCCTGATTCACCGACCTGTGTTCGGATGCCTGATGGCCCACAGGGAATCACACCCCCTTTAAATCCAACCCAGTGCGGCCCAGATCGCTCTGTCGCCATGGTTTCTGTAATTGTCAATACTTGTGTTTGGGATAATGTGGTTCTGAGGTTGATTAACGTGCCCTTACGCTAATTAAGCATTCGCTTGTGCCTCACTCGAATGTGGTTATCTGATTAACTCAAGGTACCATTAACCATGCACGGAAGACAAATTAGAACACTAATATAAAGGTTGAATCATAATCATCAAAGTATTATGAAGTTGTGTTTGATTTACCTCCCGGCTAAAGCAGGCAGCTGGAGTGAAGGTGCTGATCAGCCAGGAGCTGATGGAATCCTGGAGCAGGCTCGAGGGACCGAATGGACCTCCTCCAGGCCCTGACTGTGTCAGCCATGGCTCCATGGGTTTAGCACTCTCTCTCCCGCCTCTGATTCAGAAGGTCGTGGGTTCGACCTCCAGTCCAGTGGTTTGAGCCCCATAACTCAGACCGACACTCCCCGGTGCAGTACTGAGGGAGCGCCGCACTGTCGGTGGGGTGGTACTGAGGGAGTGCCGCACTGTCGGTGGGGTGGTACTGAGGGAGTGCCGCACTGTCGGAGGGCAGTACTGAGGGAGCGCCGCACTGTCGGAGGGGCAGTACTGAGGGAGCGCCGCACTGTCGGAGGGCAGTAACTGAGGGAGCGCCGCACTGTCGGAGTGGCTGTACTGAGGGAGCGCCGCACTGTCGGAGGGGCAGTACTGAGGGAGCGCCGCACTGTCGGAGGGGCAGTACTGAGGGAGCGCCGCACTGTCGGAGGGGCAGTACTGAGGGAGCACCACACTGCCAGAGGGGCAGTACTGAGGAAGCGCCACACTGTCGGAGGGGCAGTACTGAGGGAGCGCCGCACTGTCGGAGGGGCAGTACTGAGGGAGCGCCACACTGTCAGAGGGGCAGTACTGAGGGAATGCCACACTGTCGGAGGGGCAGTACTGAGTGAGTGCCGCACTGTCGGTGGGGCGGTACTGAGGGAGTGCCACACTGTCGGAGGGCAGTACTGAGGGATCTCCGCACTGTCGGAGGGGCAGTACTGAGGGAGCGCCGCTCTGTCAGAGGGGCGGTACTGAGGGAGAGCCGCACTGTTGGAGGGGCAGTACTGAGGGAGCACCGCACTGTCGGAGGGGCAGCACTGAGGGAGCGCCACACTGTTGGAGGGGCAGTACTAAGGGAGCGCTGCACTGTCGGAGGGGCAGTACTGAGGGAGTGCTGCACTGTTGGAGGGGCAGTACTGAGGGAGCGCCGCACTGTCGGAGAGGCAGTACTGAGGGAGCGCCGCACTGTCGGAGGGGCAGTACTAAGGGAGCGCTGCACTGTCGGAGGGGCAGTACTAAGGGAGCGCTGCACTGTCGGAGGGGCAGTACTGAGGGAGTGCTGCACTTTCGGAGGGGCAGTACTGAGGGAGTGTGCACTGTCGGAGGGTCAGTACTGAGGGAGCGCCACACTGTCGGAGGGGCAGTACTGAGGGAGCGCCGCACTGTCGGAGGGGCAGTACTGAGGGAGCGCCGCACTGTCGGAGGGGCAGTACTGAGGGAATGCCACACTGTCGGAGGGGCAGTACTGAGTGAACGCCGCACTGTCGGAGGGGCAGTACTGAGGGAGCGCCGCACTGTCGGAGGGGCAGTACTGAGGGAGCGCCGCACTGTCGGAGGGACAGTACTGAGGGAGTTCCGCACTGTCGGAGGGGCAGTACTGAGGGAATGCTGCACTGTCAGAGGGGCAGTACTGAGGGAGCGCCGCACTGTCGGAGTGGCAGTACTGAGGGAGCACCGCACTGTCGGAGGGGCAGTACTGAGGGAACGCCGCACTGTCGGAGTAACAGTACTGAGGGAGCGCTGCTTTGCCGGAGGTGCCGTCTTTCAGATGAGACATTAAACTGAGGCCCTCATCTGCCCTCTCAGGTGGACGTAAAAGATCCCATGGCCACTACTTGGAAGAAAAGTAAGTGAGAGTTTGGGAGATGTTTGCACTCAGAGGGACCTGGTTGACAGTTTGCTCCAATTAAATAGGTTCAGGAGGACCAGTGGTGACGATCTGAAGTACGAGGCCAGATCTGGGTTAGATGTCAGGAGGTGGTGCTTTTCCCGGGAGAATAGCGGGACCTCTGGAACAGTGTGCTGTCTCGTGCGGTGGACACGGACTCACTGAATTCCTTGGAGCGAGAGTGGGACCAGTTTCCGGCTGGGGCGGAGATCACCTCTTACAGATTGTAGGAGCTACGGGGGATGATCAAGGCCAGAGTGATTTCCCGGACCAGGTGCGATCGTCTAGATGGGTCGGAGAGGAATTTCCCAGATTTTTCCCCCCTAAATTGGCCTGGGGTTTTTGTCTTGTTTCTCGCCTCTCCCAGGAGCTGAGTTGGTTTCGGGTAGTGTGGAGCGTGTAGATAGTGTGATGGGCAAGGTATTGCTATGGTGTGGGATAGGCTGGATGGACCAGGGGGTCTTTACCTGTCCACCATTGTTCGTATGTTCATATGTAAGAGTAAAGATATCTTACTACAATTGTACAGGACCTTGGTGAGGCCACACCTGGAGTACTGTGCACAGTTCTGGTCTCCTTACCGAAGGAAGGATACACTTGCCTTAGAGGGAGTGCAACGAAGGTTCACCAGACTGGTTCCTGGGACAAAGGGCTGTCCTATGAATGCAGATTGAGTCGACTAGGCCTATATTATCCAGAGTATAGAAGAATGAGAGATGATCTCGTTGAAACATAAAATTCTTAAGGGGCTTGACTGGTTAGATGCCGAGAGGCTGTTTCCCCTGGCTGGGGAGTCTAGAACCAGGGGGCACAGTCTCAGGATAAGAGGTTGGCCATTTAGGACTGAGATGAGGAGGAATTTCTTCACTCAGAGGGTGGTGAATCTTTGGAATTCTCTACCCCAGAGGGCTGTGGAGGCTCAGTCGTTGAGACAGAGATTGATTGATTTTTTTGGGATGCTAATGGAATCAAGGGATACGGGGATCGGGTGGGAAAGTGGAGATGAGGTAGAAGATCAGCCATGATCTTATTGAATGGCGGAGCAGGCTCGAGGGGCCGTACGGCCGGCTCCTGCTCCTATCTCATACGTTCTTAGGTTCTGATATCCTTCTATTCTTATCTCCCTCATGTGCTTATATACCTTCCCCTTAAATGCATCGATACTATTCACCTCAACCACTCCCTGTGGTAGCGAGCTCCACATTCTAACCACTCTCTGAGCAGCACGGACCAACAGACCACAAAGAATAAATCAGTTTACTTCAATCATTATTAAACCTGGAGGAGCTCATTAGCTGAGTGAATGGAGCGAGGATAATGAAGAGGTTGTTTGCCATCAGAACCACCGACTTAATTAAAACATGTGGGAAGGAAGGAATCACTTGAGTAATATCGGACAGCACCAGCTAACGTCATGGCACAACCCTACAGTCCTGTAACAGCACCTGTGGGGGGGGGGGCGGGTGCATGGAGCCAGTAGGAGCTGGACATCCTGAATGTTGAGGGGTTGGAGATTGTGCTGGAGCTGGTACTCAATCCGACACAGTTGGGAGTGAGGGTTGGCTGAATTTGGTGCAATTGGGGGCTCGGGGGGAAATCTCGAGGTGCTCCAGTTTTGGGTTGAGACCCTGAACGTGGTGCAGTTGGGATGGAAGACCCTGAATGAGGTGTGGTTGGGTTTGGTGATCCTGAATGAGGTGTGGTTGGGTTTGGAGATCTTGAATGAGGTGTAGTTGGGTTTGGAGACCCTGAGTGAGGTGTGGTTCGGTTTGGAGACCCTGACTGAGGTGTGGTTGGGTTTGAAGATCTTGAATGAGGTGTGGTTAGGTTTGGAGACCCTGAATGGGGTGTGGTTGGGTTTGGAGACCCTGAATGGGGTGTGGTTGGGTTTGGAGATCCTGAATGAGGTGTGGTTGGGTTTGGAGATCTTGAATGAGGTGTGGTTAGGTTTGGAGACCCTGAATGGGGTGTGGTTGGGTTTGGAGACCCTGAATGGGGTGTGGTTGGGTTTGGAGATCCTGAATGAGGTGTGGTTGGGTTTGGAGATCTTGAATGAGGTGTGGTTAGGTTTGGAGACCCTGAATGAGGTGTGGCTGAGTTTGGAGACCCTGAATTGGGTGTGGTTGGGTTTGGAGACCCTGAATGAGGTGTGGTTGGGTTTGGAGATCCTGAATGAGGTGTGGTTGGGTTTGGTGATCCTGAATGAGGTGTGGTTGGGTTTGGTGATCCTGAATGAGGTGTGGTTGGGTTTGGTGATCCTGAATGAGGTGCGGTTGGGTTTTGAGATCCTGAGTGAGGTATGGTTGGGTTTGGAGATCCTGAGTGAGGTGTGGTTGGGTTTGGAGATCCTGAGTGAGGTGCGGTTGGGTTTGAAGACTTTGAATGAGGTGTGGTTGGGTTTGGAGACCCTGAATGAGGTGTGGTTGGGTTTGGAGACCCTGAATAAGGTGTGGTTGAGTTTGGAGATCCTGAATGAGGTGTGGTTGGGTTTGGAGATCCTGAATGAGGTGTGGTTGGGTTTGGAGATCCTGAATGAGGTGTGGTTGGGTTTGAAGACCCTGAATGAGGTGTGGTTGGGTTTGGTGATCCTGAATGAGGTGCGGTTGGGTTTTGAGATCCTGAGTGAGGTATGGTTGGGTTTGGAGATCCTGAGTGAGGTGTGGTTGGGTTTGGAGATCCTGAGTGAGGTGCGGTTGGGTTTGAAGACTTTGAATGAGGTGTGGTTGGGTTTGGAGATCCTGAGTGAGGTGTGGTTCAGTTTGGAGATCCTGAATCAGGTGCAGTTGGGGTGGGAGATCCTGAATGAGGTGTGGTTGGGTTTGGAGACCCTGAATGAGGTGTGGTTGGGTTTGGAGATCCTGAGTGCGTTGTGGTTGGGTTTGGAGATCCTGAATGAGGGTGGTTGGGTTTGGAGATCCTGAATGAGGTGTGGTTGGGGTGGGAGATCCAGAATGAGGTGTGGTTGGGTTTGGAGACCCTGAATGCGGTGTGGTTGGAGCCAGGTTGACCGCAAAGAGATCCCTTGCTCCAAAACATGGGAAAGTTGATGCTTTGAATCCTGTTAGTGAGGCTCCCAACAAATCTGAGAAGAGTGCACGGTCATTGTACACCAGGACACCTGCCAGTAGCGTCTCTTTGGTTCTACTTTCTCCGAGTTTGTGATTGTTTAATTTTGCCAGAGATGCTGAAATTGGAGGCAGTTAACAATCCCAGAAGTGGAAGGTCAATATTTAACCTATTTTACCACAGAGTCCTGGGGTTTTAATATTAATTTGGGCCGGAATATCTCACCATATGCTGGGGGTCCACAGGATTGTGTCAATAGTTGGGAGTGTGGCAATATTTCCTGGGGGACCCTGGGAGTGAGTCAATATTTCCATGTGGTACCCAAGAGTGTGTCAGTATTGATAGGACATCTACAGGTGTCTGTTAATATTTTATAGGGAGTCCTGGGAGTGTGTCAGTATTTACAGGGTGTCCCCGGGAGTGTGTCAGTATTTACAGAAGGTCGCCGGGGAGTGTGTCAGTATGTAAAGGGGGTCCCCGGGAATGTGTCAGTATTTACAGGGGGTCCCCGGGAGTGTGTCAGTATTTACAGAAGGTCGCTGGGGAGTGTGTCAGTATTTACAGGGGGTCCCCGGGAGTGTGTCAGAATTTGCAGGGGTTCCCCGGGAGTGTGTCAGTATTTACAGGGGGTCCCCGGGTGTGTTTCAGTATTTACAGGGGATCCCCGGGAGGGTGTCAGTATTTACAGGGGGTCCCTGGGAGTGTGTCGGTATTTACAAGGGGTCACTGGGAGTGTGCCAGTATTTACAGGGAGTCCCCGGGAGTGTGTCAGTATTTACAGGGGATCCCCAGCAGTTTGTCAGTGCTTACAGAGGGTCCCCGGGAGTATGTCAATATTTACAGGGGTCCCCGGGAGTCTGTCAATATTTACAGGGTGTCCCCGGGAGTGTGTCAGTATTACAGTGAGTCCCCGGGAGTGTGTCAGTATTTACAGGGGGTCCCCAGGAGTGTGTGAGTATTTACAGGGAGTCCCCGGGAGGGTGTCAGTTTTTACAGGGAGTCCCCGGGAGTGTGTCAGTATTTACAGGGGGTCCCCGGGAGTGTGTCAGTATTTACAGGGGGTCCCCGGGAGTGTGTCAGTACTTACAATGAGTCCCCGGGAGTGTGTCAGTATTTACAGGGGGTCCCCGGGAGTGTGTCAGTATTTACAGGGGTTCCCCGGGAGTGTGTCAGTATTTACAGGGGGTCCCCGGGAGTGTGTCAGTATTTACAGCGGGTCCCCGGGAGTGTGTCAGTATTTACAGGGGGACCCGGGAGTGTGTCAGTATTTACAGAGGGTCCCCGGGAGTGTGTCAGTATTTACAGAGGGTCCCCGGGAGTGTGTCAGTATTTACAGGGAATCCCCAGGAGTGTGCCAGTATTTACAGGGGGTCTCCGGGAGTGTGCCAGTATTTACAGGGGGTCTCCGGGAGTGTGTCAGTATTTACAGAGGGTCCCCGTGAGTGTGTCAGTATTTACAGGGGATTCCCAGGCATGTGTCAGTATTTACAGGGAATCCCCAGGAGTGTGTCAGTATTTACAGGGGGTCTCCGGAAGTGTGTCAGTTTTTACAGGGGAATCCCCAGGAATGTGTCAGTCTTTACAGGGGGTCTCCGGGAGCGTGTCAGTATTTACAGGGAATCCCCAGGAGTGTGTCAGTATTTACAGGGGGTCTCCGGGAGCGTGTCAGTATTTACAGGGGAATCCCCAAGAGTGTGGCAGTATTTACAGGGGGTCCCCGGGAGTGTGTCAGTATTTACAGGGGGTCCCCGTGATTGTGTCAGTATTTACAGGGAATCCCCGGGAGTGTGTCAGTATTTACAGGATGTCTCCGGGAGTGTGTCAGTTTTTACAGGGGAACCCCCAGGAGTGTGTCAGTATTTACAGAGGGTCCCCGGGAGTGTGTCAGTATTTAGAGGGAATCCCCGGGAGTGTGTCAGTATTTACAGGGGGTCCCCGGGAGTGTGTCAGTATTTAGAGGGAATCCCCGGAAGTGTGTCAGTATTTAGAGGGAATCCCCGGGAGTGTGTCAGTATTTACAGAGGGTCCCCGGGAGTGTGTCAGTATTTAGAGGGAATCCCCGGGAGTGTGTCAGTATTTACAGGGGGTCTCCGGGAGTGTGTCAATATTTTCAGGGGGTCCCCGGGTGTGTTTCAGTATTTACAGGGAGTCCCCGGGAGTGTGTCAGTATTTACAGGGAGTCCCCGGGAGTGTGTCAGTATTTACAGGGGGTCCCTGGGAGTGTGTCAGTATTTACAGGGGGTCCCCGGGAGTGTGTCAGTATTTACAGGGTGTCCCCGGGAGTGTGTCAGTATTTACAGGGTGTCCCCGGGAGTGTGTCAGTATTTACAGGGAGTCCCCGGGAGTGTGTCAGTGTTTATAGGGAGTCCCCGGGAGTGTGTCAGTATTTACAGGGGGTCCCTGGGAGTGTGTCAGTATTTACAGGGGGACCCCGGGAGTGTGTCAGTATTTACAGGGAGTCTCCGGGAGTGTGTCAGTATTTACAGGGTGTCCCCGGGAGTGTGTCAGTATTTATAGGGGGTCCCCGGGAGTGTGTCAGTATTTATAGGGGGTCCCCGGGAGTGTGTCAGTATTTACAGGGGGACCCCGGGAGTGTGTCAGTATTTACAGGGAGTCTCCGGGAGTGTGTCAGTATTTACAGGGTGTCCCCGGGAGTGTGTCAGTATTTACAGGGAGTCCCCGGGAGTGTGTCAGTATTTATAGGGGGTCCCCGGGAGTGTGTCAGTATTTACAGGGGGTCCCCGGGAGTGTGTCAGTATTTACAGGGAGTCCCCGGGAGTGTGTCAGTATTTACAGGGGGACCCTGGGAGTGTGTCAGTATTTACAGGGGATTCCCAGGTACGTGTGTGAACATTTACAAGGAAGGAAGGTGTCTACAATTTTAAAAGTTCCGAACTGGAACACCAAGGCAGCCGAGATCAGACCGGCGCTCAAGCCCTTGAGGCGCAAAGGAAGCCAATTTTGCCCCCGGCATGTTCCCAAAGTCTTTGCCCCAGTTGAGCTCACCATGGATAGCCCCGTTTGGTGTCTGCGCCCGACTGAGATCGCCGCGGGTCCGCCGGTCGAACTGAAATCCATCGTGAAAATAAATGGCTGCGGCTTCAGACATCTCATCTGTGCCGTGAGTGTTACGACCCTTAAATAAATATGACGTCGTTTTGACAAACCATCTATCAAGCCGTCAGTAAGTGAGCCAGAGCACTAAAAAAGTAGTTACATTAATTTCTCTTCTGAAAAAAAATTATCTGCCAATTATTAGGTTGGATAATATTAACTCTGTAAATTCTGAGCACCGTTTAATATCCCACCCAGTCTAATCCCACTCTCCCCCTCACTCCCTGCACCCTTTAATATCCCATCCAGTCTAATCCCACTCTCCCCCTCACTCCCTGCACCCTTTAATATCCCACGCAGTCTAATACCACTCTCCCAGGAGCGCCGCACTGTCGGAGGGGCAATACTGAGGGAGGGCTGCACTGTCGGAGGGGCAATACTGAGGGAGCGCTGCACTGTCGGAGGGGCAGTACTGAGGGAGCGCCGCACTGTCGGAGGGGCAGTACTGAGGGAGCGCCGCACTGTCGGAGGGGTGGTACTGAGGGAGCGCCGCGCTTTCGGAGGGGCAGTACTGAGGGAGCGCTGCACTGTCGGGGGGGCAATACTGAGGGAGCGCTGCACTGTCGGAGGGGCAGTACTGAGGGAGCGCCGCACTGTCGGAGGGGTGGTACTGAGGGAGCGCCGCGCTGTCGGAGGGGCAGTACTGAGGGAGCACGGCACTGTTGGAGGAGCCGTCATTTAGATTGGATGTTAAACCGAGATCCTGTCTCCTCTCTCAGGTGAATGCAAAAGATCCCATGGCTATTATCAACCAACATCTCTAAAAACACGGGTTAGATACAGAGTAAAGCTCCCTCTACACTGTCCCATCAAACACTCCCAGGGCAGGTACAGCACGGGGTTAGATACAGAGTAAAGCTCCCTCGACACTGTCCCCATCAAACACTCCCAGGGCAGGTAGAGCACGGGTTAGATACAGAGTAAAGCTCCCTCTACACTGTCCCATCAAACACTCCCAGGGCAGGTACAGCATGGGTTAGATACAGAGTAAAGATCACTCTACACTGTCCCATCAAACACTCCCAGGGCAGGTACAGCACGGGGTTAGATACAGAGTAAAGCTCCCTCTACACTGTCCCATCAAACACTCCCAGGGCAGGTACAGCACGGGTTAGATACAGAGTAAAGCTCCCTCTACACTGTCCCATCAAACACTCCCAGGGCAGGTCCAGCACGGGTTCGATACAGAGTAAAGCTCCCTCTACACTGTCCCATCAAACGCTCCCAGGGCAGGTACAGCACGGGTTCGATACACAGTAAAGCTCCCTCTACACTGTCCCATCAAACTCTCCCAGGGCAGGTACAGCACAGGTTAGATACAGAGTAAAGATCCCTCTACACTGTCCCCATCAAACACTCGGGCAGGTATAGCATGGGTTCGATACAGAGTAAAGCTCCATCTACACTGTCCCATCCATCACTCCCAGGGCAGGTACAGCACGGGTTCAATACAGAATAAAGCTCCCTCTACACTGTCCCATCAATCACTCCCAGGGCAGGTACAGCACGGGCTAGATACAGAGTAAAGATCCCTCTACACTGTCCCCATCAAACACTCCCAGGGCAGGTACAGCACGGGTTAGATACAGAGTAAAGCTCCCTCTACACTGTCCCATCATACACTCCCAGGGCAGGTACAGCACGGGTTAGATACAGAGTAAAGCTCCCTCTACACTGTCCCATCAAACACTCCCAGGGCAGGTAAAGCATGGGTTCGATACAGAGTAAAGATCCCTCTAAACTGTCCCATCAATCACTCCCAGGGCAGGTACAGCACGGGTTAGATACAGAGTGAAGATCCCTCTACACTGTCCCCATCAAACACTCCCAGGGCATGTACAGCACGGGTTAGATACAGAGTAAAGCTCCCTCTACACTGTCCCATCAAACACTCGGGCAGGTACAGCACGGGTTAGATACAAAGTAAAGCTCCATCTACACTGTCCCATCAATCACTCCCAGGGCAGGTACAGCACGGGTTAGGTACAGAGTAATGCTCCCTCTACACTGTCCCATCAAACACTCCCAGAGCAGGTACAGCACGGGGTTAGACACAGAGTAAAGCTCCCTCTACACTGTCCCATCAAACACTCCCAGGGCAGGTACAGCACGGGTTCGATACACAGTAAAGCTCCCTCTACACTGTCCCATCAAACACTCCCAGGGCAGGTACAGCACGGGTTCGATACACAGTAAAGCTCCCTCTACCCTGTCCCATCAAACACTCCCAGGGCAGTTACAGCACAGTTTAGATACAGAGTAAAGATCCCTCTACACTGTCCCCATCAAACACTCCCAGGGCAGGTACAGCACGGGTTAGATACAGAGTAAAGCTCCCTCTACACTGTCCCATCAAACACTCGGGCAGGTACAGCACGGGTTAGATACAGAGTAAAGCTCCATCTACGCTGTCCCATCAATCACTCCCAGGGCAGGTACAGCACGGGTTCGATACAGAGTAAAGCTCCCTCTACACTGTCCCATAAATCACTCCCAGGGCAGGTGCAGCACGTGTTAGATACAGAGTAAAGATCCCTCTACACTGTCCCCATCAAACACTCCCAGGGCAGGTACAGCACGGGTTAGATACAGAGTAAAGCTCCCTCTACACTGTCCCATCATACACTCCCAGGGCAGGTACAGCACGGGTTAGATACAGAGTAAAGCTCCCTCTACACTGTCCCATCAAACACTCCCAGTGCAGGTAAAGCATGGGTTCGATACAGAGTAAAGATCCCTCTACACTGTCCCATCAATCACTCCCAGGGCAGGTACAGCACGGGTTAGATATAGAGTGAAGATCCCTCTACACTGTCCCCATCAAACACTCCCAGGGCAGTAACAGCACGGGTTAGATACAGAGTAAAGCTCCCTCTACACTGTCCCATCAAACACTCGGGCAGGTACAGCACGGGTTAGATACAGAGTAAAGCTCCCTCTACACTGTCCCATCATACACTCCCAGGGCAGGTACAGCACGGGTTAGATACAGAGTAAAGCTCCCTCTACACTGTCCCATCATACACTCCCAGGGCAGGTACAGCACGGGTTAGATACAGAGTAAAGCTCCCTCTACACTGTCCCATCAAACACTCCCAGGGCAGGTAAAGCATGGGTTCGATACAGAGTAAAGATCCCTCTAAACTGTCCCATCAATCACTCCCAGGGCAGGTACAGCACGGGTTAGATACAGAGTGAAGATCCCTCTACACTGTCCCCATCAAACACTCCCAGGGCATGTACAGCACGGGTTAGATACAGAGTAAAGCTCCCTCTACACTGTCCCATCAAACACTCGGGCAGGTACAGCACGGGTTAGATACAAAGTAAAGCTCCATCTACACTGTCCCATCAATCACTCCCAGGGCAGGTACAGCACGGGTTAGGTACAGAGTAATGCTCCCTCTACACTGTCCCATCAAACACTCCCAGAGCAGGTACAGCACGGGGTTAGACACAGAGTAAAGCTCCCTCTACACTGTCCCATCAAACACTCCCAGGGCAGGTACAGCACGGGTTCGATACACAGTAAAGCTCCCTCTACACTGTCCCATCAAACACTCCCAGGGCAGGTACAGCACGGGTTCGATACACAGTAAAGCTCCCTCTACCCTGTCCCATCAAACACTCCCAGGGCAGTTACAGCACAGTTTAGATACAGAGTAAAGCTCCCTCTACACTGTCCCATCAAACACTCGGGCAGGTACAGCACGGGGTTAGATACAGAGTAAAGCTCCCTCTACACTGTCCCATCAAACACTCCCAGAGCAGGTACAGCATGGGTTAGATACAGAGTAAAGCTCCCACTACAATGTCCCATCAAACACTCCCAGGACAGGTACAGCATGGGTTAGATACAGAGTAAAGCTCCCTCTACACTGTCCCATCAAACACTCCCAGGGCAGGTACAGCACGGGTTAGATACAGAGTAAAGCTCCCTCTACACTGTCCCATCAAACACTCCCAGGGCAGGTACAGCACGGGTTAGATGCAGTGTAAAGCTCCCTCTACACTGTCCCATCAAACACTCACAGGGCAGGTACAGCACGAGTTAGATACAGAGTAAAGCTCCCTCTACACTGTCCCATCAAACACTCCCAGGGCAGGTACAGCACGGGTTAGATACAGAATAAAGATCCCTCTACACTGTCCCATCAAACACTCCCAGGGCAGGTACAGCACGGGGTTAGATACAGAGTAAAGCTCCTTCTACACTGTCCCATCAAACACTCGGGCAGGTACAGCACGGGTTAGATACAGAGTAATGCTCCCTCTACACTGTCCCATCAAACACTCCCAGGGCAGGTACAGCACAGGGTTAGATACAGAGTAAAGCTCCCTCTACACTGTCCCATCAAACACTGCCAGAGCAGGTACAGCACGGGTTAGATGCAGTGCAAAGCTCCCTCTACACTGGCCCATCAAACACTCACAGGGCAGGTACAGCACGAGTTAGATACAGAGTAAAGCTCCCTCTACACTGTCCCATCAAACACTCCCAGTGCAGGTACAGCACGGCTTAGATACAGAGTAAAGCCCCCGCTACACTGTCCCATCAAACACTCCCAGGGCAGGTACGGCACGGGTTAGATGCAGTGTAAAGCTCCCTCTACACTGTCCCATCAAACACTCATGTGATGAAATATTCCATTCATCACTGCCTGTGACTGTGGTTGGTTTCAGTTTCATTTCCCTTACCTCTGTTCCGTTTCCTCACCATTGTATTGTACTATGTGGAGGGCTCCGCCCATACCTGGCCCCTATGTAAGCTGGCCCAGCCTGCAGCACATCCAGTACGGCAGAGCTCTGGATGGAAGATACCTCTCTCCTGTGTGTTACCTTCTAAGTCAATAAAAGCCTTGTTTTGTTTCGCTAACATCGAGTCTCGGATTTATTGAGGCACATCAATTTTATTGACTTAATTTTCAACACAATGGATCAACTCTTGAAACCCGAACGTTTGGATTTGGACCAGCATGCTTCGGACGCATCGGCACGCTTCGGACACTGGTTTATGTGTATGGAATTCTTCCTGGACAATTCCGCAGCCGTCAAACACGCTACGGACGCTGCGAGTATGAAACTCGGAATTCTGCGGAATTGGGTAAGCCACTGGGTTTACCCCCTCATCCAAGACGCCGACATGTACCCGGCCGCCTGCGACATCTTAAAGGCGCATTACCAGCAGCCTACGAATGAGGTGTATGCTAGGCATCTGCTCGCTACTCGCGCACAGCGTTAGATACAGAGTAAAGCCCCCTCTACACTGTCCCATCAAACACTCCCAGGGCAGGTACAGCACGGGTTAGATCCAGAGTAAAGCTCCCTCTACACTGTCCCATCAAACACTCCCAGGGCAGGTACAGCACGGGGTTAGATACAGAGTAAAGCTCCCTCTACACTGTCCCATCATAGACATTGAATTGGTATTTTCCCAACTCTCTGTCACGGGAATCCTTTTCCCGAGAGGGACAAATGTCGGGCTTGAATCTGGTCCAAAAATGAACCTGGTTAATTGAAATAAATTCTGATGTTTAAAGAGAATTCGGTTAGGAATGTGTCGGGCACTGAATGATTCAGATGGTGAGGGACATTGCGTTAACAGTCTTCAATGATGCCCATTGATCGGGAAGGAGACAGTCAGAGAGGTCCCCTTTCACAGAGCAGGGCTTGCTAGGCCAGTCAGTAAAGCACTGTGAGCCTCTTGCACACTCGCTCACAGCAGCTAACAGCTGGGCAAAATCGCTCACTATTGCTTGCTTGTGTGGGACTACTTAACCCCCAGCATCCCATCCACCGCTCTCTCTCAACTCCCTGCTTCCTCACTTGACCATTCCCCCATCTTGCTCCCAGTCTCCCCCTCACTCTCTCTCCCCTCTCTCCCCATCGCCCCTCCCCACTCCCAGTCTCCCCCTCTCTCTCCCCTCTCTCCCCATCGCCCCCCCACACCCAGTCTCCCCCTCTCTCTCTCCCCATCGCCCCCCCCACTCCCAGTCTCCCCCTCTCTCTCCCCATCGCCCCCCCACTCCCAGTCTCCCCCTCTCTCTCTCCCCTCTCTCCCCATCGCCCCCCCCACTCCCAGTCTCCCCCTCTCTCTCTCCCCTCTCCCCATCGCCCCCCCCACTCCCAGTCTCCCCCTCTCTCTCTCCCCTCTCTCCCTTTCACCCCCCCACTCCCAGTCTCCCCCTCTCTCTCTCTCCCCTCTCCCCCATCGCCCCCCTCCCCACTCCCAGTCTCCACCTCTCTCTCTCCCCTCTCTCCCCATCGCCCCCCCCACTCCCAGTCTCCCCTCTCTCTCTCCCCTCTCCCCATCGCCCCCCCCACTCCCAGTCTCCCCCTCTCTCTCCCCTCTCTCCCCATCGTCCCCCCCACTCCCAGTCTCCCCCTCTCTCTCTCTCCCCTCTCCCCATCGCCCCTCCCCACTCCCAGTCTCCCCCTCTCTCTCTCCCCTCTCTCCCATTCGCCCACCCCACTCCCAGTCTCCACCTCTCTCTCCCCTCTCTCCCCATCGCCCCCCCCACTCCCAGTCTCCCCCTCTCTCTCTCTCCCCTCCCCCCACCGCCCCTCCCCACTCCCAGTCTCCCCCCTCTCTCTCTCCCCTCTCTCCCCATCGCCCCTCCCCACTCCCAGTCTCCCCCTCTCTCTCTCCCCTCTCTCCCCATCGCCCCTCCCCACTCCCAGTCTCCCTCCTCTCTCTCTCCCTCTCTCTCCCCATCGCCCCCTCTCCCCACTCCCAGTTTCCCCCTCTCTCTTTCCCCTCTCTCCCCATCGCCCCCTCTCCCCACTCCCAGTCTCCCCCTCTCTCTCTCTCTCTCCCCATCGCCCCTCCCCACTCCCAGTCTCCCTCTCTCTCTCTCTCTCCCCATCGCCCCCTCTCCCCACTCCCAGTCTCCCCCTCTCTCTCTCCCCTCTCGCCCCATCGCCCCCCTCCCCATGCCCAGTCTCCCCCTCTCTCTCTCCCCTCTCTCCCCATCGCCCCGCTCCCCAATCCCAGTCTCCCCCTCTTTCTCCCCCTCTCTCCCCATCGCCCCCCCTCCCCACTCCCAGTCTCCCCATCTCTCTCTCTCCCCTCTCTCCCCATCGCCCCACTCCCAGTCTCCCCCTCTCTCTCTCCCCCCTCTCTCCCCATCGCCCCCCCTCCCCACTCCCAGTCTCCACCTCTCTCTCTCTCCCAACTCCCCACTCCCAGTCTCCCCATCTCTCTCTCTCCCCTCTCCCCCATTGCGCCCCCCCCACTCCCAGTCTCCCCCTCTCTTTCTCTCTCTCTCCCCATCGCCCCCTCCCCACTCCCAGTCTCCCCCTCTCTCTCTCCCCTCTCTCCCCATCGCCCCCCTCCCCACTCCCAGTCTCCCCCTCTCTCTCCCCTGTCTCCCCATCGCCCCCCTCCCACTCCCAGTCTCCCCCTCTCTCTCCCCTGTCTCCCCATCGGCCCCCTCCCCACTCCCAGTCTCCCCCTCTCTCTCTCTCTCTCCCCATCGCCCCTCCCCCCACTCCCAGTCTCCCCCTCTCTCTCTCTCTCCCCATCGCCCCTCTCCCCACTCCCAGTCTCCCCTCTCTCTCTACTCTCTCCCCATCGCCCCCCTCTCCACTCCCAGTCTCCCCCTCTCTCTCCCCTGTCTCCCCATCGCCCCCCTCCCCACTCCCAGTCTCCCCCTCTCTCTCTCCCCTCTCTCCCCATCGCCCCCTCCCCACTCCCAGTCTCCCCCTCTCTCGCCTCTCTCCCCATCGCCCCCACTCCCAATCTCCCCCTCTCTCTCTCTCCCCTCTCTCCCCATCGCCCCCCTCCCCACTCCCAGTCTCCCTCTCTCTCTCTCCCCTCTCTCCCCATCGCCCCCTCCCCACTCCCAGTCTCCCCCTCTCTCTCTCTCTCTCCCCATCGCCCCCCTCTCCACTCCCAGTCTCCCCCTCTCTCTCTCTCTCTCTCCCCATCGCCCCTCTCCCCACTCCCAGTCTCCCCCTCTCTCTCTCCTCTCTCCCCATCGCCCCCCTCTCCACTCACAGTCTCCCCCCCTCTCTCTCTCCCCTCTCTCCCCATCGCCCCCCTCCCCACTCCCAGTCTCCCCCTCTCTCTCCCCTGTCTCCCCATCACCCCCCTCCCCACTCCCAGTCTCCCCCTCTCTCTCCCCTGTCTCCCCATCAACCCCTCCCCACTCCCAGTCTCCCCCTCTCTCTCTCTCTCTCTCCCCATCGCCCCCCTCCCCACTCCCAGTCTCCCCCTCTCTCTCTCTCTCCCCATCGCCCCCCACTCCACTCCCAGTCTCCCCCCTCTCTCTCTCCCCTCTCTCCCCATCGCCCCCTCCCCACTCCCAGTCTCCCCCTCTCTCTCCCCTGTCTCCCCATCACCCCCCTCCCCACTCCCAGTCTCCCCCTCTCTCTCCCCTGTCTCCCCATCGCCCCTCTCCCCACTCCCAGTCTCCCCCTCTCTCTCTCTCTCTCTCCCCATCGCCCCTCTCCCCACTCCCAGTCTCCCCCTCTCTCTCTCCTCTCTCCCCATCGCCCCCCTCCCCACTCCCAGTCTCCCCCTCTCTCTCTCTCCCTCTCTCCCCATCGCCCCCTCCCCACTCCCAGTCTCCCCCTCTCTCTCTCCCCACTCTCCCCATCGCTCCCCTCTCCACTCCCAGTCTCCCCCTCTCTCTCTCTCCCCTCTCTCCCCATCGACCCCCTCCCCACTCCCAGTCTCCCCCTCTCTCTCCCCACTCTCCCCATCGCCCCCCTCTCCACTCCCAGTCTCCCCATCTCTCTCTCTCCCCTCTCCCCCATTGCCCCCTCCCCACTCCCAGTCTCCCCCTCTCTCTCCCCTCTCTCCCCATCGCCCCTCCCCACTCCCAGTCTCCCCCTCTCTCTCTCCCCTCTCTCCCCATCGCCCCACTCTCCACTCCCAGTCTCCCCCTCTCTCTCTCCCCTCTCTCCCCATCGCCCCTCCCCACTCCCAGTCTCCCCCTCTCTCTCTCCCCTCTCTCCCCATCGCCCCACTCTCCACTCCCAGTCTCCCCCTCTCTCTCTCCCCTCTCTCCCCTATCACCCCCCTCCCCACTCCCAGTCTCCCCCCCTCTCTCCCCTCTCTCCCCATTGCCCCGTGTCCCTACTCCCAGTCCCGCCCTCTCTCTCTCTCTCTCTCCCCATTGCCCCCTCCCCACTCCCAGTCTCCCCTCTCTCTCTCCCCTCTCTCCCCCATCGCCCCCCCTCCCCACTCCCAGTCTCCCCCTCTCTCTCTCCCCTCTCTCCCCATCGCCCCTCTCCCCACTCCCAGTCTCCCCTTCTCTCTCTCCCCTCTCTCCCCATCGCCCCCTCCCCACTCCCAGTCTCCCCCTCTCTCTCTCTCCCCTCTCTCCCCATCGCCGCTCTCCCCACTCCCAGTTTCCCCCTCTCTCTCTCTCCCCTCTCTCCCCATCGCCGCTCTCCCCACTCCCAGTCTCCCCCTCTCTCTCTCTCCCCTCTCCCCCCATCGCCGCTCTCCCCACTCCCAGTCTCCCCCTCTCTCTCTCCCCTCTCTCCCCATCACCCCCCCTCCCCACTCCCAGTCTCCCCCTCTCTCTCTCACTCCCCATCGCCACCCCCCGAACTCCCAGTCTCCCCCTCTCTCTCTCCCCTCTCTCCCCATCGCCTCCCCTCCCCACTCCCAGTCTCCCTCTCTCTCTCTCTCCCCATCGCCCCCTCCCCACTCCCAGCCTCCCCCTCTCTCTCTCCCCTCTCTCCCCATTGCCCCCTCCCCACTCTCAGTCACCCCCTCTCTCTCTCTCTCTCCCCATCGCCCCCTCCCCACTCCCAGTCTCCCCCTCTCTCTCTCTCTCTCTCCCCATCACCCCCTCCCCACTCCCAGTCTCCCCCTCTCTCTCTCCCCTCTCTCCCCATCGCCTCCCCTCCCCACTCCCAGTCTCCCTCTCTCTCTCTCTCCCCATCGCCCCCTCCCCACTCCCAGTCTCCCCCTCTCTCTCTCCCCTCTCTCCCCATTGCCCCCTCCCCACTTTCAGTCACCCCCTCTCTCTCTCCCCTCTCTCCCCATTGCCCCCTCCCCACTCTCAGTCACCCCCTCTCTCTCTCTCTCTCCCCATCGCCCCCTCCCCACTCCCAGTCTCCCCCCTCTCTCTCTCTCTCCCCATCGCCCCCCTCCCCACTCCCAGTCTCCCCCTCTCTCTCTCTCTCCCCATCTCCCCCCTCCCCACTCCCAGTCTCCCCTCTCTCTCTCTCTCCCCATCGCCCCCTCCCCACTCCCAGTCTCCCCCTCTCTCTCTCTCTCTCTCTCCCCATCGCCCCCCTCCCCACTCCCAGTCTCCCCCTCTCTCTATCCCCTCTCTCCCCATCGCCCTCTCCCCACTCCCAATCTCCCCCCCTCTCTCCCCTCTCTCCCCCATTGCCCCCTCCCCACTCCCAGTCTCCCTCTCTCTCTCTCCCCTCTCTCCCCATCGCCCCCTCCCCACTCCCAGTCTCCCCCTCTCTCTCTCTCTCTCTCCCCATCGCCCCTCTCCCCACTCCCAGTCTCCCCCTCTCTCTCTCTCTCTCCCCCATCGCCCCCTCCCCACTCCCAGTCTCCCCCTCTCTCTCTCTCCCCTCTCTCCCCATCGCCCCCCTCCCCACTCCCAGTCTCCCCCTCTCTCTATCCCCTCTCTCCCCATCGCCCTCTCCCCACTCCCAATCTCCACCCCTCTCTCCCCTCTCTCCCCCATCGCCCCCTCCCCACTCCCAGTCTCCCTCTCTCTCTCTCCCCTCTCTCCCCATCGCCCCCTCCCCACTCCCAGTCTCCCCCTCTCTCTCTCCCCTCTCTCCCCATCGCCCCTCTCCCCACTCCCAGTCTCCCCCTCTCTCTCTCTCTCTCCTCTCTCCCCATCGCCCCCCTCCCCACTCCCAGTCTCCCCCTCTCTCTCTCTCCCTCTCTCCGCATCGCCCCCTCCCCACTCCCAGTCTCCCCCTCTCTCTCTCCCCACTCTCCCCATCGCTCCCCTCTCCACTCCCAGTCTCCCCCTCTCTCTCTCTCCCCTCTCTCCCCATCGACCCCCTCCCCACTCCCAGTCTCCCCCTCTCTCTCCCCACTCTCCCCATCGCCCCCCTCTCCACTCCCAGTCTCCCCATCTCTCTCTCTCCCCTCTCCCCCATTGCCCCCTCCCCACTCCCAGTCTCCCCCTCTCTCTCCCCTCTCTC
Organism: Somniosus microcephalus; assembly: GCF_052327205.1. NCBI lineage: Eukaryota > Metazoa > Chordata > Chondrichthyes > Squaliformes > Somniosidae > Somniosus > Somniosus microcephalus. Next base: position 211,834,559 of record NC_140998.1, on the reverse strand, counting down.
CCCATCGCCCCTCCCCACTCCCAGTCTCCCCCTCTCTCTCTCCCCTCTCTCCCCATCGCCCCACTCTCCACTCCCAGTCTCCCCCTCTCTCTCTCCCCTCTCTCCCCATCGCCCCTCCCCACTCCCAGTCTCCCCCTCTCTCTCTCCCCTCTCTCCCCATCGCCCCACTCTCCACTCCCAGTCTCCCCCTCTCTCTCTCCCCTCTCTCCCCTATCACCCCCCTCCCCACTCCCAGTCTCCCCCCCTCTCTCCCCTCTCTCCCCATTGCCCCGTGTCCCTACTCCCAGTCCCGCCCTCTCTCTCTCTCTCTCTCCCCATTGCCCCCTCCCCACTCCCAGTCTCCCCTCTCTCTCTCCCCTCTCTCCCCCATCGCCCCCCCTCCCCACTCCCAGTCTCCCCCTCTCTCTCTCCCCTCTCTCCCCATCGCCCCTCTCCCCACTCCCAGTCTCCCCTTCTCTCTCTCCCCTCTCTCCCCATCGCCCCCTCCCCACTCCCAGTCTCCCCCTCTCTCTCTCTCCCCTCTCTCCCCATCGCCGCTCTCCCCACTCCCAGTTTCCCCCTCTCTCTCTCTCCCCTCTCTCCCCATCGCCGCTCTCCCCACTCCCAGTCTCCCCCTCTCTCTCTCTCCC
>NC_140998.1:211772559-211833430 GCF_052327205.1 Somniosus microcephalus | reverse complement strand
GTTTGTAGTGTATGTACCCGTCTACCTTTAAGAGAACTATTGTATGTAACCGTTCACCTTTAAGAGAACTACTTTAGGTGTGGCACTACTTGTTTGGCTTCTGTATACTGTAATACCGACGGTGACCACACCGGTATAAGTGTTGTGGCATGATTCCTTTGGCAGATTCGCCCTGACCTTCGAATAGTAAAGACCTGTTTGTTTGTTATTCCTGAAGTCTGTGTCGTTATTAACTGTACAACCCACAAACTTTACAAGGTTGAGACAGAGATGCATTTCCCTCCTAAAATGCGAAAAATTCAACACAATAAGAAACATATTATTTGACAAGCTCAGCCAAACAACCCCAGGTTTCAAAGAATTGGATGACCTGTCCTGTCAAAATTAAGATTTGTCCTGGGAGAAGGAGACAGACCATACCTTGGTGCCAAATATGTAACAACATGTCACAACCTGAGGACTGTTTAAAATTAATACTGAATGTACCCAACGATGTTCAACGACTTTAAATTAATATTGTTTAAACTAATATTGTATGTACCCAACGAAGGTCAAAATTGTTTGACACCTACAGAATGTTGGAAAACTGTACTTTTTGTTATGTAAGCTTTGGCAATATGGTTCCCTGTAAACTTTCATGCCAATAAAGCATTTGAATTGAATTGAGAGGCAGAGAGAGAGAGGCAGAGAGAGAGAGAGAGGCAGAGAGAGAGAGAGAGAGAGAGGCAGAGAGAGAGAGAGAGAGAGGCAGAGAGAGAGAGAGAGAGAGAGAGGCAGAGAGAGAGAGCTGCTACTGAAACTAAGTACTCAGCCGGACCCTGACCAGCCCCAGACCAACACAGCGTCCAAACACCAATCCGAGTGAACCAAATCATTAAAAAATGCAAAGAAACCTACCTGGAACATTGGAACAAAATAACCGAAAGCCAAAGCAGATTAGAATGTTACCGGGCCCTAAAAAGAGAATATAAACTGGCAGACTACCTCACGACCATCAGAGACACAAAACAGAGACAGACCCTCACCAGGTACAGACTAAGCGACCACCAACTGGAAATTGAAAAAGGCAGATACAAGAAATCCTGGCAGCCTAGAGAGAATAGAATATGCGACCAATGTCTGGCTGGCGAGGTTGAAACAGAAATGCATTTCCTCCTAAAATGCGAAAAATTCAACACATCAAGAAACATATTATTCAACAAGCTAAGCCAAACAACCCCAGATTTCAAGGAATTGGATGATCTGTCAAAATTGAGATTAGTCCTAGGAGAAGGAGACAGACCATACCTTGGGGCTAAATATGTAACAACATGTCACAACCTGAGGACTGTTTAAAAGTAAGACTGTTTAAAATTAATATTGAACGTACCAAATGAAGTAGAAAGACTGTTTAAAATTAATATTGTTTAAAAGTAATATTGTATATACCCAACAAATGTCAAATCGATTGACACCTACAGAATGTTGGAAAACTGTACCTTTTTGCTATGTAAGCTTTGGCAATATGGTTCTCTGTAAACTTTCATGCCAATAAAGCATTTGAACTGAACTGAACTGAACTGAACTGAGAGAGAGAGAGGCAGAGAGAGAGAGAGAGAGAGAGGCAGAGAGAGAGAGAGAGAGGCAGAGAGAGAGAGAGAGAGAGAGAGAGGCAGAGAGAGAGAGAGAGAGAGAGAGGCAGAGAGAGAGAGAGAGGCAGAGAATTGGCCATTCAAAATGGGGACACATGGGAAAACCACTTTGAAAAATTATACCAGAAAAACACACTAAGGCCAGAGCAGGTGCATAGTGGTTAGCACTGTTGCCTTACAGCGCCAGGGACCCGGGTTCGAATCCGGCCTCGGGTGACTGTCTGTGTGGAGTTTGCACATTCTCCCCGTGTTTGCGTGGGTTTCCTCCGGGTGCTCCGGTTTCCTCCCACAGTCCAAAGATGTGCAGGTTAAGTTGATTGGCTATGATAAATTGACCCTTAGTGTTAGGGGGATTAAATACGTGGGGTTACGGGGATAGGGTGGGATATGTGTTGGTGCAGGGGTTACGGGGATCGGGTGGGATATGTGTCGGTGCAGGCTCGATAGGCCGAAATGGCCTCTATCTGCACTGTGGGGTTTCTGTGATTCTGTGAAATATGCAAAAAACTGGATAACCAAAACCCGCTAGACTCCATAATAACAGAAAAAGAACTTTTTGAAAAACTCAATGACCTGCGACCAGGAAAAGCTTGCGGGACAGACGGCATACTAAACGAGATGATTAAACACACAGACGACAAAATGAAACTGGCTATCCTAAAACTCTTCAACTTGGTTCTGAGTGTCGGTTACTTCCCTGATATCTGGAACAAAGGACTCATAACGCCCATATACAAAAGTGGGGACAAAGTCGACCCAAATAACTATCGAGGCATCTGTGTAAACAGTAACCTGGGGAAGGTATTCTGTAGCATCATAAACAAAAAAGACTTATAAACTTCCTTAAGGAGCACAATGTCTTGAGTAAAAGCCAAATTGGATTCCTGCCAAACTATAGAACATCAGATCATATCTTCACCCTACAGACCTTAATTGACAAACACGTTCACCATAACAAAAGCAAAATCTACGCATGCTTTATAGATTTCCAGAAGGCTTTCGACTCCATCTGGCATGACGGTTTATTCCTGAAACCTATCGAAAGCGGGGTAGGGGGAAAAACATATGATGTAATTAAATCAATGTATACAAACAACAAATGTGCAGTTAAAATTGGAGACAAACAAACAAAATACTTCCCACAGGGGCGGGGGGTGACGCAGGGCTTGCCAATCTCACCGGCACTCTTTAATATTTACATAAATGAATTGGCAAAACTACTTGAACAATCTACAGCACCCGGCCTCACCCTATATGAATCCAAGGTTAAATTCCTCCTCTATGCAGACGACCTGGTTCTGCTGTCACCAACTAAGGAGGGTCTACAGTAGAACCTGGATCTGCTGGAGTCGTACTGCCAGACTTGGGCCCTGACAATAAATCCCCAAAAAACCAAAGTCCTTGTGTTCCAGCAAAGATCCAGACATCAGGGACCCAAAATAAATTTCACACTAGGAACAACCAAAATTGAACAAACCACTAACTACACATACTTGGGCTTAAAAATCAGTTCTACGGGAAACTTCAAACTGGCTGTGAATGAACTGAAAGAGAAAGCAAGAAGGGCTTTCTATGCCATTAAAAAATCAATCCAAATAGAAATCCCAATTAGCATTTGACTCAAAATTTTCAAATCAGTAATTGAACCAATTGCACTCTATGGCAGTGAGGTATAGGGACCGCTAACACAACAAGAATTTGCAAAATGGAACAAACACCCAATTGAGATCCTACATGCAGAATTCTGTAAAAGTATCCTCCGGACTCAAAGGAAAACAGTAAACAATGCATGCAGGGCGGAACTAGGCCAATATCCATTAATAATCACTATCCAAAAAAGAGCCACCAAATTTTGGAATCACCTACAAATGAGCAACCCCCAATGCTATCACTACGACGCCCTGAAATGCCAAGAGCTGACCATAAAGAAGAATACCCTCAGTCAACTAGTCCTGGGACTCAGTGAAGTAACTACTAACACTACTAACAATAACCAGCCCCAGGACAGTGACAGCGTAACACAAAGAATTCGACCCAACACAATCGTCGCTAAGCAAAAGGAAAAATATCTGACATATTGGGCAGAAACAACAAAAACCCAAAGCAAACTCAATTGCTACTTGGCCCTAAACAGACAATACAATATAGCTGATTACCTGACCATGGTAAAGGACAGCAAACTGAGAAAAATCCTGACAATGTACAGACTTAGTGAACATAGCCTGGCGATCGAAAAAGGTAGACACAGGCAGACCCGGCTACCAAGAGAGGACAGGATATGCTCTCACTGCAGTCAGGGAATGGTGGAGACAGAGATGCACTTCCTCACAGCTTGTAGAAAATATCAGGGCACAAGGGAGAATTTCTACCCAAAATTTACAAAAATATGCCCGGAATTCAGAAAATTGAATGACGACCAAAAACTCCCATACCTACTAGGGGAAGAGAGAAGTTGCAGAACACTAGCGGCACACTATGTTACAGCTTGCCATAAACAGAGGGACAACCACTAAATATAAGATAAGAGTATATATAAATTATATGAAAGTATATTTATACACTCAGGGATATATCTGTTTATACACTGTATGGATAGATCTGTATTTTTGTGAACAAACATGAATGTTTTCCGATGCTTTGGCAACATAAGATGTAACTTGTCATGCCAATAAAGCGATTTGAATTGAATTGAGAGAGAGGCAGAGAGAGAGAGGCAGAGAGAGAGAGAGAGAGAGGCAGAGAGAGAGAGAGAGAGAGGCAGAGAGAGAGAGAGAGAGAGAGGCAGAGAGAGAGAGAGGCAGAGAGAATTAACAGTCTCAAGCTTCCAGAGAGAAACAAACTGAACACATGAACAGAGATTCTGAAAGCAGACTGTAAACTCGGTGTACCCCTGGCTTGCTTTATGCCCTTAGAATGTTTGAGTTATGGAGCTCTGGCGATCACACTGGGTGGGGCCGGGGGGGGGGCGGGGGCGGGGGGGGGAAATCTCACTTTCACTCAGCTTTCCGTCAGTGCTGACCACGCTCTCGCTCATTGCTTCCTCACGCTCAGATCCGCTTCTCAGATACATTTCTCTTTCAAAATCACGAGCCCACTTCTCCCTTTAGCTGCGCTCCCTCAGTACTGCCCCTCCGACAGTGCGGCGCTCCCTCAGTACTGCCCCTCCGACAGTGCGGCGCTCCCTCAGTACTGCCCCTCCGACAGTGCGGCGCTCCCTCAGTACAACCACTGGGGTTGTAAACCTGGATTATGGGCTCAAGAACATGTCCTAACTCGCACCAGTCCCGTTCACCCATCACCCCCCTGTCGCTCGCTGACCTACATTGGCTCCCGGTCCGGCAACGCCTCAATTTTAAAATTCTCATCCTTGTTTTCAAATTGCCCCTTGCCCTCCTCCCCATCTCTGTAACCTCCTCCAGCCCCACAATCCTCCCTATCTCTGTAACCTCCTGCAGCCCCTACAACCCTCCCTATCTCTGTAACCTCCTCCAGCCCCTACAACCCTCCCTATCTCTGTAACCTCCTCCAGCCCCTACAACCCTCCCTATCTCTGTAACCTCCTCCAGCCCCTACAACCCTCCCCATCTCTGTAACCTCCTCCAGCCCCTACAACCCTCCCTATCTCTGTAACCTCCTCCAGCCCCTACAACCCTCCCTATCTCTGTAACCTCCTCCAGCCCCTACAACCCTCCCTATCTCTGTAACCTCCTCCAGCCCCTACAACCCTCCCTATCTCTAACCTCCTCCAGCCCCTACAACCCTCCCTATCTCTGCAACCTCCTCCAGCCCCTACAACCCTCCCTATCTCTGTAACCTCCTCCAGCCCCTACAACCCTCCCTATCTCTGTAACCTCCTCCTGCCCCTACAACCCTCCCTATCTCTGTAACCTCCTCCAGCCCCTACAACCCTCCCTATCTCTGTAACCTCCTCCTGCCCCTACAACCCTCCCTATCTCTGTAACCTCCTCCAGCCCCACAACCCTCCCTATCTCTGTAACCTCCTCCAGCCCCACAACCCTCCCTATCTCTGTAACCTCCTCCAGCCCCTACAACCCTCCCTATCTCTGTAACCTCCTCCAGCCCCCTACAACCCTCCCTATCTCTGTAACCTCCTCCAGCCCCACAACCCTCCCAGATCTCTGCGCTCCTCCAATTCCAGCCTCTTAAACATCCCCCCGATTTCCATCGCTCCACCATTGGCGGCCGTGCCTTCAGCCGCCTGGGCCCCGAGCTCTGGAATTCCCTCCCTAAACCTCTCCGCCTCTCTCTCCGCCTTTAAGATGCTCCTTAAAACCGACCTCTTCGACCAGGCTTTTGCTCGCCTATCCTAATATCTCCTGATGTGGCTCGGTGTCAAATTTTGTTTGATAATCGCTCCTGTGAAGCACCTTGGGACGTTTGTCTACGTTAAGGGCGCTGGATAATACCAAGTTGTCTAGGTGGGGTAGAGTAACAAAGGGATCTCGGAGGGTGCGAGTCTGGGTGGGGTAGAGGAACAAAGGGATCTCGGAGTACAAATAGACAAATCACTAAAAGTTGTGATACAGGTTCGAGAGGCCATTAAAAAAGCAAACCAAGCACTAGGGTTTATTTCTCGAGGGATAGAATTGAAAAGTAGGGAAGTTATGCTAAACCTGTATCGAACCTTGGTTAGACCACACTTGGAGCACTGCGTACAGTTCTGGTCACCATATTATAAAAAGGATATAGAGGCACTGGAGAGGGTGCAGAGAAGATTTACCAGGATGATCCCAGAAATGCGAGGGTACACCTATCAGGAAAGGATGAACAGGCTGGGTCTCTTTCCTCTTGAAAGAAGGCTGAGGGGTGACCTAATAGAGGTCTTTAAAATGAGGAAAGGTTTTGATAGAGTGGATACAGGGAGAATGTTTCCACTTGTGGGGAAGAGCATAACTAGAGGCCGTCAATAGAAGAGAGTCACCAAGAAATCCAACAGGGAATTCAGGAGAAACTTCTTTACCCAGAGAGTGGTGAGAATGTGGAACTCGCTACCACAGGGAGTGGTTGAGGCGAATAGTATCGATACATTTAAGGGGAGGCTGGACAAGCACATGAGGGAGAAGGGAACAGAGGGTTACGCTGAGAGTTAGATGAGGAAAGACGGGAGGAGGCTCGAGTGGAGCATAAACGCCGGCATGGACTGGTTGGGCCGAATGGCCTGTTTCTGTGCCGTATATCCGATGTAATCCTGTTGTTTTTGCCTTGCACCATCCCTTTAATCATTTAATGCCCTCCACCCGATCACAGACCTTCTCTTCTGTTCTTTCCTCCCCGCCCCCACCCCTTGCTTCTAAACGGTTAAATCTTTAACTTCTTCCTGTTCTGATGAAACGTCATTGACCTGAAACATTAGAATTTACAACACAGAAATTTTTTTTTTTTTTTTTTTATAAATAAAAGGCTGGCATTTATTGCCCATCCCTAATTGCCCCTTGAGAAGGTGGTGGTGAGCCACCTTGAACCTCTGCAGTCCGTGTGGTGAAGGTACTCCCACAGTGCTGTTAGGGAGGGAGTTCCAGGATTTTGACCCAGCGACGATGAAGGAACGGCCGATATATTTCCAAGTCAGGATGGTGTGTGACTTGGAGGGGAACTTGGAGGTGGTGGTGTTCCCATGCGCCTGCTGCCCTTGTCCTTCTAGGTGGACGAGGTGGCGGGTTTGGGAGGTGCTGCCGAAGAAGCCTTGGCGAGTTGCTGCAGTGCATCTTGTAGATGGTCCACACTGCAGCCACGGTGCGCCGGTGGTGGAGGGAGTGAATGTTTAAGGTGGTGGATGGGGTGTCAATCAAGCGGGCTGCTTTGTCCTGGATGGTGTCGAGCTTCTCGAGTGTTGTTGGAGCTGCAACTCATCCAGGCAAGTGGATAATTATGTAGGGTATGGGGTGTGTTTTAAATGGATTCTTGTTTTACATGGATTCATGCTGTTCAAATGAAGCAAGCCAAATATTGGCATAACAACAGAAATTTGGGGGACTGCTAAATGCTCACATCAGATATTAATGAGGACACCAATTACTTTCTACCTAGATTATCGATGATCGATCAAACTGTCTGGAGTGCCTCTGCACTAATTGAAGCCAAGCCTCTGCATTCTCATCACTGAGCGCGATCGGAACTCAACATATACTAAAATTGGAACGATACAGAGAAGATTAGCTCTCACGCAGAGCGATGATGTGGGCATGGATCTCTAAACATCCGTAAGACAAAGGTCCTCTACCAACCTGCCCCCGCCACACAGTACTGCCCCACGATTATCAAAATCCACGACAAGGCCTTGGACAACGTGGACCACTTTCTATACCTCGGGAGCCTACCGTCAACAAGGGCAGACATCGATGAAGTCCAACACCGCCTTCAGTGTGCCAGTGCAGCCTTCGGTTGCCTGATGGAGAGTGTTTGAAGACCAGGACCTCAAACCCGGTACTAAGCTCATGGTCTACAGAGCAGCAGTGATACCCGCCCTGCTGTATGCCTCAGAGATATGGACCATGTACAGCAGGCACCTCAAAACACTGGAGAGGTACCACCAACGCTGCCTCCGTAAGCTCCTGCAAATCCACTGGCAGGATAGGCGCACCAACGTCAGTGTTCTCGCTCAGGCCAACATCCCCAGTATCGAAGCTCTGACCACGCTCAATCAGATCCGATGGACGGGTCACATGGTCCGCTTGCCCGATACGAGACTCCCAAAACAAGCGCTCTACTCGGAGCTCCGGCACGGCAAGAGAGCCCCAGGTGGGCAGAGGAAACGCTTCAAGGACACCCTCAAAGCCTCCTTGAAAAAATGCAACATCCCCACCGACACCTGGGAATCCCTGGCCCCAAGGCCGCACAAAGAGGAGGAGAAGCATCCGGGAAGGCTACGAACACCTGGAGTCTCTTCGCCGGGAGCAAGCGGAAGCCAAGCGCAAGGAGCGCACGTCAACCCAAGCACCCCACCCACCCGCCCCTTCAACCACCGTCTGCCCCACCTGTGACAGAGACTGTAGGTCCCGCATTGGACTCATCAGCCACCTGAGAACTCATTTATAATGTGGAAGCAAGTCATCCTCGGGTCCCGAGGGACTGCCTAAGGAGGAGGTGGTGGAGGAACAGGGCGAAACAAGCTTAAAATTAGAGCCAGGCCACTCAGGAGTGGAAGTTAGAGAAGACTTCTTCATGCAATGGGTGGCAGAAGTTTGCAACTCTCTTCCACAAAAAGCAGAAGATGCTAGGGGCTCAATTGCTCATTTCAAAATCTGGGATTGATAGATTTTTACTGGGCAAGGGGTATAAAAGGATACGGAGCCAAGGTGGATGGAGGGAAGATGCAGATCAGCTGTGATCTAATTGAGTGGCGGAACAGGCTCGAGGGGCCTCCTCCTGTTCCTGTGTAACAGGCTCGAGGGGCTGATGGGCCTCCTCCTGTTCCTGTGTAACAGGCTCGAGGGGCTGAATGGGCCTCCTCCTGTTCCTGTGTAACAGGCTCGAGGGGCTGAATGGGCCTCCTCCTGTTCCTGTGTAACAGGCTCGAGGGGCTGAATGGGCCTCCTCCTGTTCCTATGGTAACAGGCTCGAGGGGCTGAATGGGCCTCCTCCTGTTCCCATGACTGAAAGGACTTGTATTTCTATGGTGCCTTCCATGACCTCAGGACGTCCCACAGCCAATGAAGTACTTTTGAAGTGTAGTCACTTTTGTTATGAATGAACATAAGAAATAGGAGCAGGAGTCGGCCTTTCGGCCCCTCGAGCCTGCTCCGCCAATCAATAAGATCATGGCTAATCTTCAACCTCATCTCCACTCTCCTGCACTATCCCCATATCCCTTAATATTCAAAAATCTATCGATCTCTGCCTTGAATATACTCGGCCGCCAATTTGCGCACAGCAAGCTACCACAAACAGCAATGAGATAATGACCACATCATCTGTTTTTTAGTGATGCATGTTGAGGGATAAATATTGGCCCCAGGACACCGGGGGACAGCAGGACTCCCCCTGCACTTCTTCCTAATATTGCCCATGGGATCTTCCACCCGAGAGGGCAGACGAGGCCTCGGTTTTGTGCTCAAGGATCTGGAGTTAGGCCTCAGCTGGAGTATTGTGTCCAATTCTGGGCACCACACACTTTAGGAAGGATGTGAAGGCCTTGGAGAGGGTGCAGAGCAGATTGACCAGAATGGTTCCAGGGATGAGGGACTTCAGTGATGTGGAGAGACTGGAGAAGCTGGGATTGTTCTCCTTAGAGCAGAGAAGGTTAAGGGGAGATTGACCACAATGGTCCCAGGGATGAGGGACTTCAGTAATGTGGAGAGACTGGAGAAGCTGGGGTTGTTCTCCTTAGAGCAGAGAAGGTTAAGGGGAGATTGACCAGAATGGTCCCAGGGATGAGGGACTTCAGTGATGTGGAGAGACTGGAGAAGCTGGGATTGTTCTCCTTAGAGCAGAGAAGGTTAAGGGGAGATTGACCAGAATGGTCCCAGGGATGAGGGACTTCAGTGATGTGGAGAGACTGGAGAAGCTGGGGTTGTTCTCCTTGGAGCAGAGAAGGTTAAGAGGAGATTTAATAGAGGCGTTCAAAATCATGAGGGGTTTTGATGGAGTAAATAAGGAGAAACTGTTTCCACTGGGCAGGAGGGTCGGTAACCAGAGGACACAGATTGAAGATAATCGGCCAAAGAACCAGAGGGGGAGATGAGGAGAATGTTTTTACGCAGCGAGTTGTTGTGATCTGGAACGCGCTGCCTGAAAGGGCGGTGGAAGCAGATTCAATAGTAACTTTCAAAAGGGGAATTGGAGAAATACTGGAAGGTGAAAGATTTGCAGGGCTGTGGGGAAAGAGCAGGGGGGAGGAGTGGGACTAATTGGAGAGCCGAAGGGCCTCCTTCTGTGCTGAGAGTGTGGGGGGGGGAGGCGGAACAGGAGGGGGAGTTAATTGAATATTTCAAAATTGAGATTGATAGATTTCTGTTGGTTAATGTATTAAGGGTTACAGAACCAAGGCGGGTAGATAGATTTAAGATACTGATCAGCCAGGATCTAATTGAATGGAGGATTGACAGGGTCGATGCCGAGAGGTTGTTTCCCCCTGTCCGGGGAGTCTAGAACCAGGGGTCACCGTCTCAGGATAAGGGCTCGGCCATTGAGGACTGAGATGAGGAGGAATTTCTTCACTCGGAGGGCGGTGAATCTTTGGAATTCTCTGCCCCAGAGGGCTGTGGAGGCTCAGTCGTTGAGTATATTTAAGACCGAGATCGAACCAAGGGAGCGGGCGGGGAAAGTGGAGTTGAGGTCGAAGGTCAGCCATGAGCTCATTGAATAGCAGAGCAGGCTGGAGGGGCCGAATCCTGCTCCTAATTCTTCTGCTCTTACATTCTCATCGAATCTTGGAGCCAAGTTTTGTGCTTTACCAGTGTTCCATGGAAGGTGATACAATGCCCTTCCCTCCATTGTGGCTTAGAGTTAATCTCATGAATGGTTCCTATACAAATAGAGTCGAGACTATTAGGAGTCCGCACCACTATAATTACTATTGATCCTCAATTTAGAACACCGCAGTAACTCCTTCAGAATCTATTTATCTTGCAGTGCAGTGGAGATCCTCGTCAGACACCACCCAGGGCTTGGTAACTCAGAGAATGACAGCGAGTTGCTGCCTCCCTCCCAGTGATGCCATGGGACCTCATGGGGTCCGGAGTCAATGTTGAGGACTCCCAGGGCTACTCCCTCCTGACTGTATACCACGGTGCCACCACCTCTGGTGGGTCTGTCCTGCCGGTGGGACAGGACATAGCCAGGGATGGTGACGGTGGCGTAGTGGTTATGTCACTAGACTAGTGAGCCAGAGGCTCAGTCAAATGCTCTGAGGATATGGGTTCAAATCCCACCACGGCAGCTGGTGGAATGTAAATTCAATTCAATTTAATTCTGGAATTAAAATGTTAGCCTTAGTAATGGCGACCACGATACCATTGTCGATTGTTGCAAAAACCCATCTGGTTCACTAATGTCCTTTAGGGAAGGAAATCTGCCGTCCTTACCCGGTCTGGCCTACATGTGACTCCAGACCCACAGCAATGTGGTTGACTCTTAATGCCCTCTGAAATAGCCTAGCAAGCCACTCAGTTGTAAACAACCGCTACGAAAAACAAGAAGAATAAAACCGGACGGACCACCAGGCATCGACCTCGGCCTCGACAACGGCAAACCCAGCCCTGTCGACCCTGCAAAGTCCTCCTTACCAACATCTGGGGGTTTGTGCCAAAACTGGGAGAGCTGTCCCACAGACTAGTCAAGCAACAGCCTGACAGTCATAATTACCGAATCATACCTTACAACCAATGTCCCAGACACCACCATCACCATCCCTGGGTATGTCCTGTCCCACCGGCAGGACAGACCCACCAGAGGTGGTGGCACCGTGGTATACAGTCGGGAGGGAGTAGCCCTGGGAGTCCTCAACATTGACTCAGGTCCCCATGAGGTCTCATGGCATCAAGTCAAACACGGGCAAGGAAACCTCCTGCTAATTACCACCTACCGCCCTCCCTCAGCTGATGAATCAGTACTCCTTCATGTTGAACACCAATTGGAAGAAGCACTGAGAGTAGCAAGGGCACAAAATGTCCTCTGGGTGGGGGACTTCAATGTCCATCACCAAGAGTGGCTCGGTAGCACCACAACTGACCGAGCTGGCTGCCAGACTGGGTCTGCGACAGGTGGTGAGGGAACCAAGAGGGAAAAACCTACTTGATCTCGTCCTCACCAATCTACCTGTTGCAGATGCATCTGTCCATGACAGCATTGGTGGAAGTGACCACCGCACAGTCCTTGTGGAGACGAAGTCCCGTCTTCAAGTTGAGGATACCCTCCACCGTGTTGTGTGGCACTACCACTGTGCTAAATGGGACAGATTTCGAACAGATCTGGCAACTCAAAACTGGGCATCCATGAGGCGCTGTGGGCTATCAGCAGCAGCAGAATTGTATTCAACCACAATCTGTAACCTCATGGCCCGGCATATCCCTCACTCTACCATTACCATCAAGCCGGGAGATCAACCCTGGTTTAACGAAGAGTGCAGGAGAGCATGCCGGGAACAGCACCAGGCATACCGAAAAATGGTGTCAACCTGGTGAGGCTACAACACAGGACTACTTGCATGCCAAACAACGGAAGCAACATGCGATAGACAGAGCTAAGCAATCTCACAACCATCGGATCAAATCAAAGCTCTGCAGTCCTGCCACATCCAGTCGTGAGTGGTGGTGGACAATTAAACAGTTAACAGGAGGAGGAGGCTCCAAAAATATCCCCATCCTCAATGATGGTGGAGCCCAGCACGTGAGTGCAAAAGACAAGGCTGAAGCATTTGCAACTATCTTCAGCCAGAAGTGCCGAGTGGATGGTCCATCTCGGCCTCCTCCTGAGGTCCCCAGCATCACAGATGCCAGTCTTCAGCCCATTCAATTCACTCCACGTGATGTCAAGAAACGGCTGAAGACACTGGATACTGCAAAGGCTATGGGCCCTGACAACATTCCGGCAATAGTACTGAAGACTTGTGCTCCAGAACTAGCTGCGCCCCTAGCCAAGCTGTTCCAGTACAGCTACAACACTGGCATCTACCCGGCAATGTGGAAAATTGCCCAAGTATGTCCTGTCTACAAAAAGCAGGACAAATCCGATCCGGCCAATTACCGTCCCATCAGTCTACTCTCAATCATCAGCAAAGTGATGGAAGGTGTCGTCGACAGTGCTATCAAGCAGCACTTACTCAGCAATAACCTGCTAACTGACGCCCAGTTTGGGTTCCACCAGGGCCACTCGGCTCCTGACCTCATTACAGCCTTGGTCCAAACATGGACAAAAGAGCTGAACTCAAGAGGTGAGGTGAGAGAGACTGCCCTTGACATCAAGGCAGCATTTGATCGAGTGTGGCTTCAAGGAGCCCTAGCAAAACTGAAGTCAATGGGAATCAAGGGGAAAACTCTCCATTGGTTGGAATCATACCTAGCACAAAGGAAGTTGGCTGTGGTTGTTGGAGGTCATTCATCTCAATCACATGACATCACTGCAGGAGTTCCTCAGGGCAGTGTCCTAGGCCCAACCATCTTCAGCTGTTTCATCAATGACCTTCCCTCCATCAGAAGGTCAGAAGTGGGGATGTTCGCTGATGATTGCACACTGTTCAGCACCATTCGAGACTCCTCAGATGCTGACGCAGTCCGTGTCCATATGCAGCAAGACCTGGACAACATTCAGACTTGGGCTGACAAGTGGCAAGTAACATTCGCACCACACAAGTGCCAGGCAATGACCATCTCCAACAAACGAGACTCTAACCATCTCCCCTTGACATTTAATGGCATTACCATCGCTGAATCCCCCACTATCAACATCCTGGGGGTTACCATTGATCAGAAACTGAACTGGACCAGCCATATAAATACTGTGGCTACAAGAGCAGGCCAGAGGCTGGGAATTCTGCGGCGAGTGTCTCACCTCCTGACTCCCCAAAGCCTTTCCACCACCTACAAGGCACAAGTCAGGAGTGTGATGGAATACTCTCCACTTGCCTGGATGAGTGCAGCTCCAGCAACACTCGAAGCTCGACACCATTCAGGATAAAGCAGCCCGCTTGATTGGCACCCCATCCACCACTGTAAACATTCACTCCCTCCACCACCGGCGCACTGTGGCTGCAGTGTGTGCCATCTACAAGATGCACTGCAGCAACTCGCCAAAGCTCCTTCAACAGCACCTTCCAAACCCACGACCTCGACCACTTAGAAGGACAAGGGCAGCAGACGCATGGGAACATCACCACCTACAAGTTCCCCTCCAAGCCACACCATCCTGACTTGGACCTGTATCGCCGTTCCTTCACTGTCGCTGGGCCAAAATCCTGGAACTCCCTTCCTAACAGCATTGTGGGTGTACCTACACCATATGGACTGCAGCGGTTCAAGGCGGCGGCTCACCACCATCTTCTCAAGGGCAATTAGGGATGGGCACTAAATGCAGGCCTAGCCAGCCAGCGACGCCCACATCCCATCAATGAATAAAAAAAGTTAGGCCCAGTGGGTAGCACACTCGACGACCCCCCCCCCCCCGAGAGTGTCAGAGGTTCGCACGTTCGAGCCCCCCCCACCCGCTCCAGGGACTCGAGGCACCATAATCCAGGCTGACATTCGC
The DNA here is from genome assembly GCF_052327205.1 of Somniosus microcephalus. Classification (NCBI taxonomy): domain Eukaryota; kingdom Metazoa; phylum Chordata; class Chondrichthyes; order Squaliformes; family Somniosidae; genus Somniosus; species Somniosus microcephalus. Next base: position 211,818,599 of record NC_140998.1, on the reverse strand, counting down.
CTGCAGAACTGAGGGAGTGCTGCATTGTTGGAGGAGATGTTGAACCGAGGTTCTGACTCCCATCGAAGTCCATCCCTCTAGTACCCTAACTCTCTCAATGAGATGGACTATTCGACCACATGGGGCATCAGACACAAGCACAAATCTCTTGAAGCCCAACACGCAGACACTGGAGCGAAAGTTTGGTGTTTGCGATTTTAGAGTCACGTCCTCAACACTGTCCTGGCAGATCTGGCATGGATGAGGGAATCGAGCACAGGGGCCTTTGCCTGCTATGTGTGTGTGTCAGTGCCGTATCCCATCGCACGGGGCGCTAACATCCATAACATCGCCCGTCTCCACCCCTGCCTCAGCTCAGCCGCTGCTGAAACCCTCATCCATGCTTTGGTTAACTCTAGACTTGACTATTCAACATTCCCCCATCTTCCCTAAACTGGAGGTCAACCAAAACTCCGCTACCCCGTGTCCTAACTCGCGCCAAGCCCCGTTCACCCATCACCCCCGTACTCGTTGACCTACATTGGCTCCCGGTCCGGCAACGCCTCGATTTTAAAATGCTCATCCTCATTTCCAAATCCCTCCTCGTCCCCCTCCCTATCTCTGTAACCTCCTCCAGCCCCTACAACCCTCCGAGATCTCTGCGCTCCTCCAATTCTAGCCTCTCTGTCAGCTGTGGCTCAGTGGGTAGCACACTCGCCTCTGAGTCAGAAGGTTGTGGGTTCAAGTCCCACTCCAGGGACTTGAGCACATAAAGCTAGGCCGACACTCCAGTGCAGTACTGAGGGAGCGCCGCACTGTCGGAGGGGCGGCACTGAGGGAGCGCCGCACTGTCGGAGGGGTGGTCTTTCAGATGAGATGTTAAACCGAGGCCCCGTCTGCTCTCTCAGGTGGACGTAAAAGATCCCACGGCCACTATTTTGAAGAGCAGGGGGGAGTTCTCCCCGGTGTCCTGGGGCCAATATTTATCCCTCAACCAACATCACTAAAACAGATTATCCGGTTATTATCGCATTGCTGTTTGTGGGAGCTTGCGGTGCGCAAATTGGCTGCCGTGTTTCCCACATTACAACAGTGACCACACTTCAAAAAAAGTCGTTCATTGGCTGTGAAGCGCTTTGAGACGTCCTGAGGTGGTGAAAGGTGCTGGAGAAATGCCAGTCTTTTTTTTGTTTTCTTTCTTGAGTATCCCCCCCCGATTTCCATCGCTCCACCATTGGCGGCCGTGCCTTCAGCCGCCTGGGCCCCGAGCTCTGGAATTCCCTCCCTAAACCTCTCCGCCTCTCTCTCCTCCTTTAAGACGCTCCTTAAAACCGACCTCTTTGACCCAGCTTTTGGTCACCCGTCCTAATATCTCCTTATGTGGCTCGGTGTCGAATTTTGTCTGATTTACGCTCCTGTGAAGCATCTTGGGACATTTTACTACGTCAAAGGCGCTATATAAATACAAGATGTTGTTGTCGAGATGGAAATTAGAGTGTGTGTCAGCAGAGAAAAAAATAATTCCAGTGAGGCTACAGCGAGGCGGAACTGATGCTCGACACAGCGAGAGTGCCTCGGCAAGAGATTTGATGCAGCTGTCTTGAACCGGGCTGCGCTTCTTCCAATTAAAGCACTGATGTTTGGAATTTTTCAATCTAATTTCAGGAGACCCAAAGCGATAGTGCAAGAGCGGGGATATCATGCAGGGCGAATGGAAGATAAATCACAGAGCTCTGACAAGCTCGAGCGAGGCCAGCCCCAGACGGAGCCAAGTCTGCAAGAAAAACACATCAACGGCTTTTGGTCCATGGTGTTGAAAGATGTTCCCGCTCGTGGGAGGAGACCAGAACTAGGGGCCATCACAAGATAAGATAGTCACTGATAAATCCAATAGGGAATTCAGGAGAAACTTCTTTACCCAGAGAGTGGTGAGAATGTGGAACTCGCTACCACAGGGAGTGGTCAGGGCGAATAGTATAGATTTTTTTTGATTTTTTAAATTCGCTTATGGGATGTGGGTGTCGCTGGCAAGGCCAGCATTTATTGCCCATCCCTAGTTGCCCCTTGAGAAGGTGGTGGTGAGCTACCTTCTTGAACTGCTGCAGTCCGTGTGGTGAAGGTGCTCCCACAGTGCTGTTAGGGAGGGAGTTCCAGGATTTTGACCCAGTGACGATGAAGGAACAGCCAATAGATTGCCAAGTCAGGATGGTGTGTGTGACTTGGAGGGGAACTTGGAGGTGGTGGTGTTCCCATGCGCCTGCTGCCCTTGTCCTTCTAGGTGGAAGAGGTGGCGGGTTTGGGAGGTGCTGCCGAAGAAGCCTTGGCGAGTTGCTGCAGTGCATCTTGTAGATGGCACACACTGCAGCCACGGTGCGCCGGTGGTGGAGGGAGTGAATGTTTAAGGTGGTGGATGGGGTGCCGATCAAGCGGGCTGCTTTGTCCTGGATGGTGTCGAGCTTCTTGAGTGTTGTTGGAGCTGCACTCATCCAGGCAAGTGGAGAGTATTCCATCACACTCCTGACTTGTGCCTTGTAGATGGTGGAAAGGCTTTGGGGAGTCAGGAGGTGAGACACTCGCTGCAGAATACCCAGCCTCTGACCTGCTCTTGTGGCCACAGTATTTATGTGGCTGGTCCAGTTAAGTTTCTGGTCAACGGTGACCCCAAGGATGTTGATGGCAGGGGATTTGGTGATGGTAATACCTTTAAGGGGAAGCTGGATAAACACGAGGGAGAAAGGAATAAAAGGATATGGTGATGGGGTGAGATGAAGAGGGGTGGGAGGAGGCTGGTGGTGATGGGGTGAGATGAAGAGGGGTGGGAGGAGGCTGGTGTGGATGGGGTGAGATGAAGAGAGGTGGAAGGAGGCTGGTGTTGATGGGGTGAGATGAAGAGGGGTGGGAGGGGGCTGGTGTTGATGGGGTGAGATGAAGAGGGGTGGGAGAAGGCTGGTGTTGATGGGGTGAGATGAAGAGGGGTGGGAGGGGGCTGGTGTTGATGGGGTGAGATGAAGAGGGGTGGGAGGAGGCTGGTGTTGATGGGGTGAGATGAAGAGGGGTGTGAGGAGGCTGGTGTTGATGGGGTGAGATGAAGAGGGGTGGGAGGAGGCTGGTGTTGACGGGGTGAGATGAAGAGGGGTGTGAGGAGGCTGGTGTTGATGGGGTGAGATGAAGAGGGGTGGGAGGAGGCTGGTGTTGACGGGGTGAGATGAAGAGGGGTGTGAGGAGGCTGGTGTTGATGGGGTGAGATGAAGAGGGGTGTGAGGAGGCTGGTGTTGATGGGGTGAGATGAAGAGGGGTGGGAGGAGGCTGCTGTTGATGGGGTGAGATGAAGAGGGGTGGGAGGAGGCTGGTGTTGATGGGGTGAGATGAAGAGGGGTGGGAGGAGGCTGGCGTTGATGGGGTGAGATGAAGAGGGGTGGGAGGGGGCTGGTGTTGATGGGGTGAGATGAAGAGGGGTGGGAAGAAGCTGGTGTGGAGCATTATATCGCGTGTCCTGGCCAATATTTATCCCTCCATCAACATCACGAAAACAGATTATCTTGTCATTATCACATTGCTCGCACCAAGTCCTGTTCCCCCATCACCCCTGTGCTCGCTGACCTACACTGGGCTCCCGGTTAAGCAACGCCTCGATTTCAAAATTCTCATCCTTGTTTTCAAATCCCTCCCATTGCCTCGCCCCTCCCTATCTCTGCAATCTCCTCCAGCCCCACAACCCCCCAAGATCTCTGCGCTCCTCTAATTCTGCCCTCTTGAACATCCCGGATTCTAATTGCTCAACCATTGGCGGCCGTGCCTTCAGCCGCATGGGCCCCGAGCTCTGGAATTCCCTCCCTAAACCTCGCCGCCTCTCTCTCCTCCTTTAAGACACTCCTCAAAACCGACCTCTTTGACCCAGCTTTTGGTCGCCTGTCCTAATATCTCCTGATGTGGCTCGGTGTCAAACTATGTGTCATATAAAACTCCTGTGAAGTTCCTTGGGACGTTTTACTACATTAAAGGCGCTATATAAATAGAAGTTGATGTTGGGATCTTGCTGTGCACAAATTGGCTGCCACGTTTCCCACATTACAACAGTGACCACACTTCACTAAAAACACTTGATTGGCTGTGAAGCGCTTTGGGACGTCCAGAGGTGGCGAGAGGCGCTGGAGAAATACCAGTCTCTCTTTCTGGTTTTAGTGAAGGCTTTCAAGCATTTCCCAGTTTTCTCTCTCTCTCTTTCATTGTATTCTTGGCAGTGTTGGAGGTGCCGCTGTCCCTGCATCCTCAACAGCCGTGACCATAGATAACAGCACAGAAGGAGGCCATTCGGCCCATCGAGTCCGTGCCGGCTCTCTGTAGAGCAATCCAGTCAGTCCCATTCCCCCGCTCTATCCCCGTAGCCCTGCAAGTTTATTTCCCTCCAGTGCCTATCCAGTCTCCCCTTGAAAACATCGAGTGTCTCCACTTCCACCACTTCCATCAGCAGCGAGTTCCAGGTCCTCATCACTCGCTGCGTAAAAAAGTTTTCCCCTCACACCCCCCCCTGTATCTCTTGCCCAAAACCTTAAATCTGTGTCCCCTAGTCCTTGTACCATCAACTAGTGGGAACAACCTTTCCCCATCTAGCCTATCCAAACCCGTCATAATCTTGTACACCTCGATCAAATCACCTCTCAACCTCCTTTGCTCTAATGAAAACAAATCCAGCTTCTCCAACCTGTCCTTGTAGCTAAGATTCCCCATCCCCAGAACCATTCTGGTAAATCTCCTCTGCACCCTCTCAAGGGCCTTCACATCCTTCCTAAAGTGTGGTGACCAGAACTGGACGCAATACTCCAGTTGTGGCCTAACCAGCCTTTTATAAAGAACATAACATAAGAAATAGGAGCAGGAGTCGGCTGTTCGGCCCCTCGAGCCTGCTCCGCCATTCAATAAGATCATGACTGATCTTCGACCTCAACTCCACTTTCCTGCACTGTCTCCATATCCCTTCATTCCCTTAATATTCAAAAATCTATCGATCTCAGCCTTGAATATACTCAACGACTGAGCCTCCACAGCCCTCTGGGGTAGAGAATTCCAAAGATTCACCACCCTCAGTGAAGAAATTTCTCCTCATCTCAGTCCTGAATGGCCGACCCCTTATTCTGAGACTGTGACCCCTGGATCTAGACTCCCCAGTCAGGGGAAACATCCTCCCTGCATCTACCCGGTCAAGCCCTGTAAGAATTTTGTATGTTTCAATGAGATCACCTTTCATTCTTCTAAACTCTAGAGAATATAGGCTTAGTCTACTCAATCTCTCCTCATAGGACAATCCCCCCCATCCCAGGAACCAGTCTGGTGAACCTTCGTTGCACTCCCTCTATGGCAAGTATATCCTTCCTTAGGTAAGGAGACCAAAACTGTCCACAATACTCCAGGTGTGGTCTCACCAGGGCCCTATATAATTGCAGTAAGATGTACATTCCCATGTTCCTGTGATGTGAAGCTTCCTGCTCTGGTTCCCAAGTAGGTAGAAAGGTTCAGCATGACTACAAAAGTAGAGAAGTTAATACCTCTATTTATGAAGCCCAAGATCCCATATGCTTTGTTGACCACTCAATATGTCCCAGCACCTTCAGGGACCCATGCACATCAACTCTCAGGTCCCCTCTGTCCCTGCACACTCTTTAAAACTGCCATTAAGTGTATATTGCCTTTCCCTCTTCTGCCAAAATGCATCACCTCACACCTCTCTGAATTAAATTCCATCTGCCACTTGTCTGCCCATTCTGTTAGCCTTTCTATGTACCATCCCCTATGAAAACTGCAGTTCGAATGAAACATAGAAGATAGGAGCAGGAGTAGGCCATTCGGCCCCTCGAGCCTGCTCCGCCATTTAATGAGATCATGGCTGATCATCCAAATTCAGTACCCTGTCCCTGCTTTCTCCCCATATCCCTTGATACCTTTAGCCTTAAGAAATATTTCCAACTCCTTCTTGAATATATTTAATGAATTGGCCTCCACTGCCTTGTGTGGTAGAGAATTCCACAGGTTCACCACTCTCTGGGTGAAGAAATTCCTCCTCATCTCTGTCCTAAATGGCTTACCCCTTATCCTTAGACTGTGACCCCTGGTTCTGGACTCCCCGACCATCAGGAACATCCTCCCTGCATCTAGTCTCACCAGTCCTGTTAGAATTTTATAAGTTTCAATGAGATCCCCTCTCATTCTTCTAAACTCCAGCGAATGCAGGAGGGCCACCACCCCCCCCCCCACCCCCCCGAAGCCTTGCGACCCGTTCGAGTGCCACACTCTGCACAAAATTAAAAACTAGCCACCCACGCACCGATACAATATTTATAAAGGTGGGGACCGTTAATTAAATTGGGAACAAATGGAAAAATGTGATCTATGAATATTGCATGACGGAGATGGGAAATCTAATATTAGCAGCAGTGAGAGGGATGCAACCAACAGGAAAGGTTGCGCAGACTGAAAAATCAGCGCTCTGGAAAAAAACTCAAACAACCTGACGGAGGCCTTTAAAATGAAGGTTTTTTAAAACTCATTCGTGGGATATGGGCGTCGCTGGCAAGGCCAGCATTTATTGCCCATCCCTATTGGAAGCATAGAAAAATAGGAGTCGTCGGCCATTCGGCCCTTCGAGCCTGCTCCGCTATTCAATATGATCATGGCTGATCCTCTATCTCAATACCATATTCCCGCTCACTCCCCATACCCCTTGATGCCTTTTGTGTCTGGAAATCTATCTATCTCCTTCTTAAATATATTCAGTGACTTGGCCTCCACAGCCTTCTGTGGTAGAGAATTCCACAGGTTCACCACTCTCTGAGTGAAGAAATTTCTCCTCATCTCAGTCCTAAATGTCCTACCACGTATCCTGAGACTGTGACCCCTCGTTCTAGACACCCCCCCAGCCAGGGGAAACATCGTCCCCACATCCAGTCTGTCTAGCCCGGTCAGAAATTTATACGTTTCAATGAGATCCCCTCTCATTCTTCTAAACTCTAGTGAATTGCCCTTGAGAAGGTGGTGGTGAGCCGCCGCCTTGAACCGCTGCAGTCCGTGTGGTGAAGGTACTCCCACAGTGCTGTTAGGGAGGGAGTTCCAGGATTTTGACCCAGCGATGATGAAGGAACGGCTGATATATTTCCAAGTCAGGATGGTGTGTGACTTGGAGGGGAACTTGGAGGCGGTGGTGTTCCCATGCGTCTGCTGCCCTTGTCCTTCTAGGTGGAAGAGGTGGCGGGTTTGGGAGGTGCTGCCGAAGAAGCCTTGGCGAGTTGCTGCAGTGCATCTTGTAGATGGTCCACACTGCAGCCACGGTGCGCCGGTGGTGGAGGGAGTGAATGTTTAAGGTGGTGGATGGGGTGCCAATCAAGCGGGCTGCTTTGTCCTGGATGGTGTCGAGCTTCTTGAGTGTTGTTGGAGCTGCACTCATCCAGGCAAGTGGAGAGTATTCCATCACACTCCTGACTTGTGCCTTGTAGATGGTGGAAAGGCTTTGGGGAGTCAGGAGGTGAGACACTCGCCTCAGAACACAGTGTTCAATGAGGTGGATGTGGAGAAACTGTTTTCACTTATCGAGAGACCAGAACAAGGGGAGCAGCAATACAAGATATCCACCAACAACAGCACTTGCCACTCCATTTTCCAACTCAAACACTGCCCAGAACTCAAGTCATTAAACAACACAGCAAGATACCTCAAACAGCAATGTGTGAAAGACTAGATCATCTGGTTTATTATTTTTTTTAGTGATGCTGGTTGAGGAATTCCCCGCTGCTCTTCTTCGAAATAGTGGCCATGGGATCTTATACCCACTTGAGAGCGCAGACGGGCCATCGGTTTAACATCTCATGGGAAAGACAACACCTCCGACAGTGCAGCGCTCCCTCAGTACTGCCCCTCCGACGGTGCAGCGCTCCCTCAGTACTGCCCCTCCGATGGTGCGGCGCTCCCTCAGTACTGCTCCTCCGACAGTGCGGCGCTCCCTCAGTACTGCCCCTCCGACAGTGCATCGCTCCCCCCTCCGACAATGCGGCGCTCCCTCAGTACTGGCCCTCCGACAGTGCGGCGCTCCCTCAGTACCGCCCCTCCGACAGTGCGGCGCTCCCTCAGTACCGCCCCTCCGACAGTGCGGCGCTCCCTCAGTACCGCCCCTCCGACAGTGCGGCACTCCCTCAGTACCGCCCCTCCGACAGTGCGGCGCTCCCTCAGTACTGGCGCTCCCTCAGTACTGGCACTGGGGAGCGTCGGCCTGGATTGCGGGGCTCAAAGTATCAGGAGTGGGGGTTCGGAACCTTGGCATTCTGACTCTGAAGGCGAGAGAGTGCGTTACACCCACAGGGCCCTGGCTGATGATTAAATAAGGGACATTAGTGAATTGGTTGGGTTTTCAAAACAATCAGACTAGCATTCGCGCCGGCGATGCCCACACCCAGACAATGAATGGGTAACAAAACCCGGCGCCTCTGCCCCAGTCTGGCCAACACACGAGTCCAGTTCCACTCCAAGTGGTTGACTTCTTATGGCCCTCAAGGCAAGTGGGGTTGGGTCATAAATACCAGCATTTGCAACATCCCATTAAAAAGGAACAAGACAAACAGGACTGTTCAAACCAGATGGGTGTTGGCCAGGGCTCAGTGGTTGCAATCCCTCGCCTATGGGCCAGGAGATCGTGGGTTCAAGTCCCACTCCAGAGACTTGAGCACACAATCCAGGCCGATGCTTCCCAGTGGCAGTACTGAGGGAGCGCCGCACTGTCGGAGGGGCGGTACTGAGGGAGCGTCGCACTGTCGGAGGGGCGGTACTGAGGGAGCGTCGCACTGTCGGAGGGGCGGTACTGAGGGAGCGCCGCACTGTCGGAGGGGCGGTACTGAGGGAGCGCCGCACTGTCGGAGGGGCGGTACTGAGGGAGCGCCGCACTGTCGGAGGGGCGGTACTGAGGGAGCGTCGCACTGTCGGAGGGGCGGTACTGAGGGAGCGCCGCACTGTCGGTTCTGGGGGAGCGCCGCACTGTCGGAGGGGCGGTACTGAGGGAGCGCCGCACTGTCGGAGGGGCGGTACTGAGGGAGCGCCGCACTGTCGGAGGGGCGGTACTGAGGGAGCGTCGCACTGTCGGAGGGGCGGTACTGAGGGAGCGCCGCACTGTCGGAGGGGCGGTACTGAGGGAGCGCCGCACTGTCGGAGGGGCGGTACTGAGGGAGCGTCGCACTGTCGGAGGGGCGGTACTGAGGGAGCGCCGCACTGTCGGTTCTGGGGGAGCGCCGCACTGTCGGAGGGGCGGTACTGAGGGAGCGCCGCACTGTCGGAGGGGCGGTACTGAGGGAGCGCCGCACTGTCGGAGGGGCGGTACTGAGGGAGCGCCGCACTGTCGGAGGGGCGGTACTGAGGGAGCGCCGCACTGTCGGTTCTGGGGGAGCGCCGCACTGTCGGAGGGGCGGTTCTGGGGGAGCACCGCACTGTCGGAGGGGCGGTACTGAGGGAGCGCCGCACTGTCGGTTCTGGGGGAGCGCCGCACTGTCGGAGGGGCGGTTCTGGGGGAGCGCCGCACTGTCGGAGGGGCGGTACTGGGGGAGCGCCGCACTGTCGGTTCTGGGGGAGCGCCGCACTGTCGGAGGGGCGGTACTGAGGGAGCGCCGCACTGTCGGAGGGGCGGTACTGAGGGAGCGCCGCACTGTCGGAGGGGCGGTACTGAGGGAGCGCCGCACTGTCGGAGGGGCGGTTCTGGGGGAGCGCCGCACTGTCGGAGGGGCGGTACTGAGGGAGCGCCGCACTGTCGGTTCTGGGGGAGCGCCGCACTGTCGGAGGGGCGGTTCTGGGGGAGCGCCGCACTGTCGGAGGGGCGGTACTGAGGGAGCGCCGCACTGTCGGTTCTGGGGGAGCGCCGCACTGTCGGAGGGGCGGTACTGAGGGAGCGCCGCACTGTCGGAGGGGCGGTACTGAGGGAGCGCCGCACTGTCGGAGGGGCGGTACTGAGGGAGCGCCGCACTGTCGGAGGGGCGGTACTGAGGGAGCGCCGCACTGTCGGTTCTGGGGGAGCGCCGCACTGTCGGAGGGGCGGTACTGAGGGAGCGCCGCACTGTCGGTTCTGGGGGAGCGCCGCACTGTTGGAGGGGCGGTACTGAGGGAGCGCCGCACTGTCGGTTCTGGGGGAGCGCCGCACTGTTGGAGGGGCGGTACTGAGGGAGCGCCGCACTGTCGGTTCTGGGGGAGCGCCGCACTGTCGGTTCTGGGGGAGCGCCGCACTGTCGGAGGGGCGGTTCTGGGGAAGCGCCGCACTGTCTTGGAATCTGGAACTCTCCCCCCAAAAAAGCGGTCGAGGCTGGGGGGGGGGCGGGGGGGGGGCGGGGGTCAATTGGAATTTTCAAAACCGAGATGGATAGATGTGTGTTGGGTAAGGGTGTCGAGGGTTACGGAACCGAGGCGGGTAGATGGAGTGAAGGTGCAGATCGGCCGCGATCTTACTGAATAGCGGGAAGGAGCTGGAGGGGCCGAATGACTGCCTCCTGTTCCTATATCACAGAACGTGTAGGCAAGATTGCTGTATTTTCAGGAGCCTGCAATATTAACACAAGCAAGAACACGTGCACCTTTATCCTCCTGTGCTGGCCTGCTTTGGTCAAGCATAGAAGATAAATCCTCTGCGTCTACACTCTTAAGTACAGCCACATATTGAGATGAAACTAGTGGTAGCACAACTAATTAAGTGTGCTGCTTTATCCCGTCATCCTGCTTCAGGTTCTAAATAGGTATAAATGAGTCGACTGGTCGTGTGGCGCAGTGGGATAGCCACTGACCTTCAAGCGGCAGGTCAAATCCAACAACTTGCATTTATCCCGCGCCGTTAACGTCCCAAGGCGTTTCACAGGAGCGATTATCAAACAAAATTTGACACCGAGCCACAGATTGTGAGTTGGGAGGAGGATGCAAAGAAGCTTCAAGGCGATTTAGACAAGCTGAGCGAGTGGCCAAATACATGGCAGATGCAGTATAACGTGGATAAATGTGAAGTTAATCCACTTCGATAGGAAAAACAGAAAGGCAGAGTGTTATTTAAATGGTGATAGATTGGGAAATGTTGATGTACAGAGGGACCTGGGTGTCCTTGTACCCCAGTCACTGAAAGCAAACATGCAGGTGCAGCAAGCAGTTAGGAAGGCAAATGGTGTGTTGGATGTACTTGCCATAGAGGGAGTGCAGCGAAGGTTCACCAGACTGATTCCTGGGATGGCAGGACTGTCGTACGAGGAGAGATTGGGTCGACTAGGCCTGTATTCACTAGAGTTTAGAAGAATGAGAGGGGATCTCATTGAAACGTATAAAATTCTGACTGGGCTAGACAGACTGGATGCAGGGAGGATGTTTCCCCTGGCTGGGGGGAGTCTGGAACGAGGGGTCACAGTCTCAGGATACAGGGTAGGACATTTAGGACTGAGATGAGGAGAAATTTCTTCACTCAGAGGATGGTGAACCTGTGGAATTCTCTACCACAGAAGGCTGTGGAGGCCAAGTAAAATAAAGAGTAGATTGCCTTTCAAAAGTACATGTTGAGCACCCAGTCTCAACCAAACTGTAGAAAACTGAATTTAAGATGGCCACCACAGGTCACATGGAATCAACTAACCAATAAGTTTACAGCATATATCTCAAGGCAGGAAAACAGGCAACCAATTACAATGCTTCTTATAAAACAAGAATAATCACCACACCAAGTCACTGAATATATTGAAGAAGGAGATAGATAGATTTCTAGACACAAAAGGCATCAAGGGGTATGGGAAGAGAGCGGGAATATGATATTGAGATAGAGGATCAGCCATGATCATATTGAATGGCGGAGCAGGCTCGAGGGGCCGAATGGCCTACTCCTGCTCCTATGTTTCTATGTTTCTCTAAGGAGATATTAGGATGGACGACCAAAAGCTGGGTCAAAGAGGCCGGTTTTAAGGAGCGTCTTAAAAGGAGGGGAGAGAGGCGGAGAGGTTTAGGGAGGGAATTCCAGAGCTCCGGGCCTGGGCGGCTGAAGGCACGGCCGCCAATGGTGGAGTGATGGAAATCGGGGGATGTTCAAGAGGCCAGAATTGGAGGAGTGCCGAGATCTGGGAGGGTTGTAGGAGGTTACAGAGATAGGGAGGGTTGTAGGAGGTTACAGAGATAGGGAGGGTTGTAGGAGGTTACAGAGATAGGGAGGGTTGTAGGGGGCTGGAGGAGGTTACAGAGATAGGGAGGGGCGAGGAGGCCGTGGAGGGATTTGAAAACAAGGATGAGAATTTTTTAAAAATCGGACCAGGAGGCAGAACGGAAAGGCCGGAGAGGGAGGACATCATCCGATTCCGTTCCCAAGTGTTCACGGTGCTCCAGAGCTGGTCCTGCACTCTCCACCCCTTTCCTCCGTGCTCCACCTTGAATGAAACATTTGAAGTTCTCCTTCCCATTATTTGGAAATTGCAAAGTGAGGTGTGAGGTAACAACAGAGGAGCCATCTGCAATTGTCACCGTAAGCATCTGACTGTCTGAAATAGCATTCGTACCGAGTGGGTGACAACCTGCCCAGAATCTCATACATGGGATCATAGAACACAATCTCTCCACACAGGAGGAGGCCATTCAGCCCATCGTGCCTGTGCCGGCTCTTTGAAAGAGCTCTCCAATTAGTCCCACTTCCTCTCCCTCAAGCCATGCAAACTTTTCCTTTTCAAGCACATTCCCTTGTGGAAATCACTATTGAATCTGCTTCCACCGCCCTTTCAGGCAGCGCGTTCCAGATCACAACAACTCGCTGCGGAAAATCATTCTCCTCATCTCCCCCTCTGGTTCTTTGGCCGATTATCTTCAATCGGTGTCCCCTGGTTACCGACCCTCCTGCCCAATGGAAACAGTTTCTCCCGATCTACTCGATCAAAAAAGCCCGTGCAATTTCAAACACCTCCATTACAGGCTGGTACCGGACTCTAATTTGTAGATCGCAAGAAACTCAGACAATGCGGGAAATAAACATCAGGACATAAGAAATAGGAGCAGGAGTCGGCCATTCGGCCCCTCGAGCCTGCTCCACCATTCAATAAGATCATGGCTGATCTTCTACCTCATCTTCACTTTCCCGCCCGATCCCCATATCCCTTGATTCCCTTAATATCCAAAAATCTATCGATCTCAGCCTTGAATATACTCAACGACTGAGCCTCCACAGCCCTCTGGGGTAGAGAATTCCAAAGATTCACCGCCCTCGGAGTGAAGAAATTTCTCCTCATCTCAGTCCTCAATGGCCGACTCCTTATCCTGAGACTGTGACCCCTGGTTCTAGACTCTCCAGCCAGGGGGAACCATCCTCCCTGCATCTACCCTGTCAAGCCCTGTAAGAATTTTGCATTTTTTTTTTGTCACCTCCAGACTTAACTATTCCAACGCACTCCTGTCCGGCCTCCCTCATTCCACCCTACGTAAACTCAAGGTCATCCAAAAATTGGCTGCCCCGTGTCCTAACGCACACCAAGTCCCGTTCGCCCATCACCCCTGTGCTCGCTGACCTACATTGGCTCCCGGTTAAGCAGCGCCTCGATTTCAAAATTCTCATCCTTGTTTTCAAATCCCTCCCATTGCCTCCTCGCCCCTCCCTATCTCTCTAATCTCCTCCAGCCCCACAACCGAGATCTCTGCGCTCCTCTAATTCTGCCCTCTTGAGGATCCGTGATTATAATCACTCCACCATTGGCGGTCGTGCCTTCTGTTGCCTGGGCCCTAAGCTCTGGAATTCCCTCCCTAAACCGCTCCGGCTCGCCACCTCTCTTTCCTCCTTTAAGAGGCTCCTTAAAACCAACCTCTTTGACCAAGCTTTGTCACCTGTCCTAATTTATCCTTATGTGACTCGGTGTCAAATTTTGTCGTCTTAAAATACTCCTGTGAAGCACCTTGGGACGTTTTACTACATTAAAAGGCGCTATATAAATACAAGTTGTTGTTGTTTCATGGAGATCACCTCTCATTCTTCTAAACTCTAGAGAATATAGGCCTAGTCTACTCAATCTCTCCTCATAGGACAATCCCCCCATCCCAGGAATCAGTCTGGTGAACCTTCGTTACACTCCCTCTATGGCAGGTATACCCTTCCCTAGGTAAGGAGACCAGAACTGTCCACAATACTCCAGGTGTGGTCTCACCAGGGCCCTATATAATTGTAGTAAGACGTCTTTACTCTTACACTCAAATCCACAGAGTCGGCGCCACAGCCCGCCACAACGTTTCACAGGAATGACGCACGCCTTCAGCCCACCGGCACTCCTCTCCACTCCCGTCCCCCAGCGTCCCCCAGATCTCCTGCCCAGTGGGGCATGCTCGCCAGGAAAGTCCCAGGTCCCGCTTGCGGCCGGGTGCGGAGAAAGCGCTGCCAACACTCCCGCCTCGCACGCAGTTGCAGGAAGGATGTTCCCGATGTCTTGCTGCAGTTGTACAGGGCCTTGGTGAGACCACACCTTGAGTATTGTGTGCAGTTTTGGTCGCCTTATCTGAGGAAGGATGTTCTTGCCATGGAGGGAGTGCAGCGAAGATTCACCAGACTGATACCTGGGATGGCAGGAATGACGTATGAGGAGATTGGGTTGATTAGGCTTATACTCGCTGGAGTTTAGAAGAATGAGAGGGGATCTCATTGAAAACTATAAAATTCTAACAGGACTAGACAGACTAGATGCAGGAAGGATGTTCCCGATGGCGGGGGAGTCCAGAACCAGGGGTCACAGTCTAAAGATAAGGGGTAAGCCATTTAGGACAGAGATGAGGAGGAATTTCTTCACCCAGAGAGTGGTGAACCTGTGGAATTCTCTACCACAGAAGGCAGTAGAGGCCAATTCATTAATTATATTCAAGAAGGAGTTGGATATATTTCTTAAGGCTAAAGGGATCAAGGGGTATCAGGAGAAGGCAGGGACAGGGTACTGAATTTGGATGATCAGCCATGATCTCATTGAATGGTGGAGCAGACTCGAGGGGCCGAATGGCCTACTCCTGCTCCTATCTTCTATGTTTGGGCCCACTCGCCTGAGGTCGGTGGAACGAGTGCCTCAGCAAGTGGGAGCGGAACGAAAAGAAACAAATCTCACAATCTGCACGGAATGTCGCGGGCCGGGACTCAACCTCGCAGAGAATGCAAGATTTGTAAGTGAGAGAGAGAGAGATTTCTCCAAAAAGGTCAAACTCCCGATTGTTTGACTGGTCTCTGTGGCTCCCACTCGCCCATCAACAGATTCCGAGGGTGCAGCAAGCGCTGGGCACAATGCCCAGCGCAATCCAGAACAGGGGAAGGGAGCAAGAGAGAACAGTCAGGACAGGAGGGAGATCAGGGTGAAAGAGGGTGCTAATCTCTCCCGTCCCTCCCCAATCCTCTCCCACTCCCCCCAATCTCGAAACATAGAAAAATAGGAGCAAGAGTCGGCCATTCGAAGCTGCTCCGCCATTCAATATGATCATGGCTGATCCTCTATCTCAATACCATATTCCCGCTCTCGCCCCATACCCCTGGATGCCTTGTGTCTAGAAATCTATCGATCTCCTTCTTAAATATATTCAGTGACTTGGCCTCCACTGCCTTCTGTGGTAGAGAATTCCACAGGTTCACCACCCTCTGAGTGAAGACATTTCTCCTCATCTCAGTCCTAAATGTCCCACCCCGTGTCCTGAGACTGCGACCCCTCGTTCTAGATCCCCCCAGCCACGGGAAACATCCTCCCGGCATCCAGTCTGTCTAGCCCAGTCAGAATTTTATACGTTACAATGAGATCCCCTCTCATTCTTCTAAACTCTAGTGAATACAGGCCTAGTCGACCCAATCTCTCCTCATACGACAGTCCTGCCATCCCAGGAATCAGTCTGGTGAACCTTCGCTGCACTCCCTCTATGGTAAGTATATCCTTTCTTAGGTAAGGAGACCAAAACTGCACACAGTACTCCAGGTGTGGTCTCACCAAGGCCCTGTATAACTGTAGTGAGAGATCCTTGCTCCTGTACTCAAATCCTCTTGCAATGAAGGCCAACACACCATTTGCCTTCCTAACTGCTTGCTGCACCTGCATGTTTGCTTTCAGTGACTGGGGTACAAGGACACCCAGGTCCCTTTGTACATCAACATTTCCCAATCTAGCACCATTTAAATAATACTCTACCTTTCTGTTTTTCCTACCGAAGTGGATAACTTCACAATCTGTCCCGCTCTGTCCGCCCGCCAATCTACCCTCCCCCACCACCAATATCTCCTGTCCCCAATCTCCGTCTTGGGTGGTGGCCAACTCCGGCGAGGCATCATTGCTTGCCCATCCCCAGTTGCCCCCCGCCTCCCCAAGGGCATAGAGGGTCAAACCGCGTCACCTCAAAAGGCGGGAGTGCCATATACCGAGCCTCGGCGGGTCATGAGGAGGACTCGAGGCAGCGCACACCGAACCCAAGGCCAGCTGCCCGCCATCACCAAAGGCTACAATTGGGCCTCGGCGTTCCTGGCCTAAGGGTCGCGTGGGCAGGGACGAGGAATGAAATCAGCCCGGGGTTCCTGCTCCCGATGACTATCTAGTGAATCCCGCAGCGAAGAGTTGCAGCGTGCGTGGAAGGACGAGTGTTGACAGAAGCGAGAGGCCGTTATTGGGCCTAGTGAGACACCCCCATGACCAGATTGCCGATTTTCAAACAGCCCGCCAAAGGCTCTCTGGCTTTACACTTGGCCACTAGGAAGAGTTTAAGGCAGCGACGTGGGACAATCGCTTGATCTACCCCCACTCCGTGCCTTTCTTACCCCCCAGGCTCCACTATTCCAAGGCTTTCCTGGCCAGCCTCCCACCTTCCATAATCTTGAGCGCATCCAAAACTCTGCTGCCCCCGTGTCCTAACGCACACCGAGTCCCGTTCACCCATCACCCCCCGTCACTCGCTGACCTACATTGGCTCCCAGTCCGGCAACGCCTCGATTTTAAAATTCTCATCCTCGTGTTCAAATCCCTCTGTGGCCTCCTCGCCCCCCCTCCCTATCTGTGTAACCTCCTCCAGCCCCTACAACCCTCCCCATCTCTGTAACCTCCTCCAGCCCTACAACCCTCCCTATCTCTGTAACCTCCTCCAGCCCCTACAACCCTCCCTATCTCTGTAACCTCCTCCAGCCCCTACAACCCTCCCTATCTCTGTAACCTCCTCCAGCCCCTACAATCCTCCCTATCTCTGTAACCCCTCCAGCCCTACAACCCTCCCCATCTCTGTAACCTCCTCCAGCCCTACAACCCTCCCCATCTCTGTAACCCCCTCCAGCCCCCTACAACCCTCCCTATCTCTGTAACCTCCTCCAGCCCTACAACCCTCCCCATCTCTGTAACCTCCTCCAGCCCTACAACCCTCCCCATCTCTGTAACCCCCTCCAGCCCCCTACAACCCTCCCTATCTCTGTAACCTCCTCCAGCCCCTACAACCCTCCCTATCTCTAACCTCCTCCAGCCCCTACAACCCTCCCTATCTCTGTAACCTCCTCCAGCCCCGACAACCCTCCCCATCTCTGTAACCTCCTCCAGCCCCACAACCCTCCCAGATCTCTGCGCTCCTCCAATTCTGGCCTCTTGAGCATCCCCCGATTTCCATCGCTCCACCGTTGGCGGCCGTGCCTTCAGCCGCCTGGGTCCTGAGCTCTGGAATTCCCTTCCTAAACCTCTCCGCCTCTCTCTCCTCCTTTAAGACGCTCCTTAAAACCGACCTCTTTGACCCAGCTTTTGGTCGTCTGTCCCAACATCTCCTCGTGTGGCTTGGTGTCAAATTTTGTTTGATAATCACTCCTGTGAAGCGGCTCGGGAACGTTTTACTACAGGAGAAAAGGTGCTGTATAATACCAAGTTATTGTTGCTAATACCCGGGACTCCCCAAAGCCAGAGACAGCGGAATCAGGATAGGAGACGATATATTAGGCCGTGGTAATTTAGGCAGGCCTCTACCTCCACAGAGAGGCTTGGGCCTGCACTTAGCAACGGGCAGTAGCCAGACCATTCTCTCCATCGCCCCCCTCCCCCCGACGCCCCCACCCCCACATCCCTCATAGCAAAGCTGTCGTTTTTAATCTCTTTTCCCTTCCAGAGGGCAAGGGTTTTGTTTGCAGTTAGCGGGAGCCTGGAGCAGAGCTGCCAGAAGCAGGTGTTACAGGGGAGACCGGAGAACAATGGTTTAACCAGCTCCGCTCTGCAGATAAACAAATGTACGCAGGACGGGAGCCGAACTGGCCGCCAACTAGAATCGGGCCTTTCTCCCCCCCCCCGCTACCTCGTGGGACAGGTTGCCATGGGAGACAAGGCCTCTCGGAAAGAAAGGGCTTTTCATTTCCACAGCGCCTTTCACCACCTCTGGACCCACCCAAAAGTGCTGTGCAGCCCATGAAGTGCGGTCACTGTTAAGGCGGCAGCCATTTTGAGCACAGCAAGCTCCCACAGACAGCAACGAGACAAAATGACCTAATAATCTGGGTTAGCTGCTGGGTAAGGACATAAGAAATAGGAGCAGGAGTCGGCCATTCGGCCCCTCGAGTCTGCTCCGCCATTCAATAAGATCACGGCTGATCTTCGACCTCAACTCCACTTTTCCACCTGATCTCCATATCCCTCGATTCCCACAGTCCAAAAATCTATCGATCTCGGTCTTGAAAATACTCAATGACTGAGCCCGCTGGGGTAGAGAATTCCAAAGGTTCACCACCCTCTGAGTGAAAAAATTCCTCCTCATCTCAGTCCTCAATGGCTGACCCCTTATCCTGAGACTGTGACCCCTGGTTCTAGACTCTCCAACCAAGGGGAAAACAGCCTCTCAGTGTTTGAGGGACAAATATTGGGCATAACTTCCCTCCTCTACTATGAATTGAGCCATGGGATCTTCTATGTCCACCTGAGGGGGCAGACGGGGCCTCGGTTTAACATCTCATTCGAAAGAGATCACCTCCGACACTGCGGCGCTCCTCAGTACTGCCCCTCCGACAGTGCAGTGCTCCCTCAGTACTGCCCCTCCGACAGTGCGGTGCTCCCTCAGTACTGCCCCCTCCGACAGTGCAGTGCTCCCTCAGTACTGCCCCTCCGACACTGCGGCGCTCCTCAGTACTGCCCCCTCCGACAGTGCGGCGCTCCCTCAGTACTGCCCCTCCGACACTGCGGCGCTCCTCAGTACTGCCCCTCCGGCAGTGCGGCGCTCCCTCAGTACTGCCCCTGCGACAGTGCGGCGCTCCCTCAGTACTGCCCCCTCCAACAGCGTGGCGCTCCCTCAGTACAACTCCTCCGACAGTGCGGTGCTCCCTCAGTACAGCGCTCCCAGAGCACTGCCCCTCCGACAGTGCGGCGCGCCCTCAGTACTGGCACTGGGAGCGTCGGCCTGGACTATGTGCTCTAGTCTCTGGAGTGGACTCCTATCCTGTACATTGTCCCGATCGCACATCAGCCTCGTCTCTGCTGACCAAAACACCCAGTGCCCAGGGCAATGGTTTCAAAACCCATGTTGTCATTTTCATGTCTCTGTAGGTTTGCTATTCCTGACATCGAAACCCAGCTCGACAACTGATCACGCTCTGATAGTCGTCCTGGTGGCTCGTCCTGCAACCACTGCCCCCTCCTGGTCTTCACCAGCACTGAATCTTCGAGTCTCCGCACTCAAGATTTCTCTTCCTGTCAGAGTTATACAGAGTAAAGCTCCCTCTGCACTGTCCCATCAAACACTCCCAGGGCAGGTACAGCATGGGTTAGATACAGGGTAAAGCTCCCTCTGCACTGTCCCATCAAACACTCCCAGGACAGGTACAGCACGGGTTAGATACAGAGTAAAGCTCCCTCTACACTGTCCCATCAAACACTCCCAGGGCAGGTACAGCACGGGTTAGATACAGAGGGTGTGTCGACAACAATAGAATCACAGGTTACGGTGTTGAACGGTCAGTTCCCACTCCTAGAATGGATCCCTGCCGTATAACAGGGTAAAGTCCATTAGTCCAGTCCTAGGATGTAGCCATGCCTTCTTCAGGAAACAATGCAGGGAGCAGAGAGCACAAGCGAGCGAGAGAGAGAGAGAGAGAGAGAGATAGTGAGCAAGCGAGCCAGTGCTGGGTCGAAGTGCGTCAATGCTCCAATTCCTTCCCAAATTCGAATTACGAGACAACTGCCTCGAGATTCTGAAGATTCAGTAGATCGATATCACCGAATGCGAGCCGGCTTACAGTGGAGAGAGAGCGGGGTTAACCCTTTCAGTCACAGCGAATAAGGTTCTGGGGGCAGGAGGGGACCAAGCCTCACGTTCACCCCTGGCCTCTTACTCCACTCCCTCTGCTGTCTACTTCGGCTCGGCGCACAGACAGACAGAGAGACGTGTGTGGGTGTTCGCTGAGGGAGCGCCGCACTGTCGGAGGGTCAGTACTGAGGGAGCGCTGCACTGTCGGAGGGGCAGTACTGAGGAAGCGCCGCACTGTCGGAGGGGCAGTACTGAGGGAGCGCCGCACTGTCGGAGGGGCAGTACTGAGGGAGCGCCGCACTGTCGGAGGGGCAGTACTGAGGGAGCGCCGCACTGTCGGAGGGGCAGTACTGAGGGAGCGCCGCACTGTCGGAGGGTCAGTACTGAGGGAGCGCCGCACTGTCGGAGGGGCAGTACTGAGGGAGCGCCGCACTGTCGGAGGGGGGCCGTCTTTCAGATGAGTTGTTTAAACCGAGGCCCCGTCTGCCCTCTCAGGTGGATGTAAAAGATCCCACAGCCACTATTTGGAAGAAGAGCAGGTGGAGTTCTCCCCAGTGTCCTGGGGCCAATATTTATCCCTCAACCCACATCATCAACAGATGATCTGGTCATTCTCACATTGCTGTTCATGGGATCTATGCCGAGCGCAAAATGGCTGCGGCATTTCCTACATTACAACAGTGACTACACTTCAAAAAATACATTATTGGTTGCCCTTGACTCAGCCGCTGCCTCAGCAATCCTCATCCATGCCTTTGTGACCTCTAGATTTGACTATTCCAACGCACTCCTGGCTGGCCTCCCACATTCCACCCTACGTAAACATGAGCTCATCCAAAAATCGGTTGCCCCGTGTCCTAACTTGCACCGAGTCCCGTTCACCCATCACCCCTTGTTGCTCCCGGTCCGGCAACACCGCAATTTGAAAATTCTCATCCTCGTCTTCAAATCCCTCCATGGCCTCCTCCCTATCTCTCTAATCTCCTCCAGCCCCCTACAACCCTCCCTATCTCTGTAACCTCCTCCAGCCCCCTACAACCCTCCCTATCTCTGTAACCTCCTCCAGCCCCCGACAACCCTCCCTATCTCTGTAACCTCCTCCAGCCCCTACAACCCTCCCTATCTCTGTAACCTCCTCCAGCCCCCTACAACCCTCCCTATCTCTGTAACCTCCTCCAGCCCCCGACAACCCTCCCTATCTCTAACCTCCTCCAGCCCCCTACAACCCTCCCTATCTCTAACCTCCTCCAGCCCCTACAACCCTCCCTATCTCTGTAACCTCCTCCAGCCCCCTACAACCCTCCCTATCTCTGTAACCTCCTCCAGCCCCTACAACCCTCCCTATCTCTGTAACCTCCTCCAGCCCCCTACAACCCTCCCTATCTCTAACCTCCTCCAGCCCCTACAACCCTCCCTATCTCTCTAACCTGCTCCAGCCCCCTACAACCCTCCCTACCTCTGTAACCTCCTCCAGCCCTCCCAGATCTCTGCGCTCCTCCAATTCTGGCCTCTTGAGCATCCCCCGATTTCCATCGCTCCACCATTGGCGGCCGTGCCTTCAGCCGCCTGGGCCCCGAGCTCTGGAATTCCCTCCCTAAACCTCTCCGCCTCTCTCCCCTCCTTTAAGACGCTCCTTAAAACCGACCTCTTTGACCAAGCTTTTGGTCACTTGTCCTAATATCTCCTGATGTGGCTCGGGGTCAAATTTTGTTCGATAATCGCCCGCGAAACACACTGGGACAATTTACTACGTTGAAGGCGCTGGATAAATGCAATTTCTCAATTTTTTGGGGTGTGGGGGGTAACAGGCCCGATTGAACAAGCAGCACCTTCTAACTCTGTGCGGTTTTGACTCCATTAACAGCAATGCAACATATCCCAGCACCAGCATGGTGGCTGCTGTGAGTCACAGGCAGCGAGTGCCCGACTATAAATAGCCTGCAGCGATGAAAGGAGGGGAAGGTGACACAGCACGCACGGACAAGGAATGTCAATGTTTGGCTCAAGGAACAGGACTGCAACAGAGAGGGCAGAAATATCAGCACAATAGCCCGGGAGGAGGTGGAAGCACCAGGCAGGGTTGACTGGAAATGACCCCAAGTGTGCAAATCTGACACAGTGTCAAGGTTATCCACCGATATATAATCTCACTACAACCCTCCTTCCCCACATAGATTGGGTCTGGCTAATGAGAGACAGAGAGACAATGAGACGATAGTGAGAGGGAGCGACAAGTTGAACTCTCACACAGATTGTGTTGCAGCTCGTCCGAGGGGAGCGGTTATCTTGCTTTCTTTCAATACCTCTGCTTGCCCAACCTGTAATTCTAAACTATTCGCGATCACTTGTAGAAACACATTTGTCTCATCACGTTAATTGCCAACTTCTCCCTCGAGGAAGCTCACAGTAAGAGAGCTCGGGGCGAGTTCCTCGGTGTGTGGAACTGTACAGCACAATGGTGTCAAAAATCTAGGCCGACACTCCAGGGCAGTGCCGAGGGAGCGCCGCACTGTCGGAAGGGCAGTGTCCGCCCCATCCACCACCTTAAACATTCACTCCCTCCACCACCGGCGCACCGTGGCTGCAGTGTGTACCATCTACAAGATGCACTGCAGCAACTTGCCAAGGCTTCTTCGGCAGCACCTCCCAAACCCGCCACCTCTTCCACCTAGAAGGACAAGGGCAGCAGGCGCCTGGGAACACCACCACCTTCAAGTTCCCCTCCAAGTCACACACACCATCCCAACTTGGAAATATATCGGCCGTTCCTTCATCGTCGCTGGGTCAAAATCCTGGGACTCCCTCCCTAACAGCACTGTGGGAGCACCTTCACCACACGGACTGCAGCGGTTCAAGAAGGCGGCTCACCACCACCTTCTCAGGGGCAACTAGGGATGGGCAATAAATGCTGGTCTTGTTCGCGACAGAGAGAAAGAGTGAGTGAGTTAAACCCAGAGCCCCCCGCCCCCGGCAGTGCGCTTGTACAGAACCCCACGATCGGCCAGCCTATCTATCGGGTCCAGTCACTAAATGCCCCGCAGATTGACCAGCGCTAGGCAACGGGGAAAAACTTGTCGGGCTGAATTTCTGTGAGGAATGAAACTGCAGAGAGTCTGTGCAAATATCGTAAAACTAACACGAAACTAAATGAAAGCTACCTCCCCAGAGTCGGCAGGGCAAGTAATGAAAGTGACAGAAACATTGGAACTTTTTAGACTGTCTATATTTATTTTCTATCAGTGCGGTGTCAGCATTCCGAGCCCTGGGAATTAAACTGCCAAAACCAAGACTGGCATTTCTCCAGCACCTTTCACCACCTCAGGACGTCCCAAAGCACTTCACAGCCAATGAAGTACTTGTTAGAAGCGCAGTCACTGTTGTACTGTGGGAAACGCAGCAGCCAATTTGCGCACAGCAAGCTCCCACAAACAGCAATGTGATAAATGACCAGATCATCTGTTTTAGTGATGTTGGTTGAGGGATAAATATTGGCCCCAGGACACCAGCATGGAGTACCCCAGGGAGTACTCCTCACTGATGATCTTCCAATAGTGGCCATGGGATCATTTACATCCACCAGAGAGGGCAGATGGGCTTCGGTTTAATGTCTCATGTGAAAGATGGCCCCTCCGACAGTGTGGCGCTCCCTCAGTACCGCCCCTCCGACAGTGCGGCGCTCCCTCAGTACCGCCCCTCCGACAGTGCGGCGCTCCCTCAGTACCGCCCCTCCGACAGTGCGGCACTCCCTCAGTACCGCCCCTCCGACAGTGCGGCGCTCCCTCAGTACCGCCCCTCCGACAGTGCGGCGCTCCCTCAGTACCGCCCCTCCGACAGTGCGGCGCTCCCTCAGTACCGCCCCTCCGACAGTGCGGCGCTCCCTCAGTACCGCCCCTCCGACAGTGCGGCACTCCCTCAGTACCGCCCCTCCGACAGTGTGACGCTCCCTCAGTACCGCCCCTCCGACAGTGCGGCGCTCCCTCAGTACCGCCCCTCCGACAGTGCGGCGCTCCCTCAGTACCGCCCCTCCGACAGTGCGGCACTCCCTCAGTACCGCCCCTCCGACAGTGCGGCGCTCCCTCAGTACCGCCCCTCCGACAGTGCGGCGCTCCCTCAGTACCGCCCCTCCGACAGTGCGGCGCTCCCTCAGTACCGCCCCTCCGACAGTGCGGCGCTCCCTCAGTACCGCCCCTCCGACAGTGCGGCGCTCCCTCAGTACCGCCCCTCCGACAGTGCGGCGCTCCCTCAGTACCGCCCCTCCGACAGTGCGGCGCTCCCTCAGTACCGCCCCTCCGACAGTGCGGCGCTCCCTCAGTACCGCCCCTCCGACAGTGCGGCGCTCCCTCAGTACCGCCCCTCCGACAGTGCGGCGCTCCCTCAGTACCGCCCCTCCGACAGTGCGGCGCTCCCTCAGTGCTGCACTGGGGGTCTCTGCCTAGATTTTTGTGCTGAAGTCTCTGAAGTGGGAATTGAATCCAGTATCTTCTGACTCAAGTGAGAGAGTGCTGCCCACTGAGCCACGGCTAACATACTGAAACCATCCAGGACAAAGCAGCCCGCTTGATCGGCACCCCATCCACCACCTTAAACATTCACTCCCTCCACCACCGGCGCACCGTGGCTGCAGTGTGTACCATCTACAAGATGCACTGCAGCAACTCGCCAAGACTTCTTCGACAGCACCTCCCAAACCCGCCACCTCCTCCACCTAGAAGGACAAGGGCAGCAGGCGCACGGGATCACCACCACCTCCAAGTTCACTCCGAGTCACACACAGCATCCTGACTTGGAAATATATCGGCCGATCGTTCATCATCGCTGGGTCAAAATCCTGGAACTCCCTCCCCAACAGCACTGTGGGAGCACCTTCACCACACGGACTGCAGCGGTTCAAGGCGGCTCACCACCACCTTCAAGGGCAATTAAGAATGGGCAATAAATGCTGGCCTTGCCAGCGATGCCCACATCCCTCTACAACCCTCCCTATCTCTGCAACCTCCTCCAGCCTCTACAACCCTCCCTATCTCTGCAACCTCCTCCAGCCCCTACAACCCTCCCTATCTCTGTAACCTCCTCCAGCCCCTACTCCCCTCCCTATCTCTGTAACCTCCTCCGGCCCCTACAACCCTCCCTATCTCTGTAACCTCCTCCAGCCCCTACAGCCCTCCCTATCTCTGTAACCTCCTCCAGCCTCTACACCCCTCCCTATCTCTGTAACCTCCTCCAGCCCCTACAACCCTCCCTATCTCTGTAACCTCCTCCAGCCTCTACAACCCTCCCTATCTCTGCAACCTCCTCCAGCCCCTACAACCCTCCCTATCTCTGTAACCTCCTCCAGCCCCTACAACCCTCCCTATCTCTGTAACCTCCTCCAGCCCCTACAACCCTCCCTTTCTCTGTAACCTCCTCCAGCCCCTACACACCTCCCTATCTCTGTAACCTCCTCCAGCCCCTACAACCCTCCCTATCTCTGTAACCTCCTCCAGCCTCTACAACCCTCCCTATCTCTGTAACCTCCTCCAGCCCCTACAACCCTCCCTATCTCTGTAACCTCCTCCAGCCTCTACAACCCTCCCTATCTCTGTAACCTCCTCCAGCCCCTACTCCCCTCCCTATCTCTGTAACCTCCTCCGGCCCCTACAACCCTCCCTATCTCTGTAACCTCCTCCAGCCCCTACAGCCCTCCCTATCTCTGTAACCTCCTCCAGCCCCTACAACCCTCCCTATCTCTGTAACCTCCTCCAGCCCCTACAACCCTCCCTATCTCTGTAACCTCCTCCAGCCCCTACAACCCTCCCTATCTCTGTAACCTCCTCCAGCCTCTACAACCCTCCCTATCTCTGCAACCTCCTCCAGCCCCTACAACCCTCCCTATCTCTGTAACCTCCTCCAGCCCCTACAACCCTCCCTATCTCTGTAACCTCCTCCAGCCTCTACACCCCTCCCTATCTCTGTAACCTCCTCCAGCCCCTACTCCCCTCCCTATCTCTGTAACCTCCTCCGGCCCCTACAACCCTCCCTATCTCTGTAACCTCCTCCAGCCCCTACAGCCCTCCCTATCTCTGTAACCTCCTCCAGCCTCTACACCCCTCCCTATCTCTGTAACCTCCTCCGGCCCCTACAACCCTCCCTATCTCTGTAACCTCCTCCAGCCCCTACTCCCCTCCTTATCTCTGTAACCTCCTCCGGCCCCTACAACCCTCCCTATCTCTGTAACCTCCTCCAGCCCCTACAAACCTCCCTATCTCTGTAACCTCCTCCAGCCCCTACAACCCTCCCTATCTCTGTAACCTCCTCCAGCCCCTACTCCCCTCCCTATCTCTGCAACCTCCTCCAGCCCCTACAACCCTCCCTATCTCTGTAACCTCCTCCAGCCCCTACAACCCTCCCTATCTCTGTAACCTCCTCCAGCCCCTACAACCCTCCCTTTCTCTGTAACCTCCTCCAGCCCCTACACACCGCCCTATCTCTGTAACCTCCTCCAGCCCCTACAACCCTCCCTATCTCTGTAACCTCCTCCAGCCTCTACAACCCTCCCTATCTCTGTAACCTCCTCCAGCCCCTACAACCCTCCCTATCTCTGTAACCTCCTCCAGCCTCTACAACCCTCCCTATCTCTGTAACCTCCTCCAGCCCCTACTCCCCTCCCTATCTCTGTAACCTCCTCCGGCCCCTACAACCCTCCCTATCTCTGTAACCTCCTCCAGCCCCTACAGCCCTCCCTATCTCTGTAACCTCCTCCAGCCCCTACAACCCTCCCTATCTCTGTAACCTCCTCCAGCCCCTACAACCCTCCCTATCTCTGTAACCTCCTCCAGCCCCTACAACCCTCCCTATCTCTGTAACCTCCTCCAGCCTCTACAACCCTCCCTATCTCTGCAACCTCCTCCAGCCCCTACAACCCTCCCTATCTCTGTAACCTCCTCCAGCCCCTACAACCCTCCCTATCTCTGTAACCTCCTCCAGCCTCTACACCCCTCCCTATCTCTGTAACCTCCTCCAGCCCCTACTCCCCTCCCTATCTCTGTAACCTCCTCCGGCCCCTACAACCCTCCCTATCTCTGTAACCTCCTCCAGCCCCTACAGCCCTCCCTATCTCTGTAACCTCCTCCAGCCTCTACACCCCTCCCTATCTCTGTAACCTCCTCCGGCCCCTACAACCCTCCCTATCTCTGTAACCTCCTCCAGCCCCTACTCCCCTCCTTATCTCTGTAACCTCCTCCGGCCCCTACAACCCTCCCTATCTCTGTAACCTCCTCCAGCCCCTACAAACCTCCCTATCTCTGTAACCTCCTCCAGCCCCTACAACCCTCCCTATCTCTGTAACCTCCTCCAGCCCCTACTCCCCTCCCTATCTCTGTAACCTCCTCCAGCCCCTACAACCCTCCCTATCTCTGTAACCTCCTCCAGCCCCTACAGCCCTCCCTATCTCTGTAACCTCCTCCAGCCTCTACACCCCTCCCTATCTCTGTAACCTCCTCCGGCCCCTACAACCCTCCCTATCTCTGCAACCTCCTCCAGCCCCTACTCCCCTCCCTATCTCTGTAACCTCCTCCGGCCCCTACAACCCTCCCTATCTCTGTAACCTCCTCCAGCCCCTACAAACCTCCCTATCTCTGTAACCTCCTCCAGCCCCTACAACCCTCCCTATCTCTGTAACCTCCTCCAGCCCCTACAACCCTCCCTATCTCTGTAACCTCCTCCAGCCCCTACAACCCTCCCTATCTCTGTAACCCCCTACAGCCCCTACAACACTCCCTATCTCTGTAACCTCCTCCAGCCCCTACAACCCTCCCTATCTCTGTAACCTCCTCCAGCCCCTACAACCCTCCCTATCTCTGTAACCTCCTCCAGCCCCTACAACCCTCCCTATCTCTGTAACCTCCTCCAGCCCCTACAACCCTCCCTATCTCTGTAACCTCCTCCAGCCCCTACAACCCTCCCTATCTCTGTAACCTCCTCCAGCCCCTACAACCCTCCCTATCTCAGGAACCTCCTCCAGCCCCTACAACCCTCCCTATCTCTGTAACCTCCTCCAGCCCCTACAACCCTCCCAGATCTCTGTAACCTCCTCCAAATCTGGCCTCTAGCACATCCACCATTGGCGGCCGTGCCTTCAGCCGCCTGGGCCCCCGAGCTCTGGAATTCCCTCCCTTAAACCCGTCCGATTTTGAGCAGGACATCCAATTTTGAACCTTTACCTTTTACGGTGGGTTTCTTTTGCCTGCAATTGTGAGGAAGTAATGAAATGCTGACTGTTTCTTGAGGCTTTCCATAGTTTGTAATTAGTCATTGTGCTCCCCTAAACAAACCAGGGTACCAAATGTTGGCACTAGGGGAATATGTTGTGGTTTCACCCTCAATTAGTGAGATGTTTACTGGGAAGATAAAAGATCCCACTTCTGACATTTCAATCGAAAGGGAATTGGATAAATACTCGAAGGAGAAAAATTTGCCGGGATATGGGGAAAGTGGGGGAGTGGGACTAACGGGATTGTTCTTTGCAAGAGCCGGCACAAACTCGAGGGGCCGAATGGCGGCCTCCTGTGCTGTACTGGTCTATGATTCTATAAACCTCTCCGCCTCTTTCTCTCCTTTTTAAGACCCTGCTTAAAACCGATCTCTTCGAAACGGTAAATTGTGCTCGACTAATCTACTGGAATTTTTTGAGTATGTATCTGATAGAATAGATAAGGGAGAACCAGTAGATGTGGTGTATTTGGACTTTCAGAAGGCTTTTGATAAGGTCCCACAAAAGAGATTGGCATGCAAAGTTAAAGCACATGGGATTGGGGGTAAGGTACTGACTTGGATAGAGAACTGGTTGGCAGACGGGAAGCAAAGAGTTGGAATAAACGGGTCTTTTTCCGAGTGGCAGGCGGTGACTAGTGGGGTATCGCAGGGATCGGTCCTAGGACCCCAGCTATTCACAATCTATATTAATGATCTAGACAAGGGAACTAGATGTAATATCTCCAAATTTGCAGACGACACAAAGCTGGGTGGGCATGTGTGCTGTGAGGAGGATGCCGAGAAACTCCAGTTGGCTGAATAGGCAGATGCAGTATAATGTGGATGAATGCGAGGTTATCCACTTTGGTGGCAAAAACAGGATGGCAGATTATTATCTGAACGGCAATAGATTGGGAGAAGGGGAAGTGCAACGAGACCTGGGTGTCCTTGTGCACCAGTCGCTGAAGGTAAGCATGCAGGTGCAGCAGGCGGTTAAGGCGGCAAATGGTATGTTGGCCTTCGTAGCGAGAGGGTTTGAGTACAGGAACAAGGATGTCTTGCTGCAGTTGTACAGGGCCTTGGCGAGACCACACCTTGAGTATTGTGTGCAGTTTTGGTTGCCTTATCGGAGGAAGGATGTTCTTGCCATGGAGGGAGTGCAGCGAAGATTCACCAGGCTGACACCTGGGATGGCAGGAATGACGTATGAGGAGAGATTGGGTCGATTGGGCTTATACTCACTGGAGTTTAGAAGAATGAGAGGGGATCTCATTGAAACCTATAAAATTCTAACAGTACTAGACAGACTAGATGCAGGAAGGATGTTCCTGATGGCCGGGGAGTCCAGAACCAGGGGTCACAGTCTAAGGATAAGGGGAAAGCCATTTTGGACAGAGATGAGGAGGAATTTCTTCACCCAGAGAGTGGTGAACCTGTGGACTTCTCTACCACAGAAGGCAGTTGAGGCCAATTCATTAAATATATTCAAGAAGAAGGAGTGAGATATATTTCTTAAGGCTAAAGGGATCAAGGGATATGGGGAGAAGGCAGGGAAAGGTTACTGAGTTTGGATGATCAGCCATGATCTCATTGAATGGCGGAGCAGGCTCGGGGGGCCGAATGGCCGACTCCTGCTCCTATCTTCTATGTTTCCATGTTTCTATGTTCCTGTGTAACAGACTCGAGGAGCTGAATGGTCCTCCTCCTGTTCCTGATGTTCACACTCACTGCCTGAGCTGCCAACGCCCCATACACCCAGCCCAGCCTGAAGCCTCACCTGCGAGACTGCAGCATCCCATTTGGAGGATAACAGGCCAAGTGATTCGATTCACACGGAATTGCAAAGCGCAAGATTCAGAGAGATTATTTTTGTTCCCTGCACAAAAAAACAACAAAGAGAGAGCGAGAAAGGTTTGTGCGCGTGACGAGATGCCCCGCTGGGATTCCCAGAGAAAGCAGACTGTGTGGGTGTCAGAGAGGGCTGTTATTTAGAGTCTATCAAAGTTCGGCAGTACAGAAACCGCCCCCCCGCCCCTCCCCTCCCCGAGATCGTGAATAGCACGAGCTGGTGAATGGCCCTGGGCAACAAGGTATTATACAGAAAGAAAATACTGCAGATGCTGGAAATCTGAAATAAAAACAGAAAATGCTGGAGATACTCAGCAGGTCAGGCAGCATCTGTGGAGAGAGAAACAGAGTTAACCTCTCAGGTCGATGACCTTTCGTCAGAACTGGAAAAAAAAAGCAGGAAATGGAACAGATTTTTAAGCAAGCGTAGGGGCTGGGAAAGGGGGGAGGGGATGAAAGAACAAAAGGGAAGGTCAGTGATAGGATAGAAGGCAGGAGAAGTTAAGAAACATTGAGAGATATTGAAGGCGAGAGGAGATGGTAATGGGACAGGTTAAGACAAAGAATGGCTCTCGATAAATTGTGAATTGTGCCGGCAGAGTGAAGGACAGCTACCATGTGGGGGAGAAGAAAAGACACAAACAAAAAGGTGTGGATAAAAATATATATATGATAGGGGCCGAGGTTATGATCTGAAATTGTTGAACTCGATATTGAGTCCGGAAGGCTGTAAAGTGCCTAATCGGAAGATGAGGTGCTGTTCCTCGAGCTTACGCTGAGCTTCCGTGGAACAATGCAAGAGGCCGCAGACGGTGAGGTCTGAGTGGTGAATTAAAGTGACAGGCCACCGGGAGCTCAGGGTCCCCCCCTTACAGACTGAACGGAGGTGTTCCGCAAAGCGGTCACCCAATCTGCGTTTAATCTCCCCAGTGTAGAGGAGACCGCATCATGAGCAGCGAATACAGTGTACTAGATTGCACGAAGCACAAGTAAATCGCTGTTTCACCTGGAATTATACAGACTCACTCGGAGTCTCTCTCCCTGTTAAACCGAGGCCCCGTCTGCCCCCTCGGGTGGATGTAAAAGATCCCACGGCCACTATTGGAAGAAGAGCGGGGGGGGGGGGCGGCGGGGGAGTTCTCCCCGGCGTCCTGGGGCCAATATTTATCCCTCAACCAACATCACAAACAGATGATCTGGGTCATTATCACATTGCGGTTTGTGGGAGCTTGCTGTGCGCAAATTGTCTGCCCCGTTTCCTACATTACAACAGCGACCGCACTTCAAAAAAAGTCCTTCATTGGCTGTGAAGCGCTTTGAGATGTCCTGAGGTCATGGAAAGGTGCTATATAAATGCAAGTCTTTCTTTCAATCCAAAAGTGCGAAGTGATCCAGGACATAGAAACATAGAAGATAGGAGCAGGAGTCGGCCATTCGGCCCCTCGAGCCTGTTCCGCCATTTAATGAGATCATGGCTGATCATCCAAATTCAGTGCCCTGTCCCTGCCTTCTCAGAACAAAGCAGCCCGCTTGATCGGCACCCCATCCCCCACCTTCAACATTCACCCCATCCCCCACCTTCAACATTCACCCCATCCCCCACCTTCAACATTCACCCCATCCCCCACCTTCAACATTCACCCCATCCCCCACCTTCAACATTCACCCCATCCCCCACCTTCAACATTCACTCCCTCCACCA
Organism: Somniosus microcephalus; assembly: GCF_052327205.1. Taxonomy (NCBI): domain Eukaryota; kingdom Metazoa; phylum Chordata; class Chondrichthyes; order Squaliformes; family Somniosidae; genus Somniosus; species Somniosus microcephalus. The sequence continues at coordinate 211,786,630 of NC_140998.1, read as the reverse complement.
CCGGCGCACCGTGGCTGCAGTGTGTACCATCTACAAGATGCACTGCAGCAACTCGCCAAGGCTTCTTCGGCAGCACCTCCCAAACCCGCCACCTCTTCCACCTAGAAGGACAAGGGCAGCAGGCGCATGGGAACACCACCACCTCCAAGTTACACACCAAGTCACACACCATCCTGACTTGGAAATATATCGGCCGTTCCTTCATCGTCGCTGGGTCAAAATCCTGGAACTCCCTCCCTAACAGCACTGTGGGAGCACCTTCACCACACGGACTGCAGCGGTTCAAGAAGGCGGCTCACCACCACCTTCTCAAGGGGTGACTAGGGATGGGCAATAAATGCTGGGCCTTGCCAGCGACGCCCACATCCCAGGAACGAATTTTTTTTTAAATGCGTTTTGGTAGGAAGAACGAGGAGAGGCAATATAAACTAAAGGGTACAATCCTAAAGGGGGTGCAGGAACAGAGAGACCTGGGGGTATATGTGTACAAATCATTGAAGGTGGCAGGGCAGGTTGAGAAAGTGGTTAAAAAAAAGCATACGGGACCCTGGGCTTCATGAATAGAGGCAGAGTACAAAAGTGTGGAAATTATGAAGAACCTTTATAAAACACTGGTTCGGCCTCAACTGGAGTGCTGTGTCTAATTCTGGGCCCCGCACTTTAGGAAGGATGTGAAGGCCTTAGAGAGGGTGCAGAAAAGATTGACCAGAATGGTTCCAGGGATGAGGGACTTCAGTGATGTGGAGAGACTGGAGAAGCTGGGGTTGTTCTCCTTAGAGCAGAGAAGGTTAAGGGGAGATTGACCAGAATGGTCCCAGGGATGAGGGACTTCAGTGATGTGGAGAGACTGGAGAAGCTGGGATTGTTCTCCTTAGAGCAGAGAAGGTTAAGGGGAGATTGACCAGAATGGTCCCAGGGATGAGGGACTTCAGTGATGTGGAGAGACTGGAGAAGCTGGGGTTGTTCTTCTTAGAGCAGAGAAGGTTATGGGGAGATTGACCAGAATGGTTCCAGGGATGAGGGACTTCAGTGATGTGGAGAGACTGGAGAAGCTGGGATTGTTCTCCTTAGAGCAGAGAAGGTTAAGGGGAGATTGACCAGAATGGTCCCAGGGATGAGGGACTTCAGTGATGTGGAGAGACTGGAGAAGCTGGGGTTGTTCTCCTTGGAGCAGAGAAGGTCGAGAGGAGATTTGATGGAGGTGTTCAAAATCATGAGGGGTCTGGACAGAGTTGAGAGAGAAACTGTTCCCATTGGTGGAGGGGGTCGAGAACCAGAGGACACAGATTCAAGGTGATTGGCAGAACAACCAAAGGTGACATGAGGAAGCATTTTTTTAACGCAGTGAGTGGTTAGGATCTGGAATGCACTGCCTGAAAGGGTGGTGGAGGCAGATTCAATCGTGGCTTTCAAAAGGGAATTGGAGAAGTACTTGAAGGAAAGAGATTTGCAGGGCTACAGGGAAAGGGCAGGGGAGTGGGACTAGCTGAAGTGCTCTTGGAGAGCTGACATGGGCTCGAGGGGCCGAATGGCCTCCTTCTGTGCGGTAACCATTCTCTGATTCTAACCTTATCAGGTTCAGTCTGTCCACTGCAAGTGTGAACAGATACATGGCAACCTTTGATTTTTTTTTTTTTAAGCATTAGTGTTTCAGAGGTAGTGTCAACATTTCATAGGCTGAAAAAACTAGTGTGGTCTAACCAAGGTATATAGAGACCAGAACTGTGCACAGTGCTCCAAGTGTGGTCTACCCAAGGTATATGGAGACCAGAACTGTACACAGTGCTCCAAGTGTGGTCTAACCAAGGTTCAGTACAAATTTAACACAACTTCTCGGCTTTTCAATTCTATTCCTCTAGAAATGAGCCAGTTATCCTCATGGCCTTATTAACCAGTGTCGCTACTTTTAGTGATCTGTCCCCGGAGTGTCCCCCTGTTCCTCCACCCCAACTTAGACCACATTTTCTAAAGACTATGCGGCCTCCTTATTCGTCCGGCCATGGCAAACAGCAGGAACATCTCACCTGCCTCTTACTGTACAAGCAGATTAAACTGCTTGTACACAGAACGCCAGGGTCCCCTGGAGCCCAGTCAATGATTACTTATTAATTGCTCATCTGATCGTTTAACCAGCGCAAAGTAGAATACACTCAGCGTCTGGGTTCTAAACGTCGAACAGCGTGTCTCCGAGTTAATTCAATCCTGGGAAGCAACACCCTCCCGATTTGCTATTGTAAAGAGCGAGGAGAGAGCTTGGCAGCAGTTCAAAACTCTCTTTTACGAATTAAACAGGAGAGATGAAATCACGCGACGGTTTCTTCTGAAACTACAGCAAGCGGCAGTAAACGTGACCCTTTTGAGGGCAGCGGCGCTCGGTAGAAAGGCCTGGAATTTGACGGGAATTGGCATCGCGCCTTCACCTTTGACCCTGGACAAAGGCTCGGCTCCAGGCACCTGGGCCCCGAGCTCTGGAATTCCCTCCCTAAACCTCTCCGCCTCTCTCTCCTCCTTTAAGACGCTCCTTAAAAACCGACCTCTTTGACCGAGCTTTCGGGCGCCCATCCCAATATCCCCTCGTGTGTCAGTGTCAATTGTTTCTGCTGTTCTTGAGGTGCCAGCCCCCTGGCTAGAGTTGGCGCTCTGCCCTGATCCCAGACACCTGCCAATGCCCTTCTATAGGCAGCCCCTAAGGCTGGCCTGAGAACAGCCCGTGTCATTGCTCTGATCTCCTGCCCCCTCTCTGATCTCCTCTGGACCACATTGCCCTCTCCTGGCAAGAGTGGAACCTCAGCGTGTGGATGGTCAGAGGGCACAAACCCACCTTCTCCTGTTCCAACATAGCAAAAAAACAGATTATCTGGGTCATTACCACGTTGCTGTTTGTGGGAGCTTGCTGTGCGCAAATTGGCTGCCGCGTTTCCCACATTACAACAGTGACTCCACTCCAAAAAAGTACTTCATTGGCTGTAAAGCGCTTTGGGACGTCCGGTGGTTGTGAAAGGCGCTATAGAAATGCAAGTCTTTCCTTCCGTGGAACAGCACATTAGAGCTGCACAGTGCGTTACATTGTCAAACTACCCTTCCACCTCACACTCCTGCTGCCGATCTCTCCTTTCCCCCCACATGATGTGTAAGTTATGGGAGTGAGGAATTGAACTCTGCTGCCCCCGTGTCCTAACTCGCACCGAGTCCCGTTCACCCATCAACCCCCTGTTGCTCGCTGACCCACACTAGTTCCTGGTCCAGCAACGCCTCGATTTCAAAATTCTCATCCTCGTGTTCAAATCCCACCTCACCCCATCCCTATCTCTGTAACCTCCTCCAGCCCCTACAACCCTCCCTATCTCTGTAACCTCCTCCAGCCCCTACAACTCTCCCTATCTCTGTAACCTCCTCCAGCCCCTACAACCCTCCCTATCTCTGTATCCTCCTCCAGCCCCTACAACCCTCCCTATCTCTGTATCCTCCTCCAGCCCCTACAACCCTCCCTATCTCTGTAACCTCCTCCAGCCCCTACACCCCTCCCTATCTCTGTAACCTCCTCCAGCCCCTACAACCCTCCCTATCTCTGTAACCTCCTCCAGCCCCTACAACCCTCCCTATCTCTGTAACCTCCTCCAGGCCCTACAACCCTCCCTATCTCTGTAACCTCCTCTAGCCCCTACAACCCTCCCTATCTCTGTAACCTCTTCCAGCCCCTACAACCCTCCCTATCTCTGTAACCTCCTCCAGCCCCTACAACCCTCCCTATCTCTGTAACCTCCTCCAGCCCCTACAACCATCCCTATCACTGTAACCTCCTCCAGCCCCTACAACCCTCCCTATCTCTGTAACCTCCCCCAGCCCCTACAACTCTCCCTATCTCTGTAACCTCCTCCAGCCCCTACAACCCTCCCTATCTCTGTAACCTCCTCCAGCCCCTACAACCCTCCCTATCTCTGTAACCTCCTCCAGGCCCTACAACCCTCCCTATCTCTGTAACCTCCTCCAGCCCCTACAACCCTCCCTATCTCTAACCTCCTCCAGCCCCTAGAACCCTCCAAGATCTCTGCGCTCCTCCAATTCCATCCTCTCGTTCATCCCCCCGATGTCCATTCATCGTAGGAGAATCTAGAACTAGGGGGGTCACTGTTTAAAAATAAGGGGTCGCCCATTTAAGACAGAGATGAGAAATTTTCTCTCAGAGGGTGGCGAGTCTTTGGAACTCTCTTCCTCAGAGGGCAGTGGAAGCGGAGTCTTTGAATATTTTTCAGGCAGAGGTAGATCGATTCTTGGGAAGCAAGGGGGGTGAAAGGTTATCGGGGGCAGGCGGGAACGTGAAGTAATCGGATCAGCCATGATCTTATTGAATGGCGGAGCAGGCTCGAGGGGCCGAGTGGCCGAGTCCTGCTCCTAATTTGTATGTTACGTCATTGGCGGCCGTGCCTTGAGCCACCTGGCCGCCCCGAGCTCTGGAATTCCCTCCCTAAACCTCTCCGTTTCTCTCTCCTCCTTTAAGACGCTCCTTTTAAATACATGTCACACAGAATGATAGCAGAACTGATCAACAACAACTTGTATTTACATAGTGCCTTTAATGTAGTAAAATGTCCCAAGGTGCGTAAATCAGACAAAATTTGACACCGAGCCACATCAGGACGGGCGACCAAAAGTTTGGTCAAAGAGGTCGGTTTTAAGGAGGGTTAGAGAGAGAGAGAGAGAGAGAGAGCGCGCAGCGGAGAGGTTTAGGGAGGGAATTCCAGAGCTCGGGGCCCAGGCGGCTGAAGGCACGGCCGCCAATGGCGGAGCGATCAGGAAAGTTCGAACAGGCTGGGGCTCTTTTCCCCCAGAAAAAAAGAGAAGACCGAGGGGGTTGACCCGACAGAGGTCTTCAAGATGTATTTAATCCCTCAACCAGCATCGCCGAAAAACACAACGGAATAGCTGGTCCTTTATCACGTTGCGGTGTGTGGGATCTTGCTGTGCGCAAACTGGCGTCGCAACAGTGACTACGCTTCATAAATAAAATAAAAAAGGTCATTAGCTGGAAAGCGCTTTGGGACGTCCCGAGGTCATGAAAGGGTCTTTTCCCCTGCCGGAGAGGCGAGCGCTATTGTTCCACTTCCTATCACTATCTTCAGCAGAACGGGCCGATACTCTCTGGAGTTTAAGAGAATGAGGGGTGATCTCACTGAAACATAAAAAGGTTTTGAGGTGAGGGGGATTGACAGGGTCGATGCAGGGAGGATGTTTCCCCTGTCTGGGGAGTCTAGAACCAGGGGTCACAGTCTCAGAATAAGGGGTCGGCCATTGAGGACTGAGATGAGGAGAAATTTCTTCACTCAGAGGGCGGTGAATCTTTGGAATTCTCTGCTCCAGAGGGCTGTGGAGGCTCAGTCGTTGAGTATATTCAAGGCGGAGATCGATAGATTTTTGGACTCTAGGGGAATCAAGGGATATGGGGATCGGGCGGGAAAGTGGAGATGAGGTCGAAGATCAGCCATGGTCTGATTGAATGGCGGAGCAGGCTCGAGGGGCCGAATGGCCGACTCCTGCTCCTAATTCTGAAGATATACAGCCACTCCCCTCCTCTGGGACATCAAGCTTCGATTTAAAGCTACGCAGATGTGGACAGTTCTGATCCGTTCTGTCGTTTCAGCTGATCTCATTGTTCCTGACACAGGGCCAAGCCTCCCACTGGCATATCGGTTAATTTGTTTGATTAAATGAAGAAGAAAAAGAGCAATAGATTCAGAACAGAGATGACATTTTAAAGAGGGAGTCTCTCCATCGGGGGACCCCTTTTAAAGAGGGAGTCTCTCCATTGGGGACCCCTTTTAAAAGGGGGAGTCTCTCCATCGGGGACCCCTTTCAAAGAGGGATTCTCCACATCAGGATCTCCTTTCGAGAGTCTCATCAGAGACCATTGAAAAGACCACTTCAGCAGTGCGCTGACTGCTGATTTAAGCTGAAATTCTCCTCACTCCGTCTATTGCGCCCGATAAGAACTTCAATTACATGTAATATGCAAAGCTGTGTGGCTCTCCACTAATCCACTGGGGACTAAACACTGAAATCTTCCAACAATTACCTCAGTCCTTTGCTGAGCGTACCATCTCCTCGCAACCACATCCTGCCCTAACCACACCTACTCACCCTGCTGAGGGCAGTCACCAACACCAGGGCAGGTACAGCACGGGTTAGATACAGAGTAAAGCTCCCTCTATACTGTCCCCATCAAACACTCCCAGGGCAGGTACAGCACGGGTTAGATACAGAGTAAAGCTCCCTCTACACTGTCCCGTCAAACACTCCCAGGGCAGGTACAGCACGGGTTAGATACAGAGTAAAGCTCCCTCTGCACTGTCCCATCAAACACTCCCAGGGCAGGTACAGCACGGGTTAGATACAGAGTAAAGCTCCCTCTACACTGCCCCATCAAACACTCCCAGGGCAGGTACAGCACGGGTTAGATACAGAGTAAAGCTCCCTCTACACTGTCCCATCAAACACTCCCAGGGCAGGTACAGCACGGGTTAGATACAGAGTAAAGCTCCCTCTACACTGTCCCATCAAACACTCCCAGGGCAGGTACAGCACGGGTTAGATACAGAGTAAAGCTCCCTCTACACTGTCCCATCAAACACTCCCAGGGCAGGTACAGCACGGGTTAGATACAGAGTAAAGCTCCCTCTACACTGTCCCATCAAACACTCCCAGGGCAGGTACAGCACGGGGTTAGATACAGAGTAAAGCTCCCTCTACACTGTCCCATCAAACACTCCCAGGGCAGGTACAGCACGGGTTAGATACAGAGCAAAGCTCCCTCTACACTGGCCCATCAAACACTCCCAGGGCAGGTACAGCACGGGTTAGATACAGAGTAAAGCTCCCTCTACACTGTCCCATCAAACACTCCCAGGGCAGGTACAGCACGGGGTTAGATACAGAGTAAAGCTCCCTCTACACTGTCCCCTCAAACACTCCCAGGGCAGGTACAGCACGGGTTAGATACAGAGTAAAGCTCCCTCTACACTGTCCCATCAAACACTCCCAGGGCAGGTACAGCACGGGTTAGATACAGAGTAAAGCTCCCTCTACACTGTCCCCTCAAACACTCCCAGGGCAGGTACAGCACGGGTTAGATACAGAGTAAAGCTCCCTCTACACTGTCCCATCAAACACTCCCAGGACAGGTACAGCATGGGTTAGATACAGAGTAAAGCTCCCTCTACACTGTCCCATCAAACACTCCCAGGGCAGGTACAGCACGGGTTAGATACAGAGTAAAGCTCCCTCTACACTGTCCCCTCAAACACTCCCAGGGCAGGTACAGCACGGGTTAGATACAGAGTAAAGCTCCCTCTACACTGTCCCCTCAAACACTCCCAGGGCAGGTACAGCACGGGTTAGATACAGAGTAAAGCTCCCTCTACACTGTCCCCTCAAACACTCCCAGGGCAGGTACAGCACGGGTTAGATACAGAGTAAAGCTCCCTCTACACTGTCCCATCAAACACTCCCAGGGCAGGTACAGCACGGGTTAGATGCAGGGTAAAGCTCCCTCTACACTGTGCCAACAAACACTCCCAGGGCAGGTACAGCAGGTACTTTGTTTTCTGTCCGTTAACCAATCCTCAATCCATGCTAGTACATTACCCCCAATCCCATGAGCCCTAATTTTGTTTAATAACCTCTTGTGTGGCACCTTATCGAATGCCTTCTGAATATCCAAATACACCACATCCACTCATTCCCCCTTATCTATTCTGCCAGTTACAACCTCAAAAAACTCCAATAGATTCGGCAAACACGATTTCCCTTTCATAAATTCGTGTTGACTCTACCCAATCCTCATTATTTTCTAATGTTGCCACGCCCTTAATAATAGATTCTAGCATTTTCCCTACTACTGAAGTCAGGCTAACCGGTTTACAGTTCTCTCTCTCGCCAGCCCAGGCCCCTTAAAAAGCAGTTTGCCTTTTCCTAGTTTCTGCAGATTGATCCAATTCCGGTAACTTAAAATAGGATGTGAAACTGCAATTTCAATACAAGTGGAGACATCCGGAGCAATTTCAACAGAAGCAGCACTTCTGGGAACTATGGAGGAACTCTGACCCTGCAGGGACTTTCCTGATTGTTGCGTGGAATGGTTCCAGGAATCTCGGACAGCTTTCAACTCAGGATAGACTTGAACTCCAGCACAGTGCGGTCAATGCTGGACAACATCTAGGTGTGAGCTAGAATCGATTGGGTTAGAAGCTGTGGTTCAGCGGGTAGCACTCTCACTTCCGAGTCAGAAAGTCTCCACTCCAGGAGGCTCGAGCACAAATTCCAGGCCGACACTCCGACGGTGCTGGTATGGAGGGAGCGCCGCACTGTCGGAGGGGCAGCGCTGAGGGAGCGCCGCACTGTCGGAGGGGCAGCGCCGCACTGTGGGAGGGGCAGCGCTGAGGAATAAGAATAACCAGAAATTCCCTGCCTAAACCACACTACCTCGCTACCTCTCTCTCATCCTTTAAGACGCTCCTTAAAACCGACCTCTTTGACCAAGCTTTTGGTCACCTGTCCTAATATCTCCTGATGTGGCTCAAGGTCAGATGTTTCTCTGATTTACGCTCCTGCGAAGCACCTTGGGATGTTTTACGACGGTAAAAAGACGCTATACAAATACAAGTGGTTGTTGTTGAATCCAGCCCATAACCTCAAAAACCATTGAACTCCTCCCCTCCCTCAGTCTTGCCTTCCTCTCACCACCTTTGAGGTCCTCATAACCCAACTGTAGCCTGCATCTCGAGGGGGCTGGAATACAGAGGGCTGGAAGTGATGTGACCGCTGTACAAAGCTCTGGTCAGACCCAGTCTGGGGTGACTGTGTCCGGTTCTGGGCCCCGCACCTCAGGAAGGATATCTCAGTCTTGGAGCGGGAGCAGCCCAGATTCACCAGAATGATACCCCGGGGGCTGAAAGGGTTAAATCACCAGGACAGGTTGGCACAGGCTAGGCTTGTGTTCCCTCGAGTTTAGAAGATTAAGGGGTGATCTAATCGAGGTATTTATGATTAAAGTTTCAATAGGGCAGAGAGAGTGGAACTATTTCCTCTGGTTGGGGGGGGGGGGGCGGGGGAGTCCAGGACAAGGGGGCAGAACCTTAAAATTAGAGCCAGGCCATTCAGGGGTGGTGTCAGGAAGCACTTCTTCACACAAGGTGGTGGAAATCTGGAACTCTCCCCCCCCTTAAAAGTTATTGAGGCTGGGGGTCAATTGAATATTTCAAAACGGAGATTGAGAGATTTGTGTTGGGTAAGGGAATTAAAGGTTACAGAACCGAGACGGTTAGATGGAGTTAAGATACAGATCAGTCGTGATCTCATTGAATGGTGGAACAGACTCGAGGGGCTGAGTGACCTCCTCCTGTTCCTATAACCTTAACCTGAACCGCGTTTCTGAAAAGATGATGATTTTTTATCTACATGTATCTAATATTAAGCATTCACTTCGAGAGCGGGCTCTAACCCAGATCCTGTTAGCGTGCTTCGAAAACATACACACCCAGGCAACAAGGAGGAAATCTCTTCCTTTAATCTCGAACGCGAGCCGGTCGACTTAGCAGTGCTTTGGAAGAACTCGCTAAGCACAGACGGTGAAGATAAGCTGTGGCTCACGGGGTTTAGCACTCACTCAGGCAGAAGGGCATGGGTTGGAGTCGCACTCCAGAGACTTGAGCACATAATCCAGGCCGACACACCCAGTGCCAGGGCTGAGAGCGCGCCGCGCTGTCGGAGGGGCCGCGCTGAGGGAGCGCCGCGCTGTCGGAGGGGCCGCGCTGAGGGAGCGCCGCGCTGTCGGAGGGGCCGCGCTGAGGGAGCGCCGCGCTGTCGGAGGGGCCGCGCTGAGGGAGCGCCGCGCTGTCGGAGGGGCTGCGCTGAGGGAGCGCCGCGCTGTCGGAGGGGCCGCGCTGAGGGAGCGCCGCGCTGTCGGAGGGGCCGCGCTGAGGGAGCGCCGCGCTGTCGGAGGGGCCGCGCTGAGGGAGCGCCGCGCTGTCGGAGGGGCCGCGCTGAGGGAGCGCCGCGCTGTTGGAGGGGCCGCGCTGAGGGAGTGCCGCGCTGTTGGAGGGGCCGCGGCGCTGTCGGAGGGGCCGCGCTGTCGGAGGGGCCGCGCTGAGGGAGTGCCGCGCTGTTGGAGGGGCCGCGGCGCTGTCGGAGGGGCCGCGCTGTCGGAGGGGCCGCGCTGTCGGAGGGGCCGCGCTGAGGGAGCGCCGCGCTGTCGGAGGGGCAGTATTTTGGAGGAGATGTTAAACTAAGGCCCCATCTGCCCTCAGCTGACCAGAAATGAGCAGCAGGGAGTTATCCCCCAAGTGTCCTGGGCCAATATTTATATCCCATACCCAACACCTAAAACAGACGATCTGTGTCATTCTCACATTGCTGTTTGTGGGAGCTTGCTGTGCGCAAATTGGATGCCGCGTTCCCTACATTACAACAAGTGACTGCATTCCAAAAAAAATACTTCATTGGCTGTGAACTTTGGGACGTCCCGAGGTGGTGAAAGGCGCTGGAGAAATGCCAGTCTGTCTGTCTTTGTTCCATCGCACTCGTCCCCAGCCCCTGTAAAACCGTGTCACTCCTCAACCTGTCCCCACCCTGCAAAGCAACAGCCTTCGATAACCCACATTTGCCGGCAATGAACCACAAACCCCATGCCTAAATTTCCCTCGATTTTCTCTCCCAAACTTTCCACCCTTGTTGTACGGATCTGTGGAGGAAGAGTGAGCTGCTCGACCGGGGGAGGAGAAAGCGAGCTGCTCGACCGGGGGAGGGGGGAAGGAGAAAGCGAGCTGCTCGCCCGGGGGAGGAGAAAGCGAGCTGCTCGACCGGGGGGGGGGGGGGGGGGAGGAGAAAGCGAGCTGCTTGACCGGGGGTGGGGGGGGGGGTGGGGGGAGGAGAAAGCGAGCTGCTCGACCGGGAGGGGGGGGGGGTGGGGGGGGGGGAGGAGAAAGCGAGCTGCTCGACCGGGGGGGGGGGGGGGGGCGGGGGGAGGAGGAGAAAGCGAGCTGCTCGACCGGGGGAGGGGGGCTCGAAAGCGAACTACTCGACCGCGGGAGGGGGGGGGAAGAAAGCGAGCTACTCGACCAGGGGAGGAGCGGGGGGGTGGGGGGGAGAAAGCGAGCTACTTGACCGGGGGAGGGGAGGAGGAAAGCGAGTTACTCGACCAGGGGAGGGGAGGGGAAAGCAAGCTACTCGACCGAGGGGGGGGGGGGGGCGGGGGGGGGAGAAAACGAGCTACTCGACCAAGGGAGGGGGGGGGAGAAAGCGAGCTGCTCGACCGGGGGAGGGGGGAAGGAGAAAGCGAGCTGCTCGCCCGGGAGGGGAGAAAGCGAGCTGCTCGACCGGGGGGGGGGGGGGGCGGGGGAGGAGAAAGCGAGCTGCTTGACCGGGGGTGGGGGGGGGGTGGGGGGAGGAGAAAGCGAGCTGCTCGACCGGGAGGGGGGGGGGGTGGGGGGGGGGGGAGGAGAAAGCGAGCTGCTCGACCGGGGGGGGGGGGGGCGGGGGGAGGAGGAGAAAGCGAGCTGCTCGACCGGGGGAGGGGGGGAAGAAAGCGAGCTACTCGACCAGGGGAGGCCGGGGGGGAGAAAGCGAGCTACTTGACCGGGGGAGGGGAGGAGAAAGCGAGTTACTCGACCAGGGGAGGGGAGGGGGAAAGCAAGCTACTCGACCGAGGGGGGGGGGGGCGGGGGGGGGGAGAAAACGAGCTACTCGACCAAGGGAGGGGGGGGGGAGAAAGCGAGCTACTTGACCGAGGGGGGGGGGGGGGGAAGAGAGAAAGCGAGCTACTCAACCAGGGGAGGGGGGGGAGGGGGAGAGAAAGCGAGCTACTCGACCGAGGGAGGGGGGGGGAAAAGAAAGCGAGCTGCTCGACCGAGGGAGGGGGGGAGAAAGCGAGCTACTCGAACGGGGGAGGCGGGGGGGAGAAAGCGAGCTACTCGACCGGGGGAGGGGGGGGGAGAAAGCGAGCTACTCGACCAGGGGAGGGGGGTAAGAAAGCGAGCTACTCAACTGGGGGAGGGTGGGGGAATGCAAGCGAGCTATTCGACCAGGGGAAGGGTGGGGATAAAGCGAGCGAGCTATTTAGCCAAGGGAGGGGGTGGTACCAAACTATTCGACTTAGGGAGGGTGGGGGAAAGCGAGATTCTCGACCAAGGGAGGGGGGGGAAGCAAGCAAGCTATTCGACCAAGGGAAAGGGAGGTAGCGAGCAAGCTATTCGACCAAGGGAAGGGTGGGAAAGCGAGCTGCTCAACTGAAGGAGGGGTGGGGGGGGGGGAAAGAAATAGAGTGAGCTATTCGACCGAGGGAGGCACCGGGCATTCCTCGATCAGTTGTTCAGCTTTAAATTCCTGGCACCTGGCCTGGAATGTCAGACTCCGCAAGCCCCCAAAATCCCGCAGCCGAGACCCAGAACTAAACCAATCTCACAGGCCACTGAACAAAACGTGTGCCTGGAGATAGAGATTAGTAATGACACATGGTTTACTGATCTGCGGCAGCTCTGACTTAAAGCAATACTCCAGAGCTAAGGGGCAAATCTACCAAGGCCCTTACAGCAGATTTAAACTCAACGTTGCTCTTTCCATCCCCCCCCACCCCAAGAGGTATTTGGTCTCCCAACTAATATGGATAGCTCTCATTTTTCCTAGTTCGACACTGGATTCAAAAGGCATTGCTAATTGCTCCCCCCCAGTTCACCCCCAATCTAATCCCACTCCCCACACGCTCGACTCCACTCCCTGACTGCCCACACCTTGCCCTCTCCTGCGCTCACACACTCCCTTCTTTCCCTTCCTCTCCTCCTGATTCTCTCCCTCCTCCACTGCTAGTCTTCTCCGCTCCCGTGACTCTATATTCACTGCATCCACCCACAACCCCCAACTCCTCTCCTCTGTATCTAACCCGTGCTGTACCTGCCCTGGGAGTGTTTGATGGGACAGTGTAGAGGGACATTTACTCTGTATCTAACCCGTGCTGTACCTGCCCTGGGAGTGTTTGATGGGACAGTGTAGAGGGACATTTACTCTGTATCTAACCCGTGCTGTACCTGCCCTGGGAGTGTTTGATGGGACAGTGTAGAGGGAGCTTTACTCTGTATCTAACCCATGCTGTACCTGCCCTGGGAGTGTTTGATGGGACAGTGTACAGGGAGCTTTACTCTGTATCTAACCCATGCTGTACCTGCCCTGGGAGTGTTTGATGGGACAGTGTAGAGGGAGCTTTACTCTCTATCTAACCCATGCTGTACCTGCCCTGGGAGTGTTTGATGGGACAGTGTAGAGGGAGCTTTACTCTGTATCTAACCTGTGCTGTACCTGCCCCGGGAGTGTTTGATGGGACAGTGTAGAGGGAGCTTTACTCTGTATCTAACCCCGTGCTGTACCTGCCCTGGGAGTGTTTGATGGGACAGTGTAGAGGGAGCTTCACTCTGTATCTAACCCATGCTGTACCTGCCCTGGGAGTGTTTGATGGGACAGTGTAGAGGGAGCTTTACTCTCTATCTAACCCATGCTGTACCTCCCCTGGGGGTGTTTGATGGGACCGTGTAGAGGAAGCTTCACTCTGTATATAACCCATGCTGTACCTGCCTTGGGGAGTGCTAAATTCTGACAGTGAGCAGAGAGATTTATTCCAAGTTATTTACCCTGACCTTGAGCTTTACAAAAAGGAGAGAGCAGTAGCCTATGAGATACTAGGCAAGCTGCTCATGCCCAGAAGACAGGTACCATTAAAGTAAGACTAGTGCAGTGGGAATCAGCAGATTCATGAACAAAGCTGTCTCAAAGCCCGTCGGGTGAGAGAACGGGGAAAGCACATTTCTCTAAAGACTACTTAGATATACCGTTCTGTGTTGAGCGCTTTTTGAAAAGCTCCGAGCTGCACAACACCTGCGAAATCAAAATGAAATTGACTTGAAATTAACAAAGCTACTTGAAATTAACTAATCACCACCCTGGGAAGCTGTGAAATTGACTGGCAATCGACAGGCGTCCGATTGCCTGGGGGCGGGGGGTGTGTGTGCGAGAGTCTGCCTTCAGCTCGGTGTCG
>NC_140998.1:211646320-211772059 GCF_052327205.1 Somniosus microcephalus | reverse complement strand
TGCCCTCTCTCTCTCTCTCTCTCTCTCTCTCTCTGCCCCTCTCTCTCTCTCTGCCCTCTCTCTCTCTCCTGCCCCCTCTCTCTCTCTGCCCCCCTCTCTCTCTCTGCCCCCTCTCTCTCTCTCTGCCCCCTCTCTCTCTCTGCCCCCTCTCTCTCTCTCTCTGCCCTCTCTCTCTCTCTGCCCTCTCTCTCTCTCTGCCCTCTCTCTCTCTCTGCCCTCTCTCTCTCTCTGCCCTCCTCTCTCTCTCTGCCCTCTCTCTCTCTCTGCCCTCTCTCTCTCTCTCTCTCTCTCTCTCTCTCTGCCCTCTCTCTCTCTCTGCCCTCTCTCTCTCTCTGCCCCCTCTCTCTCTCTGCCCCCTCTCTCTCTCTGCCCCCTCTCTCTCTCTCTGCCCTCTCTCTCTCTCTGCCCCCTCTCTCTCTCTCTCTGCCCTCTCTCTCTCTCTGCCCTCTCTCTCTCTCTGCCCCTCTCTCTCTCTCTGCCCTCTCTCTCTCTCTGCCCCTCTCTCTCTCTCTCTCTCTCTGCCCTCTCTCTCTCTCTGCCCTCTCTCTCTCTCTGCCCTCTCTCTCTCTGCCCCCTCTCTCTCTCTGCCCTCTCTCTCTCTCTGCCCTCTCTCTCTCTCTGCCCTCTCTCTCTCTCTGCCCTCTCTCTCTCTCTGCCCTCTCTCTCTCTCTCTGCCCTCTCTCTCTCTGCCCTCTCTCTCTCTGCCCTCTCTCTCTCTGCCCTCTCTCTCTCTGCCCTCTCTCTCTCTCTGCCCCTCTCTCTCTCTCTGCCCTCTCTCTCTCTCTGCCCTCTCTCTCTCTCTGCCCTCTCTCTCTCTCTGCCCTCTCTCTCTCTCTGCCCTCTCTCTCTCTCTGCCCCTCTCTCTCTCTCTGCCCTCTCTCTCTCTCTGCCCTCTCTCTCTCTCTGCCCTCTCTCCCTCTGCCCTCTCTCTCTCTGCTCTCTCTCTCTCTGCCCCCCTCTCTCTCTCTCTGCCCTCTCTCTCTCTCTCTGCCCTCTCTCTCTCTCTCTGCCCTCTCTCTCTCTCTGCCCTCTCTCTCTCTCTCTGCCCTCTCTCTCTCTCTCTGCCCTCTCTCTGCCCTCTCTCTGCCCTCTCTCTCTCTCTGCCCTCTCTCTCTCTCTGCCCTCTCTCTCTCTCTCTCTCTCTCTGCCCTCTCTCTCTCTCTCTGCCCTCTCTCTCTCTCTCTCTGCCCTCTCTCTCTCTCTCTCTGCCCTCTCTCTCTCTCTCTCTCTCTCTCTCTGCCCTCTCTCTCTCTCTCTCTCTCTCTCTGCCCTCTCTCTCTCTCTCCTCTCTCTCTGCCCTCTCTCTCTCTCTCTCTCTGCCCTCTCTCTGCCCTCTCTCTCTCTCTCTCTCTCTCTGCCCTCTCTCTCTCTCTGCCTCTCTCTCTCTCTCTCTCTCTCTGCCCTCTCTCTCTCTCTCTCTCTCTCTCTGCCCTCTCTCCCTCTCTCTCTCTCTCTCTCTGCCCTCTCTCTCTCTCTCTCTCTCTCTCTCTCCCCCTCTCTCTCTCTCTCTCTCTCTCTCTCTGCCCTCTCTCTCTCGCTCTCTCTGCCCTCTCTCTCGTACTGAGGGAGCGCCGCACTGTGAGATGCCATCTTTCGGATGAGACGTTAAACCGAGACCCTGTCTGCCCTCGCAGGTGGACGTAAAGGTCCCACGGCCAGTATTTTGAAGAAGAGCAGGGGGGAGTTTTCCCCCAGTGCCCCCTCACACCCGAACACCAAAAAAAAACAGATGGATGGGAGTGGGGCTGGGGGGGGGGGGGGGGTCTTGATGTTGGTGGGATCTTGCTGTGCGTAGATTGGGGCTGCTGACCGCACTGCAGTAAGTGCACAGGAAGAGCTGAGCTGTTACGAATATACGAACACAGCTCCATTACTTGCTGAGTATCGATGGATCCTTAAAAGGGTTAAGAAGTGGGTTGTTAAAATCTGCTCCTATATTGCACTGCGAGACTCATTGCATGGTTCCATCGCTGTGACTCGCATGCCTAACACCCAGCAATAAAGAAACTCATTGTAAAGCCGTTGTCAGCTTCTCCCTGACCTTCAATTACTGAGTCCTAGCTGCTATCAAACTCACAGTTCCTTGAATTAAATTCTGTCAGCACCATGGCGGAATCTAATGCACTAAAAGCGACTCCATGTACCATTCCAGCACCGATAAATCTGCTATAGCGCATTCTTCTTGATGTACATCTCTTAGCCCGATCAATGTGAATGAGTGGTGCACTTTCATTTCAGGAACAGCACGGGTTAGATATAGAGTAAAGCTCCCTCTACACTGTCCCATCAAACACTCCCAGGGCAGGTACAGCACGGGTTAGATATAGAGTAAATACAATACAATACAAATCGCTTTATTGGCATGATAAGGTACATCTTATGTTGCCAAAGCATCAAAATACATTTATGGTTGAACACATAAATGCGGTTCCATTCATACAGTGTATAAACAGGTATATCCCTGAGTTTATAAATATATTTTCGCCTTGTTTATATATACTCTTGTCTTAGTTTACTGGTTGTCCCTCTGTTCATGGCAAGCTGTAACATAGTGTGCCGCCCAGTGTTACACAGCTTCTCTCCTCCCCCAGTAGGAATGGGAGTTTTTGGTTGTCAGTCAGATTTCTGAATTCAGGGCATATTTGTGAGAATTTTTGATAGAAATTCTCTCTGATGCCCTGATATTTTCCACAGGCTGTGAGGAAGTGCATCTCTGTCTCAACTACTCCCTGACTGCAGTGAGAGCATATCCTGTCTTCTCTTGGCAGCCTGGTCTGCCTGTGTCTGCCTTTTTCGATCGCTAGGCTATGTTCGCTAAGTCTGTACCTTGTCAAGGTTCTTCTCAGTTTGTTATCCTTTACCATGGTCAGGTAATCAGCTATGTTGTATTGTCTGTTTAGGGCCAAGTAGCAATTGAGTTTGCTTTGGGTTTTTGTTGTTTCTGCCCAATATGACAGATATTTTTCCTTTTGCTTAGCGACGATTGTGTTGGGTCGAATTCTTTGTGTTACCCTGTCACTGTCCTGGGGCTGGTTATTGTTAGTATTGTTATTAGTTACTTTTATTGAGTCCCAGGACTAGTTGACTGAGGGTATTCTTCTTTATGGTCAGCTCTTGGCATTTCAGGGCGTCGTAGTGATAGCATTGGGGGTTGCTCATTTGTAGGTGATTCCAAAATTTGGTGGCTCTTTTTTGGATAGTGATTATTAATGGGTATTGGCCTAGTTCCGCCCTGCATGCGTTGTTTACTGTTTTCCTTTGAGTCCGGAGGATACTTTTACAGAATTCCGCATGTAGGATCTCAATTGGGTGTTTGTCCCATTTTGCAAAATCTTGTTGTGTTAGTGGTCCCCAGACCTCACTGCCATAGAGTGCAATTGGTTCAATTACTGATTTGAAAATTTTGAGCCAAATGCTAATTGGGATTTCTATTTGGATTGATTTTTTGATGGCATAGAAAGCCCTTCTTGCTTTCTCTTTCAGTTCATTCACAGCCAGTTTGAAGTTTCCCGTAGAACTGATTTTTAAGCCCAAGTATGTGTAGTGAGTGGTTTGTTCAATTTTGGTTGTTCCTACTGTGAAATTTATTGTGGGTCCATGTTGTTTGGATCTTTGCTGGAACACAAGGACTTTGGTTTTTTGGGGATTTATTGTCAGGGCCCAAGTCTGGCAGTACGACTCCAGCAGGTCCAGGTTCTGCTGTAGACCCTCCTTAGTTGGTGACAGCAGAACCAGGTCGTCGGCATAGAGGAGGAATTTAACCTTGGATTCATATAGGGTGAGGCCGGGTGCTGTAGATTGTTCAAGTAGTTTTGCCAATCCATTAATGTAAATATTAAAGAGTGTCGGTGAGATTGGCGAGCCCTGCGTCACCCCCCGCCCCTGTGGGAAGTATTTTGTTTGTTTGTCTCCAATTTTAACTGCACATTTATTGTTTGTATACATTGATTTAATTACATCATATGTTTTACCTCCTACCCCGCTTTCGATAAGTTTCAGGAATAAACCGTCATGCCAGATGGAGTCGAAAGCCTTCTGGAAATCTACAAAGCATGCGTAGATTTTGCTTTTGTTATGGTGAACGTGTTTGTCAATTAGGGTCTGTAGGGTGAAGATATGATCGGATGTTCTATAGTTTGGCAGGAATCCAATTTGGCTTTTACTCAAGACATTGTGCTCTTCAAGGAAGTTTATAAGTCTTTTGTTTATGATGCTACAGAATACCTTCCCCAGGTTACTGTTTACACAGATGCCTCGATAGTTGTTTGGGTCGATTTTGTCCCCACTTTTGTATATGGGTGTTATGAGTCCTTTGTTCCAGATGTCAGGGAAATAACCGACACTCAGAACCAAGTTGAAGAGTTTTAGGATAGCCAGTTTCAGTTTGTCGTCTGCGTGTTTAATCATCTCGTTTAGTATGCCTGTCTGTCCCGCAAGCTTTTCTGGTCGCAGGTCCTTGAGTTTTTCAAGAAGTTCTTTTTCTGTTATTATGGCGTCTAGCGGGTTTTGGTTATCTTTTATGGCCATTTCAAGCTTTTCAAGTTTTTTGCGTATTTGGTGTTGCTCTGGTCTAGTGTGTTTTTCTGGTATAATTTTTCAAAGTGGTTTACCCATGTGTCCCCATTTTGAATGGACAAATCGTCGTGTTGTTTTTTGTGTAGTGTTTTCAAGTTGTCCAGAAACAATTCGACTCAATGGATTCCTCCATGGAGCTGAGTGTATTCTTAATAAATTGCTCTTTTTTGGTCCTGAGTGTGTTTCTGTATTGTGTTAGCGTCTGACAATAAGTAAGGCGTAATTCCTCGTTTTCTGGATGTCCTGTGTTTTTGGTTTGATAGTTTTCTAAGTTTTTTCCTCATGTTATGGCAATCATGGTCAAACCATTTTTCATAGTTTTTTGTTTTTGGGTTTGTTCTTGCGAGCTTTCAAGTTTGCATTTGTTGCCAAATTATCAAAAATATTGTTTAGTTTACTAACTGCCCGGTTTACGCCTTCTTTATTGTGAGTGTATATGTTATCCAGAAAGGTGTCTAAGAGAGCTTGAGTTGATGCATTGCTAATTGTTTTCTGGTATTTTTCCGTGTCGTTTTTGGCCCATCTGTACGATTTTTTGGTGTTGTACAGTTTACTGGGTTGTGTTTCTATGTTGTTTGTTTCTGTCTTTTTGAGAAACATAGTAATTTGACTGTGATCTGACAGTGTTGTTTGTGGTTTGACTGTGAATGCTCTGAAAGAGGATGGGTCCAAGTCTGTAATCATATAGTCTACTGTGCTGCAGCCAAGAGGTGAGCAGTAGGTCGATCTTCCTAGGAGGTCTCCTATGAACCTACCATTGACAATGTACAGACCCAGGTTTCGACAGAGCTGCAGTAGCTGTTTACCGTTGGTATTTGACTGCTTGTCGCAGTTATGCCTGTATGGAAGGGAAGGGATGTCAAAGTGGTTATTCCCGAATACGTAATTGTTTCCCTGATTATTGGTGAAGTCTGGTTCTTCGCCCGTTCTTGAATTGAGGTCCCCACAGATCTCAGTAAAGCTCCCTCTACACTGTCCCATCAAACACTCCCAGGGCAGGTACAGCACGGGTTAGATACAGAGTAAAGCTCCCTCTACGCTGTCCCATCAAACACTCCCAGGGCAGGGACAGCACGGGGTTAGATACAGAGTAAAGCTCCCTCTACACTGTCCCATCAAACACTCCCAGGGCCGGTACAGCACGGGTTAGATACAGAGTAAAGCTCCCTCTACACTGTCCCATCAAACACTCCCAGGGCAGGTACAGCACAGGTTAGATACAGAGTAAAGCTCCCTCTACACCGTCCCATCAAACACTCCCAGGGCAGGTACAGCACGGGTTAGATACAGAGTAAAGCTCCCTCTACACTGTCCCATCAAACACTCCCAGGGCAGGGACAGCACGGGGTTAGATACAGAGTAAAGCTCCCTCTACACTGTCCCATCAAACACTCCCAGGGCAGGGACAGCACGGGGTTAGATACAGAGTAAAGCTCCCTCTACACTGTCCCATCAAACACTCCGAGGGCAGGTACAGCACGGGGTTAGATACAGAGTAAAGCTCCCTCTACACTGTCCCATCAAACACTCCCAGGTTAGGAACAGCACGGGGTTAGATACAGAGTAAAGCTCCCTCTAAACTGTCCCATCAAACACTCCCAGGGCAGGTACAGCACAGGTCCAATGATTTAATTCCTCAATTTCCCTACTCACCACTGTTGGTTTGTCCTCATCACACAATGAAACATTTATGGAATTAGTTGGGAACCAAAGCAATTAAACCGTTGTCTTGAGATGGTTATTTGCTGGGCTTGGAACGAGAGGGTTGTCTTGTGAGGAGCGATTGACTAGAATGAGCCTGTCTTCTCTGGAGTTCAGAAGAATGAGAGGTGATCAGCCATGAGCTTCTCTAATGGCGGAGCAGGCTCGAGAGGCCATCTGGCCTACTCCTACTCCTAATTCTGATGGTCTACTGATCTTGTAGGATGGTATATCTCATTGGACAGGTTGGCACAGACGAGGTTTATATTCCTTCGAGTTTAGAAGATTAAGGGGCGATCTAATCGAGGTGTTTGAGATGATTAAAGGAGGTGATAGGGTAGAGAGAGAGAAACTATTTCCTCTGGTGGGGGGAGTCCAGAACAAGGGGGTAGAACCTTAAAATTAGAGCCAGGCCGTTCAGGGGTGATGTCAGGAAGCACTTCTTCACACAAAGGGTGGTAGAAATCGGGAATTCCCCCCCGCCCCCCCGCCCCCCAGCCCCTCTCCCAAAAAAGCTGTTGAGGCTGGGGGTCAATTGGAAATTTCAAAACTGAGATTGATAGATTTTTGTTGGGTAAGGGTATTAAGGGATAGTGGGCAAAGGCGGGTAGATGGAATTGAGATACAGATTGGCCATGACCTCATTGATCTAATTAATGTTATGTATGTATGTATGTATGTATGATATCTGTCCAGTGGGATTATCACTGAGGATTTCCTAAAGCATCATACGCCAATACAGCACAGGAGGAGGTCATTCGGCCCATCGTGCCTCTGCTAGCTCTTTGAAAGAGCTCTCCAATTAGTCCCACTTTCCCCATAGCCCTGCACGTTTTCCCCCTTCAAGTATTTCCCTGTTGAAAGAAAGGGAGAGAGAAAGAAAGAAATTGGGGGTCGCGCCCGAGAATGTGACTCTTAACGCGTTACAGGAAGCGAGTGTCACCCTGGCAGGAAGTGCGGGCTGCTCGCAAGGCGGGAAAGGTGTGGCCCGTCGGTTTCTCGCGGCGAGGCGCAGCACGCGCTCCTCTGTAATCGGAAGAGTGCTCGCAACCACGGGGGAGCGGCAGACGTTGCGGGCTGTGGAACGTTCTGTTGGCGGCGTGTCTGTTGGCGCGGCCCCTAGTGACGGGAGATCGTGGAGTGCGTCGGACAGGAGGTGACGTTTGCCCAATAAAGGGACGCACAGACCAATACGTAGCGTGTGCGTGACGTGTATCTACTTAATAACTACCGTGGCCTTTGAACTCGCCTGATTCTTCATCGTGAGCACGGGCTTGGGAAGCACCTGGGGACATTCCAGGGTGGTGAAAGGCGCTAGAAACATAGAAGATAGGAGCAGGAGTCGGCCATTCAGCCCCTCGAGCCTGCTCCGCCATTCAATGAGATCATGGCTGATCATCCAAATTCAGTACCCTGTCCCTGCTTTCTCCCATATCCCTTGATCCCTTTAACCTTGAGAAATATATCTAACTCCTTCTTGAATATATTTAATGAATTGGCCTCAACTACCTTCTGTGGTAGAGAATTCCACAGGTTCACCACTCTCTGGGTGAAGAAATTCTTCCTCATTTCTGTCCTAAATGGCTTACCCCTTATCCTTAGACTGTGACCCCTGGTTCTGGACTCCCCGACGATCAGGAATATCCTGCATCTAGTCTGTCCAGTCCTGTCAGAATTTTATAAGTTTCAATGAGATCACCTCTCATTCTTCTAAACTCCAGCGAGTATAAGCCCAATCGACCCAATCTCTCCTCATACGTCATTCCTGCCATCCCAGGTATCAGTCTGGTGAATCTTCACTGTACTCCCTCCATGGCAAGAACATCCTTCCTCAGATAAGGTGACCAAAACTGCACACAGTACTCAAGGTGTGGTCTCACCAAGGCCCTGTACAACTGTAGCAAAACATCCTTGCTCCTGTACTCGAACCCTCTCGCTACAAAGGCCAACATACCATTTGCCGCCTTAACCGCCTGCTGCACCTGCATGCTTACCTTCAGCGACTGGTGCACAAGGACACCCAGGTCTCGTTGCACTTCCCCTTCTCCCAATCTATTGCCATTCAGGTAATCTGCCTTCCTGTTTTTGACACCAAAGTGGATAACCTCACATTTATCCACATTATATTGCATCTGCCATGCTTCTGCCCAATCACCCAACCTGTCCAAATCATACTGGAGTTTCTCGGTATCCTCCTCACAGCACACACGCCCACCCAGCTTTGTGTCGTCTGCAAACTTGGAGATATTGCATCTAGTTCCCTCATCCAGATCATTAATATATATTGTGAATAGCTGGGGTCCTAGGACCGATCCCTGCGATACCCCACTCGTCACTGCCTGCCACTCGGAAAAAGAGCCGTTTATTCCAACTCTTTGCTTCCTGTCTGCCAACCAGTTCTCTATTCAAGTCAGTACCTTGCCCCCAATCCCATGTGCTTTAACTTTACACGTTAGTCTCTTATGCGGGACCTTATCGAAAGCGCTCTGAATGCTTATATAAATGCAAGTTTGTTCTTTCTATCTTTCTTTCTCCTTTCCTTTCTTTTTCTTTCTTTGTTTCATTCTCTTTCCATTCTCTCTCCTTTCCTTCTCTCCTTTCCTTCTCTCCTTTCCTTTCTTTTGTTCTCTCTTTAATTCATTCCTTCTTTCTTTCTACTTTTCTCTCTCTCTCCCTGTCTCGCTCTTTCTTCCTTTCTCTCTCTCTCTCTCTCTCCCTCCTTTCTCTCTAACTCTCTCCCCTTTCTGTCTCCTCCTCTCTCTCTCTCCTCTCTCTCTCTCTCTCTCTCTCTCCCTCTCCTCCCTCTCCTCCTCCCTCTTACTCTCCTCTCCTCTCTCTCTCTCCTCTCTCTCTCTCTCCTTCTCCTCCCTCTCCTCCTCCCTCTTTCTCTCCTCTCCTCTCTCCCCCTCTCCCCCTCTCTCTCTCTCCTCTCTCTCCCCCCTCTCTCCCTCTCTCCCCTTCCCCCTCCCTTCCCATGTTCCACGCCCTCTCTATTTCCCCCTATCCTCCTGCCCCGACAGGCCTTCGCTCGGCTCAGCGGCCCTGGTGCGGACCGGGAGAGCAGCTGCCTCGCTGTCGCCTGTTGCCATCATTCCCCGCCGTGGGTCGGTGGCTGGGGCTGCGGGCCTCCGTGTCCGACCCATTGTTCAGCGAGCGTGTCATCGACTCTTCCCCACCCCCGCCGCCCCCGCTTTGTTCTGCTCCCGGCTCCTGTGTGTTCCAGTTCATGTTTCATTTGATTTACTTACACTGAGGGAGCCTGACATGACCTGAGAGACCCCGCTGCAAAAATCTATTTCGTAAAAGATGCCATGGTTGCATTAAACCTGCGACTGTCCTTGCTTAACCCTTTCGATTCCGCTCCGTGACAGTTAGTGTCAGGTTGACAGTCGCTGACACTGTTTCAGGAGTTGCTCTGATGGCCAGTGTATTCCTTTTTTTTAATTATTCGTTCCTGGGATGTGGGCGAGGCCAGCATTTATTGCCCATCCCTAATTGCCCCTTGAGAAGGGGGTGGTGAGCCACCTTCTTGAACCGCTGCAGTCCGTGTGGTGAAGGTGCTCCCACAGTGCTGTTAGGGAGGGAGTCCCAGGATTTTGACCCAGCGACGATGAAGGAACGGCCGATATATTTCCAAGTCAGGATGGTGTGTGTAACTTGGAGGTGGTGGTGTTCCCATGCGCCTGCTGCCCTTGTCCTTCTAGGCGGAAGAGGTCGCGGGTTTGGGAGGTGCTGCCGAAGAAGCCTTGGCGAGTTGCTGCAGTGCATCTTGTAGATGGTACACACTGCAGCCACGGTATGCTGGTGGTGGAGGGAGTGAATGTTTAAGGTGGTGGATGGGGTGCCAATCAAGCGGGCTGCTTTGTCCCGGATGGTGTCGAGCTTCTTGAGTGTTGTTGGAGCTGCACTCTTCCAGGCAAGTGGAGAGTATTCCATCACACTCCTGACTTGTTACTCCAGTTTCAAGTCCGACAAATAGCTTTAAATTTTGTGTAAAACCTACGTATGTGCATGATTGGTGTCGGCCGTGGCTCCGTGGGTTACACTCTGACCTCTTCATTCTGTAGGTCATGGGTTCAAGTCCCCACTCAATGAGACTTGACGCAGGTTATCTGTGCTGACACTCCCAGTATTGAGGGGAGCACTGCACTGTCGGAGGGGCAGTACTGAGGGAGCGCCGCAGTGTCGGGGGGGGCAGTACTGAGGGAGCGCCGCACTGTCGGAGGGGCAGTACTGAGGGAGCGCCGCAGTGTCGGGGGGGCAGTACTGAGGGAGCGCCGCACTGTCGGAGGGGCAGTACTGAGGGAGCACCGCACTGTCGGAGGGGCAGTGCTGAGAGCGCCGCACTGTCGGAGGGGCAGTACTGAGAGCGCCGCACTGTCGGAGGGGCAGTACTGAGGGAGCGCCGCACTGTCGGAGGGGCAGTACTGAGGGAGCGCCGCACTGTCGGAGGGGCAGTGCTGAGAGCGCCGCACTGTCGGAGGGGCAGTGCTGAGAGCGCCGCACTGTCGGAGGGGCAGTGCTGAGAGCGCCGCACTGTCGGAGGGGCAGTGCTGAGAGCGCCGCACTGTCGGAGGGGCAGTGCTGAGGGAGCGCCGCACTGTCGGAGGGGCAGTACTGAGGGAGCGCCGCACTGTTGGATGACGGTACTGAGGGAGCGCCGCACTGTCGGAGGGGCAGTGCTGAGAGCGCCGCACTGTCGGAGGGGCCCTCTTTCGGATGAGACGTTAAACCCAAGCCCCATCTGCTCTCTGGAATTCTCTACCACAGAAGGCAGTAGAGGCCAATTCATTAAATATATTCAAGAAGGAGATGGATATATTTCTTAAGGCTAAAGGGATCAAGGGATATGGGGAGCAGGCAGGGACAGGGTACTGAATTTGGATGATCAGCCATGATCTTATTAAATGGCGGAGCAGGCTCGAGGGGCCGAATGGCCTACTCCTGCTCCTGTCTTCTATGTTTCTATGTAATTCCACAGGTTCACCACTCTCTGGGTGAACAAATTCCTCCTCATCTCAGTGATAAATGGCTTACCCCTTCTCCTTAGACTGTGACCCCTGGTTCTGGACTTCCCTGCCATCGGGAACATCCTTCCTGCGCCTAGTCTGTCAAGTCCTGTTAGAACAGGGAGGCCCTGGGCTGCAGCAGATCGCAATGCACAAGGTTGCAGTGGATAGCATTCGGCCTTAAATTGGAGCTGTAAATCAGAGCACACCACCACTTTATAATTTGCTCACCGCTCCTGGGATGCAGTTGAATTCTGAGTGACTGTATAATTAGTTTGGCTTCCTGTTAATTGGGGATAAAGTTTGCCCCACGGGCTTGATTAAACAACTCGGCGAGCACCTCTGTCGAGACAGCAGAAAGGCGCGCCGTCAATGTAGTAAAATGCCCCCGAGCTGCTTCCCGAGAGTGTTATCAATCAAAATTTTACAGCGAGCCATGGAAGGAGATATCAGAACAGCTTGGTCGAAGAGGTCGGTTTTCAGGAGCGTCTTTGGGCGGAGAGGTTTTAGGAGGGAATTCCAGAGCTCGGGGCCCAGGCGGCTGAAGGCACGGCCGCCAATGGTGGAGCGATGGAAATTGGGGGATGTGCAAGAGGCCGGAATTGGAGGAGCGCAGAGATCTCGGAGGGTTGGAGGAGGTTACAGAGATAGGGAGGGTTGTGGGGGCTGGAGGAGGTTACAGAGATAGGGAGGGTTGCAGGGGGCTGGAGGAGGTTACAGATAGGGAGGTTTGTAGGGGGCTGGAGGAGGTTACAGAGATAGGATGAGGGGGCGATGAGGACGTGGAGGGATTTGAAAACAAGGATGAGAATTTTATATTCGAGGCTTTGCCGGACCGGGAGCCAGTGTAGGTCAGCGAGCAACAGGGGGGGTGATGGGTGAACGGGACTCGGAGCGAGTTAGGACACGGGGCAGCAGAGTTTTGTAGGGTGGAAGAATGGCGGCTGGTCAGGTGAGCATTGGAGTAGTCAAGTCTAGAGGTAAGGACATCAACAAGAGAGTTCCAACACGGAGTACCGTATTCAACATGGAGTACCGTATTTTACACAAAGGCCATTCAACTGTGATGTTTCTGAGTTTTGGTATGTTGTGTTGTGTTGAGGTTCAAACTGGAGCTTCACAGACATCCACCACTGGCTAATAGGCTCATCTTGAGCTTTTGATGATTGGATGGAATAGGGAGACTGCTAAGCCACTGGGATTCAGTGCAGTGGGATTGCACATGAATGCTTGGAATTTGAGACACAGGATTGACTGGGAAGGGGTTTGGTCCATTGGGATTGTGTACCGTGGGAGTGAATGGGAAGGGGTTTGGGTCCATTGGGATTGTGTACAGTGGGAGTGAATGGGAAGGGGTTTGGGTCCATTGGGATTGTGTACAGTGGAAGTGAATGGGAAGGGGTTTGGGTCCATTGGGATAGAAACATAGAAGATAGGAGCAGGAGTAGGCCATTCGGCCCTTCGAGCCTGCTCCGCCATTCAATGAGATCATGGCTGATCATCCAAATTCAGTACCCTGTCCCTGCCTTCTCCCCATATCCCTTGATCCCTTTAGCCTCAAGAAATATATCCAACTCTTTCTTGAATATATTTAATGAATTGGCCTCCACCGCCCTCTGTGGCAGAGAATTCCACAGGTTCACCACTCTCTGGGTGAAGAAATTCCTCCTCATTTCAGTCCTAAATGGCTTACCCCTTATCCTTAGACTATGACCCCTGGTTCTGGACTCCCTGGCCATCAGAAACATCCTTTCTGCATCTAGTCTGTCCAGACCTGACAGAATTTTATAGGTTTCGATGAGATCCCCTCTCAATCTTCTAAACTCCAGTGAGTATAAGCCCAATCGACACAATCTCTCCTCGTACGTCATTCCTGCCATCCCAGGTATCAGCCTGGTGAATCTTCGTTGCACTCCCTCCATGGCAAGAACGTCCTTCCTCAGGTAAAGTGACCAAAACTGCACACAATAAAGGTGCGGTCTCACCAAGGCCCTGTACAACTGCAGCAAGACATCCTTGTTCCTGTACTCGAACCCTCTTGCTACGAAGGCCAACATACCATTTGCCGCCTTAACCGCCTGCTGCACCTGCATGCTTACCTTCAGCGACTGGTGCACAAGAACACCCAGGTCTCTTTGCACTTCCCCTTCTCCCAATCTATTGCCATTCAAATAATAATCTGCCTTCCTGTTTTTGCCACCAAAGTGGATAACCTCACATTTATCCACATTATAGTGCATTTGCCATGTTTCTGCCCAATCACCCAACCTGTCCAAATCGTACTGGAGTTTCATGACATCCTCCTCACAGCATACCCTCCCACCCAGCTTTGTGTCATCTGCAAATTTGGAGACATTACATCCAATTCCCTCGTCCAGATCATTAATATATATTGTGAGCAGCTGGGGTCCTAGGACCGATCCTTGCGGTACCCCACTAGTCACTGCCTGCCACTTGGAAAACGACCCGTTTATTCCAACTCTTTGCTTTCTGTCCGCCAACCAGTTCTCTATCCAAGTCAATACCTTGCCCCCAATCCCATGTGCCTTAATTTTGCACGCTAATCTTATGTGGGACCTTATCGAAAGCCTTCTGAAAGTCCAAATACACCACATCCACTGGTTCTCCCTTATCTATTTTACCAGTTACATCCTCAAAAAGTTCCAGTAGATTAGTCAAGCATGATTTACCTTTTGTAAATCCATGTTGACTTTGTCCGATCCTGTCACTGCTTTCCAAGTGCTCTGCTATTACATCTTTTATAATGGACTCTAGCATTTTCCCCACTACCGATGTCAGGCTTACCGGTCTATAATTCCCCACTTTTTCTCTGCCACCTTTTTTGAATAGTGGGGTAACATTAGCTACCCTCCAATCCATGGGTACTGTTCCAGAGTCTATCGAGTTCTGGAAGATGACCAGCAATGCATCTACTATTTCCAGGGCCATTTCCTTAAGTACCCTGGGATGTAGATTATCAGGCCCTGGGGATTTATCGGCCTTCAGTCCCATCAATTTTCCTAACACCATTTCCCTACAAATACTGATTTCTTTCAGTTCCACCCTTTCATCAGACCCCGTGTTCCGCGGTATTTCTGGGAGGTTATTTGTGTCCTCCTTTGTGAAGACAGAACCAAAATATGTATTTAGTTGGTCTGCCATTTCTTTGTTCCCCATTATAAATTCCCCCAATTCTGACTGCAAGAGACCTACGCTTGACTTCACCAATCTTTTTCTCTTTACATATCTATAAAAGCTTTTACAGTCAGTTTTTATGTTCCCTGCAAGCTTACACTCATATTCTATTTTCCCTTTCTTAATTAATCCCTTTGTCCTCCTTTGTTGAATCCTAAACTGCTCCCAATCCTCAGGATTATTGCTTTTTCTGGCCAATTTGTAAGTGCTCTCCTTGGATCTTATGCTATCCCTAATTTCCCTTGTTAGCCACGGTTGAGTCACCTTTTTTGTTTTATTTTTATGCCAAACTGGGATTGTGTACAGTGGGAGTGAATGGGAAGGGGTTTGGGTCCTTTGGGTTTGTGTACAATGGAAGTGAATAGGAAGGGGTTTGGTCCTCGTTTTCAAATCCCTCCACGGCCTCCTCGCCCCCTGTACCTATCTCTAACCTCCTCCAGCCCCTACAACCCTCCCAATCTCTGTAACCTCCTCCAGCCCCCTACAACCCTCCCTATCTCTGTAACCTCCTCCAGTCCCCTACAACCCTCCCTATCGCTGTAACCTCCTCCAGCCCCCTACACCCCTCCCTATCGCTGTAACCTCCTCCAGCCCCCTACACCCCTCCCTATCTCTGTAACCTCCTCCAGCCCTTTTGTGTATGTACCTTTAAGGGAATAACTGGTCTCAGACTGCAGTACCGGCAGTGACCACCCCTGTATAAAAGGCACTAGCAGGCTTCTGTAGTTTCAGTTCCAGGTTGTCTCCATTCAGTAAAGACTTGTTATAATCAACTCCTGCAGTCCGTGTCTCAATTATACATGGACATAATATTGGCGACGAGCAGATACGAACTTGCCTACA
The DNA here is from genome assembly GCF_052327205.1 of Somniosus microcephalus. NCBI lineage: Eukaryota > Metazoa > Chordata > Chondrichthyes > Squaliformes > Somniosidae > Somniosus > Somniosus microcephalus. Next base: position 211,756,736 of record NC_140998.1, on the reverse strand, counting down.
GTCTGCACCACCTCATGGGATCCATCCCTGAAGTGAAGTGAGCAGAGGTCGAGGCCAGAAAGAAGAAAGAAACAGAAGAAACGGGCGTCGACCGTGAGCATCCGCCTCTGAGTCAGCGGAGTTGAAGATTGCTGGAGAAGCTGTCGAGAGCGAGGCTTGGTTCCTGTCGACGGTGCTTCAGCTAATCGGGCTGGTGGCAGGTAGTACACTGATCCTTCCTGGGCTGCGGCGGTCTAGAACTCGAGCGGGTGGCCTGCAACGGGGCTGAGCAGCGTTGTTGGGAAGAGGAGAGAGAGAGAGGGTGGAGCACACGGCGCGGCCGGTGCTACGAAGCCGGGCAGCATACAGACCCGAGAAGAGGGAGGCAAGAGTCCCGCAGGGTTGTTCCGACGACGGGAAAATAATAAAATAAAAAAATAAAATGCACAGAAAGCCGCGAGGAGCTGCAGTTACAACGGTAACCGTGGAAAGCAGCGCTAGCAACAGCGGGGAAAAAGGCAAAGCGCGGGAGGCCCCATCATCTGGGTGGGGTAAAAATGAAGAACTTAGCCAGAGCGTTTGTGTGGTGGCCGGGAATCGATAGAGAAATCAAAGAGATGACCAAGAGCTGTACAGGATGCCAGAAGGTCCAAAACGCCCCACCACAAGCTCCTCTGCATCCATGGGAGTGGCCTTCATCTCCATGGCAAAGAGTGCACATTGATTTTGCTGGTCCCTTTATGGACTCGATGTTTTTAATTGCGGTGGATGCACATTCAAAGTGGCCAGAGGTAATAAAAGTGTCCTCAACCACCACAGAAAAAACTATCACAGTCTTACGAACCATATTCGCCAGGAATGGGCTGCCTGAACAGATTTGCTCTGACAATGGACCACAGTTTGTGTCTGAAGAGTTCCGGAGGTTCTTAAAGAACAATGGTGTTAAGCATTACACATCTGCCCCATATCATCCAGCCACTAATGGATTGGCCGAGAGGTTTGTTCAAACATTCAAGAAGGCTATCAAGGCAATGTGTAATGAAGATATACCCCTACAACACAAGGTGGATAACTTCTTGTTTGCCTACCGGAATGCGACACATGCGGTTACCAACCAAACTCCAGCCATGATGATCTTCAATCGAAGACTACGATGCCGCTTGGATTTGGTTAAGCCAAACGTCAAGAGATGTGGCGAACAGGCAGTTTCAGGATATGAATGAAAAGCCAACCAGGAGTTTCAAGATATGTCAACCAGTTTTGGCCCGGGACTACCGCACAGAGAAATGGCAGCCAGGAACGATCTGTACACGGCAAGGAATTCTAATGTATACCGTGGACGTTGGAGAGAGCATTGTAAGACGCCATGCTGACCAGATTCTAGAGTCACTGGAAAACGTCAATTCCACACCACGATCTGATACACCTGGCGATGAAACCGAAGTACCAATTGCATCTACCGCAGAATCGGTGATATTGGAAGCAGACGAACCAAACAACGACATTGATCCCGACTCAACCTTACCAGAAGAACCTGATACCCCAAAGAGGTGTTATCCAGACAGAATCAGGAAGCCTCCTCAAAGACTGAACTTATAATTGCTTAACCTCAACCAATGTATCTAGCAACCGTAATTGTAATTAGTTATTATTTAGTTGTTAAATGAATGTTATGTACTGTTTATCTAAAAGGGGAGGAATTGTTGTGTATGTCCCTTTAAAGGAATAACTGGTCTCGGACTGCAGTACCGGCAGTGACCACCCCTGTATAAAAGGCACTAGCAGCCTTCTGTAGTTTCAGTTCCAGGTTGTCTCCATTCAGTAAAACTTGTTATAATCAGCTCCTGCCGTCCGTGTCTCAATTATACACGGACATAATAAGCCCCTACAACCCTCCCTATCTCTAACTTCCTCCAGCCGCTGCAACCCTCCCTATCTCTGTAACCTCCTCCAGCCCCTTCAACCCTCCCTATCTCTGTAACCTCCTCCAGCCCCCAGAACCCTCCCTATCTCTGTAACCCCCTCCAGCCCCTACAACCCTCCCTATCTCTGTAACCTCCTCCAGCCCCTACAACCCTTCCTATCTCTGTAACCTCCTCCAGCCCCAACAACCCTCCCAGATCTCTGCGCTCCTCCAATTCCGGCCTCTTGAGCATCCCCCGATTTCCATCGCTCCACCATTGGCGGCCGTGCCTTCAGCCGCCTGGGCCCCGAGCTCTGGAATTCCCTCCCTAAACCTCTCCGCCTCTCTCTCCTCCTTTAAGACGCTCCTTAAAACCAACCTCTTCGACCCAGCTTTTGGTCATCTGTCCTAATATCTCCTTACGTGGCTCAGGGTCAAATTTTCTTTGATTAATGCTCCCGTGAAGCGCATCGGGACGATAAAGGATGTTAAATGGAAGTTGTTTTTCGAGTCACAATGCAAGACTTGAAGTGGAAAAGACAGCACACATTCTGGCCTCATTTAGGGGCAGCTATGTTTCCCCCGCCACCCCCCCCCCTCCCCGTGTTCAGGAACATTGTTTCGGTACCAGTCCATCCCCTGCACTCCTTAAACTGCAAACATTAGCAGGAACAAACTGGCTTCAACGGCCCATTGTCTCGGTGCCTTAAGAATCTTGAAGGCTCCACTGTTCTCGGGCCGAGCAGTCGGCAAGGCTGCCCAATGTTGGTTGCTAGGGGAGACGGAGCTGTTTTTCTCCAAGCCACTTTGCTTCACTTAGTGTCAGCTGTGGCTCAGTGGGAAGCCCTCTCTCGCCTCGGAGTCAGAAGGTCGTGGGTTCGCGACCCCACTCCAGAGACTTGAGCCCCACAATCCAGGCCGTCACTCCCCAGTGTCAGTGCTGTGGGAGTGCTCCCTCAGTACTGCCCCTCTGACAGTGCGGAGCTCCCTCAGTACTGCCCCTCCGACAGTGCAACTCTCCCGCAGTACTCCCCCTCCGACAGTGCGGCTCTCCCTCAGTACTGCCCCTCCGACAGTGCGGCTCTCCCTCAGTACTGCCCCTCCGACAGTGCGACTCTCCCGCAGTACTGCCCCTCCGACAGTGCGGCTCTCCCTCAGTACTGACCCTCCGACAGTGCAGCGCTCCCTCGTACTGCCCCTCTGACAGTGTGGTGCTCCCTCAGTACTGCCCCTCTGACAGTGTGGCGCTCCCTCAGTACTGCACTGGAGTGTCAGCCTAGCTTAATATGCTCAAGTCTTTGGAGTGGGACTTGAACCCACAACCTTCTACCCACTGAGCCATAGCTGACACTTTTACACACAAAGGGTGGTAGAAGTTTGGAACTCTCTTCCACAAATGTCAAATGTCAATTGTTAAATTGTCAACCAAAGGTATTAAGGGATATGGGCCAAAGGCGGGTGGATGGAGTTAGTTCACAGATCAGCCATGATCTCATTGAATAGCGGAAGAGGCTCAAGGGGCTGAATGGGCCTCCTCCTGTTCCTGTGTAACAGGCTGGAGGGGCTGAATGGGCCTCCTCCTGTTCCTGTGTAACAGACTCGAGGGGCTGAATGGGCCTCCTCCTGTTCCTGTGTAACATGCTCGAGGGGGCTGAATGGGCCTCCTCCTGTTCCTGTGTAACAGGCTCGAGGGGCTGAATGGGCCTCCTCCTGTTCCTGTGTAACAGGCTCGAGGGGCTGAATGGGCCTCCTCCTGTTCCTGTGTAACAGGCTCGAGGGGCTGAATGGGCCTCCTGTTGTTCTAATGTTCCTAATACATCTATCCAAGATTAGCAACCCTAGCTTCACCCGAACAGCCATGACTGTCCAGCAGAATTGACAGACAAGTGGCAGATGGAATTTAATACAGAGAAGTGTGAGGTGATGCATTTTCACAGAAGAAACAGGGAGAGGTAATACACTGTACACTTAATGGCACAGGTTTAAAGAGTGTGCAGGGACAGAGGGACCTGGGAGTTAATGTGCATAGGTCCCTGAAGGTGGCAGGACATATTGAGAGAGTGGTTAGCAAAGCATATGGGATCTTGGGCTTCATAAATATTGAGTACAAAAGTAGGGAAGTTATGCTGAACCTTTATAAAGCGCTGGTTAGGACACAGCTGGAGTATTGCGTCCAATTCTGGTAAACACACTTTAGGAAGGATGTGAAGGCCCTTGAGAGGGTGCAGAGGATATTTATCAGAATGGTTCCGGGGATGGGGGATCTTGGCTACAAGGACAGGTTGGAGAAGCTGGATTTGTTTTCATTAGAGCAAAGGAGGTTGAGGGGTGATTTGATCGAGGTGTACAAGATTATGACGGGTTTGGGATAGGCTAGAGGGGGAAAGGCTGTTCCCACTAGTTGATGGTACAGGGACTAGGGGACACAGATTGAAGGTCTTGGGCAAGAGATACGGGGGGGAGGTGAGGAAAAACTTTTTTACGCAGCGAGTGGTGAGGACCTGGAACTCGCTGCCGACGGAAGTGGTGGAAGCGGAGACACAAGGGGGGGGGGGGCGGGAGGAGAAATTCGGTTGTTAGCGCCACCCATTAATGCCTAAAGAGGCCGAGAAGTGGGGCGCTAGCCAATTTCCGGGCGGGCGCCTTGCGCCTCGCCCCATATTGAGCATGCATTTAGCGCCGGCGCTAAATCTTAGCGCCCGCTCATGGTCGCAGGCTGATTATGACGTCATTTGAGTGTGCAACGCCTTTTGGGTGCCCCGACCGGAAATTCAGTGGCGCCCCCCTCCGTAGCGCCTGGCGCTAATAGTGACCGCTTACCTGGACCGTACCAAGTTGTTCTCGGGCTGGAGGAGCGTTATTTAAAGGGGACTGGTGTGGTTTAAAAGCGGCAGCCATTTTTGGAGCACAACTTCCTCGAGAGCTACAAAGAGTTGCTGAGCTGCACACTGAGAGCCATTTGACCACTGAGCCAGCGCAGGCGGACGATCTTCAGCCTTCTGACCACCACCTTGCTGTTGGTGAGCCTTGACAATGGGGAACCTTCCTGTGGGCACTTATTATGGGGGCTGCATTGGAGGGGAACGTCCTGCTGCTGAATCATCTGGAAAGGGCACTGAGACGCTGGGAGAGGGGGGCGGGCATGGTCAGACGGAGGAGGGCCAACAGACGTCGCCACAGCAGACCTTAAGCTGGCAGGGTTTTCTGACAGCAGTTTTCCTACATGAACATGCCGGAGGAGCAGTGTGTCAGAAGGCTGCGATTTAGAAAGGAGGTGGTGACTGAGCTGTACCAGCTGTTTCAGCCAGATCTGCAGCCTCAGATAAGGTGCAGGACATCTCTGTCGGTGGCTGAGAAGATGCCTGCTGGCCTGAACTTCTACGCGAGCAGCTCTTCTCAGGCTGCGTGTCAGAGGCTGATCAGAAGTAGCTTCTAGGCCCCTCTCTCGGAATGCTTGCTGCCATTCCAAGAACAGGAATGGAACCGGTTGGTCTGATACCCCCCAAGCCTGTGAAGGGCAAGATGCATGTAAATAGCAGGCATGGCCATTGTAAATGAAGAAAGTGTTTCATTGAACAAAATGTGGTTCCTTCAAACTATGGCAACAGAAAGCAAAACTAATACACTGATGCATAACTGCCTCTCACACCCGGGAGACTGTCCAAAACATAAATCACATTCCGACCATCTTCCTTGGCCTTGATTCCACTGTGCCAACCAAAGCATCCAATGCCCCATCAGTGAGGCGTTCCACCCTCTGCCTCACCCTTTCCATGTCTTGCTAGGCTGGTGCGCCACAGGTAGGCTCCCACTGCTTTGAAGGCCGACAAGGCAGTGAGTGTGTCTGGTGATGCCAATTGACCTGCCCCTTTAAGAGCTGGCCGGCACCACTGTGTCTCAGGGAAAGTGATTATTGACAGCACCCTCGCTGCGCCCCGCCGCCGCTAAATTGGGTTGCGCCGCCGGGTTAGCGCCTTAAAAGTAGCGTTTAGCGCCGCAATCACCTTTAGGGGCGCTGTAACCCAATATCGCGCCAGATGGCGCTAAATCGCAACTGGCGCTAGGCTTTGCGCTTCGCCAGAACTAGCGCCCCAAATGGGGCTATACCCAATTTCTCCCCCTCAGTGTTTTCAAGGGGAGACTGGATAGGCACTTGAGGGATACGGGGATAGAGCGGGGGAATGGGACTGACTGGATTGCGGTACAGAGAGCCGGCACGGACTCAATGGGCCGAATGGCCTCCTCCTGTGCTGTTATGACCCTATGACCTAGGCTGTGTTCTGCATTCTTAAACTGTCTATGCACCCTTCCTGGGGCTGTGATCAACCACATTGCCAGTGCCAGGTAGGCACAGTTCAGGTTTGGTGCCTTTGTCTCTTTGGCCCACAGCTAGAACATCCGATTGACTCATTGCTTCAATGAGCTGTGATTCATTCTCAATTGGAAAGAACTGCAATGCTAGGGGATGAGTCTTAACAATCCATTTAAATACCGTTCACTCTCTGACCCATTTGCCAAGATTGCTTTTCAGTTGTCTGCAAATTGCTTATGCAAATATAAATTAAGGAAGCTGTCTGTAATTATTTTCGGAGCTCAGTCGGGCCCAAGGCGGTCGAACATGTTGTGCCAGTAATGGACAGCGGTAAGGTCAGCGCGCGCACACTGGCCCGCGTCACGCCTGTCTCTGGGCCAATACAGGTAACCGGACGAGCGGTGACTGAGCTTGGGGAGGGGGTCCTGGCCACCTCACCCCTTCTGCGCTTTCAGTAAAAGAAGGTGGGAGGAGTGTTAGTCGGAGGCAGAGAGTGAGTGGGATGTAGTCCAGGATTCGACACAACAGGAGTGAATGGGAAGAGCTTTGGGTCCATTGGGATTGTGTACAACGGGAGTGAATGGGAAGGGGTTTGGGTCCATTGGGATTGTGTACAATGGGAGTGAATGGGAAGGGGTTTGGGTCCATTGGGATTGTGTACAATGGGAGTGAATGGGAAGGGGTTTGGGTCCACTGCGATTCTATACAATGGGAGTGAATGGGAAGGGGTTGGGTCCATTGGGATTCTGTACAGTGGGAGTGAATGGGAAGGGGTTGGGTCCATTGGGATTGTGCACAGTGGGAGTGAATGGGAAGGGGTTTGGGTCCACTGGGTTTGTGTACAGTGGGAGTGAATGGGAAGGGGTTGGGTCCATTGGGATTGTGTACAGTGGGAGTGAATGGGAAGGGGTTTGGGTCCATTGGGATTCTGTACAGTGGGAGTGAATGGGAAGGGGTTTGGGTCCATTGGGATTTGACAACGGGAGTGAATGGGAAGGGGTTTGGGTCCATTGGGATTTGACAACGGGAGTGAATGGGAAGGGGTTTGGGTCCACTGGGTTTGTGTACAGTGGGAGTGAGTGGAGAGTCAGTGCTCGATGAGTTTGTATGTCTGGAGTTAATTGTCCGAATACTGTCGTTGAGCAGAAGTTTCACTTTTGTAGCGGTCTTCTCGCTGGAGCCACTCTAAAGCAGCTGACACCACAGCGAAGGGGCTCAAATATTTGCCTCATAAATCCACGGAGAGCCTGGGTAAACGGACCTGCCCGAGACGCCCCATTTTAATTAAAATGCGGAGATGAAAATACAGACTCGTGAATGGAAGGCAAAGAGTAAACGGGCCCAGGCAGCCCAAACAAAGGGTGTTTGACTGAACTGAAAAGTGTTATTAAATTTAAAGGAATACATTGGAAGTACATCTGTCTTTCTGGATGAGATGTTGTACTGAGGCCCCATCTGCCCTCTCGGAAAGATCCCACGGCCAGTATTTCGAAGAAGAGCAGCGGGGGGGAGGGAGTTCTCCCCGGTGTCCTGGGGCCAATATTTATCCCTCAACCAACATCACTAAAACAGCCGATCTGGTCATTATAGGTCTATGTCGCATTATCTGAGGAAGGATGTTCTTGCCATGGAGGGAGTGCAGCGAAGATTCACCAGACTGATACCTGGGATGGCAGGAATGACGTATGAGGAGAGATTGGGTCGATTGGGTTTATACTCGCTGGAGTTTAGAAGAATGAGAGGGGATCTCATTGAAACTTATAAAATTCTGACAGGACTAGATGCAGGAAGGATGTTCCCGATGGTCGGGGAGTCCAGAACCAGGAGTCACAGTCTAAGGATAAGGGGTAAACCATTTAGGACAGAGATGAGGAATTTCTTCACCCAGAGACTGGTCAACCTGTGGAATTCTCTACCACAGAAGGCAGTAGAGGCCAATTCATTAAATATATTCAAGAAGGAGTTGGATATGTTTCTTAAGGCTAAAGGGATCAAGGGATATGGGGCGAAAGCAGCGACAGGTTACTGAATTTCCACGATCGCATTGAATGGCGGAGCAGGCTCGAGGGGCCGAATGGCCGACTCCTGCTCCTATCTTCTACTATCACATTGCTGTTTGTGGGATCTTGCTGTGCACAAATTGGCTGCCGTGTTTCCTACATTACAACAGTGACTACATTTCAAAAAGCTCTTCATTGGCTGTGAAGTGCTTTGGGACGTCCTGAGGCGCTATAAAAATGTGAATTTTAAACACTCTTTAATCTCCTCTTATCTAAGAAAATAACACTCATATTTCAAGTCTCTTTTTGTATTTATATTTGCTCACACTCGGCAGCTTCTCGTGAATGATGTGCCGCCCCATCTCTATTACCTCAGCCTCCGTCCTGTAGTGCGGGCCCAGAACTACACACACAGACCTCCAACTGAGATAGGCAAAAGTTTCAAGTCGTGATTTTTCACATGAGACGGAGGCTCGGCCTTAACTTCATCTCGGTTGAATTCGAGCCCCGGCACCGTTTGCTGGCATTCAGCAGCGTGAGACCGAGACTGAGCCAGACAGGGAGAGACGGGCAGACAGGGAGAGACGGGCAGACAGGGAGAGACGGGCAGGGAGAGACGGACACGGACAGAGTGTTAGACAGACAGAGAGAGACAGAGTGAGTGTGTTAGACAGAGAGACAGAGAGTGTGTGGTACAGATAGAGAGAGAGTGACAGTGTGTGGTACAGAGAGAGAGTGTGGGACAGAGACAGAGAGAGTGACAGTGAGAGAGAGAGAGTGACAGTGAGAGAGAGAGAGTGACAGTGAGAGAGACACAGACAGAAGAGGGAGAGAATAGGACAGAGTGTGGGAGAGAGTGAGTGTGGGAGAGAGAGAGGGAGAGAATGGGACAGAGAAAGTGAGTGTGGGACAGACAGAGAGTGGGACAGAGAGAGGGAGAGAGCGAGTGGGACAGAGAGTGTGGGACACCGAGAGGGAGAGAGCGAGTGGGACAGAGAGTGTGGGACAGAGAGAGAGAGTGTGGGACAGAGAGAGAGCGGGAGAGAGTGTGGGACCGAGTGTATGTATCCTTCCTGCTAAAATACATTGCCTGGAGCGGAGACAATGAAAGTGCAGCTTCTCAGACAAATGAAGCAGTCTGGGGCTGGGGGATCGAATCTAATTGACTCTTGACGTCGAGCCTGTAACTCTTTGGCCCGATTGTGCGGAGACAGGCGGTTCGATTCTCGTCTGCTCTGTGGCCCCCTTCGACAAAGGCGGGATTGAAAGTGGAAGAATGGCTCGGGCTGTGTTGGCCCATGGGTGTCAACATCACACGGCCGGCGGACGGACGGACGGGGGGGGGGCTGGGTGATTGAGAGTCACGGAGTCAGCTGCAGGGCGGATCGCACAGACGCTCTGCTGGCCATTCCCGTGGACCTCTCCGGCTGCTGCTTGGATCTCCGCGAGCCGGACACTCGGGAGCAGTGTGTGCCCCGTCCAGCCTGAGCTATGTGTCGCAGGGAGAAGGTTCTGATCCTGCTCTTGCTCTGCTGTGGTGAGCTTACTGCCTCCTTTGTTTTTATTTATTTCAACGCTCCCTTCGAATTCTTGTTCTCGTTGTAATTATGTCAGTCTGTCAAAGGCAGTCCCTCGGAACCGAGGATGACTTGCTTCCACACTAAAAATGAGTTCTCAGGTGACTGATGAGTCCAATGCGGGACCGACAGTCTCTGTCACAGGTGGGGCAGACGGTGGTTGAAGGGGCGGGTGGGTGGGGTGCTTGGGTTGACGTGCGCTCTTTGTGCTGTTTGCGCTTGGCTTCTGCTTGCTCCTGGCGAAGAGACTCGAGGTGTTCGACGCCTTCCTGGATGCTTCTCCTCCACTTTGTGCGGTCTTGGGGCCAGGGATTCCCAGGTGTTGGTGGGGATGTTACACTTTTTCAAGGAGGCTTTGAGGGTGTCCTTGAAGCGTTTCCTCTGCCCACCTGGGGCTCTCTTGCCGTGTCGGAGCTCCGAATAGAGCGCTTGTTTTGGGAGTCTCGTATCGATCATATGGACAATGTGACCCGTCCATCGGAGCTGATCGAGCGTGGTCAAAGCTTCGATGCTGGGGATGTTGGCCTGAGCGAGAACACTGACGTTGGTGCACCTATCCTGCCAATGGATTTGCAGGATCTTGCGGAGGCAGCGTTGGTGGTACCTCTCCAGTGCTTTGAGGTGCCTGTTGTACATGGTCCATGTCTCTGAGGCATACAGCAGGGCGGGTATCACTGCTGCTCTGTAGACCATGAGCTTAGTACCGGGTTTGAGGTCCTGGTCTTCAAACACTCTCTTCCTCAGGCGACCGAAGACTGCACTGGCACACTGAAGGCGGTGTTGGACTTGACGTCTGCCCTTGTTGACAGTAGGCTCCCGAGGTATGGAAAGTGGTCCACGTTGTTCAAAGCCTTGTCGTGGATATTGATAATCGGGGGGCAGTACTGTGTGATTGTAATTATTAATGGGCAGTGAATTCGGTGTGTCGCAGCCTGCAATGGAGCCCGCCCCACCCGGAATGGTACTGAGGCCCACAGGTGAGGAAAGGTCCCAGATATCCCATAAGCCCTGTGGGGTTCGTGGTTGACAGGCTTCCGATGGAAGGACAGAGAGGCAAAAGGCTGCAACGTAGGAAGGAGTGGAGTGGAGTTGAAAAGGAAAGCCCCGCGCGTTCAAATCCCTCCACGTTCTCCTCGTCCCCCCTCCCCATCTCTGTAACCTCCTCCAGCCCCTACAACCCTCCCTATCTCTGTAACCTCCTCCAGCCCCTACAACCCTCCCTATCTCTGTAACCACCTCCAGACCCTACACCCCTCCCTATCTCTGTAACCTCCTCCAGCCCCTACACCCCTCCCTATCTCTGTAACCTCCTCCAGCCCCTACACCCCTCCCTATCTCTGTAACCTCCTCCAGACCCGACAACTCTCCCTATCTCTGTAACCTCCTCCAGCCCCTACAACCCTCCCTATCTCTGTAACCTCCTCCAGCCCCTACAACCCTCCCTATCTCTGTAACCTCCTCCAGCCCCTACAACCCTCCCTATCTCTGTAACCTCCTCCAGCCCCTACAACCATCCCTATCTCTGTAACCTCCTCCAGCCCCTACAACCCTCCCTATCTCTGTAACCTCCTCCAGCCCCTACAACCCTCCCTATCTCTGTAACCTCCTCCAGCCCCAACAACCCTCCCTATCTCTGTAACCGCCTCCAGCCCCTACAACCCTCCCTATCTCTGTAACCTCCTCCAGCCCTACAACCCTCCCTATTTCTGTAACCCCCTCCATGGCCCTCTCCCCTCCCTATCTCTGTAACCTCCTCCAGCCCCTACACCCCTCCCTATCTCTGTAACCTCCTCCAGACCCGAAAACTCTCCCTATCTCTGTAACCTCCTCCAGCCCCTACAACCCTCCCTATCTCTGTAACCTCCTCCAGCCCTACAACCCTCCCTATTTCTGTAACCCCCTCCATGGCCCTCTCCCCTCCCTATCTCTGTAACCTCCTCCAGCCCCTACAACCCTCCCTATCTCTGTAACCTCCTCCAGCCCCTACAACCCTCCCTAACTCTGTAACCTCCTCCAGCCCCTACAACCCTCCCTATCTCTGTAACCTCCTCCAGCCCCTACAACCCTCCCTATCTCTGTGACCTCCTCCAGCCCTACAACCCTCCCTATCTCTGCGCTCCTCCAATTCTGGCCTCTTGCCCATCCCCCGATTTCCATCGCTCCACCATTGGTGGCCGTGTCTTCAGCCGCCTGGGCCCCGAGCTCTGGAATTCCCTCCCTAAACCTCTCCGCCTCTCTCTCCTCCTTTAAGACGCTCCTTAAAACCGACCTCTTTGACCAAGCTTTTGGTCGCCTGTCCTAATATCTCCTGATGTGGCTCGGGGTCAAATTTAAGACCCCATTTAATGCATTCAGTTCTGGGCCCCGCACCTCAGGAAGGATATCTCGGTCTTGGAGCGGGAGCAGCACAGATTCACCAGAATGATACCCGGGGCTGAAAGGGTTAAATCACCAGGACAAGTTGGCACAGACGAGGCTTGTGTTTCCTGGAGTTTAGAAGATTAAGGGGTGATCTAATCGAGGTGTTTGAGATGATTAAAGGAGTTGATACGGTAGAGAGAGAGAAACTATTTCCTCTGGTGGGGGGAGTCCGGAACAAGGGGGCAGAATCTTAACATTAGAGCCAGGCCGTTCAGGGGTGATGTCAGGAAGCACTTCTTCACACAAAGGGGGGTGGAAATCTGGAACTCTCTCCCCCAAAAAGCTGTCGAGGCTCGGGGGGGTCAATTGGAAATTTCAAAACTGAGATTGATAGATTTTTGTTGAGAAAGGGTGTTAATGGTTACAGATCCAACGCGGGTAGATGGAGTTAGGTTGCAGATCAGCCCTGATCTGATTGAATGGCGGAACAGGCTCGAGGGGCTGAATGGGCCTCCTCCTGCTCCTGTGTAACAGGCTCGAGGGGCTGAATGGGCCTCCTCCTGTTCCTGTGTAACAGGTTCGGGGGGCTGAATGGGCCTCCTCCTGTTACTGTGCAACAGGCTCGAGGGGTGAATGGGCCTCCTCCTGTTCCTGTGCAACAGGCTCGAGGGGCTGAATGGGCCTCCTCCCGTTCCTGTGTACCAGGCTCGAGGGGCTGAATGGGCCTCCTCCTGTTCCTGTGTACCAGGCTCGAGGGGCTGAATGGGCCTCCTCCTGTTCCTGTGTAACAGGCTCGAGGGGCTGAATGGGCCTCCTCCTGTTCCTGTGTAACAGGATCGAGGAGCTGAATGGGCCTCCTCCTGTTCCTGTGTAACAGGATCGAGGGACTGAATGGGCCTCCTCCTGTTCCTGTGTAACAGGCTCGAGGGGCTGAATGGGCCTCCTCCTGTTCCTGTGTAACAGGATCGAGGAGCTGAATGGGCCTCCTCCTGTTCCTGTGTAACAGGCTCGAGGGCCTGAATGGGCCTCCTCCTGTTCCTGTGTAACAGGCTCGAGGGGCTGAATGGGCCTCCTCCTGTTCCTGTGTAACAGGCTCGAGGGGCTGAATGGGCTCCTCCTGTTCCTGTGGTAACAGACTCGAGGAGCTGAATGGGCCTCCTCCTGTTCCTGTGTAACAGGCTCGAGGGGCTGAATGGGCCTCCTCCTGTTCCTGTGTAACAGGCTCGAGGGGCTCAATGGGCCTCCTCCTGTTCCTGTGTAACAGGCTCGAGGGGGCTGAATGGGCCTCCTCCTGTTCCTGTGTAACAGGCTCGAGGGGCTGAATGGGCCTCCTCCTGTTCCTGTGTAACAGGCTCGAGGGGCTGAATGGACCTCCTCCTGTTCCTTTGTAACCGGCTCGAGGGGCCTGAATGGGCCTCCTCCTGTTCCTGTGTAACAGGCTCGAGGGGCTGAATGGGCCTCCTCCTGTTCCTGTGTAACAGGCGCGAGGGGCTGAATGGGCCTCCTCCTGTTCCTGTGCAACAGGCTCAAGGGGCTGAATGGGCCTCCTCCTGTTCCTGTGTAACAGGCTCGAGGGGCTGAATGGGCCTCATCCTGTTCCTGTGTAACAGGCTCAAGGGGCTGAATGGGCCTCCTCCTGTTCCTGTGTAACAGGCTCGAGGGGGCTGAATGGGCCTCCTCCTGTTCCTGTGTAACAGGCTCGAGGGGCTGAATGGGCCTCCTCCTGTTCCTGTGTAACAGGCTCGAGGGGCTGAATGGGCCTCCTCCTGTTCCTGTGTAACAGGCTCGAGGGGGCTGAATGGGCCTCCTCCTGTTCCTGTGTAACAGGCTCGAGGGGCTGAATGGGCCTCCTCCTGTTCCTGTGTAACAGGCTCGAGGGGCTGAATGGACCTCCTCCTGTTCCTATGTAACAGGCTCGAGGGGCCTGAATGGGCCTCCTCCTGTTCCTATGTAACAGGCTCGAGGGGCTGAATGGACCTCCTCCTGTTCCTATGTAACAGGCTCGAGGGGCTGAATGGACCTCCTCCTGTTCCTATGTAACAGGCTCGAGGGGCCTGAATGGGCCTCCTCCTGTTCCTGTGGAGCAGGCTCGAGGGGCCTGAATGGGCCTCCTCCTGTTCCTATGTAACAGGCTCGAGGGGCCTGAATGGGCCTCCTCCTGTTCCTGTGTAACAGGCTCGAGGGGCTGAATGGGCCTCCTCCTGTTCCTGTGTAACAGGCTCGAGGGGCTGAATGGGCCTCCTCCTGTTCCTGTGTAACAGGGTCGAGGGGCCTGAATGGGCCTCCTCCTGTTCCTGTGTAACAGGCTCGAGGGGCCTGAATGGGCCTCCTCCTGTTCCTGTGTAACAGGCTCGAGGGGCTGAATGGGCCTCCTCCTGTTCCTATGTAACAGGCTCGAGGGGCTGAATGGACCTCCTCCTGTTCCTATGTAACAGGCTCGAGGGGCCTGAATGGGCCCTCTTCTTCACCCAAAGGGTGATGATAACCTGGAACTCTCTCCTCCCAAAAGGCTGTTGAGGCTGGGGGGGGGGGGTCAATTGAAAATGTCAAGACTGAGTCTGATAGATTTGTGTTGGGTCAAGGTATTAAGGGCTACGGAACCAAAGCGGGTAGGTGGAGTTGAGATGCAGATCAGCCAGGATCGAATTAAATGGCGGAGCAGGCTCGAGGGGCTCAATGGCTTCCTCCTGTTCCTCTGTCTCTCAGAACATGTACTCATCTAGTAAACATAAGGACATGAGAGAAAAGGGGATAGAAAGATACGCTGAAAGGCTGAGATGAGGTCGATGGAATGGGAGGAGACTCGTGAGGGGTTTAAACACTAGTTGGGCCGAATGGCCTGTTTCTGTGCTGAACACTCTATGCTGACTCGCCTCGGAGTCAGAAGGTTGTGGGTTCAAGTCCCCACTCTGGGGACTTGCGCACATAAAGCCAGGCTGACACTCCCAATGCAGGGCTGAGGGAGCGCCGCACTGTCGGAGGGGCAGTACTAAGTGAGCGCCGCACTGTCCGAGGGGCAGTACTAAGTGAGCGCCGCACTGTCCGAGGGGCAGTACTGAGGGAGTGCTGCACTGTCGGCGGGGCAGTACTGAGGGAGCGCCGCACTGGATAAAAGGGAACGATTCACTCCTGTCTGGGACTGTACAGCCTGTGTGTGTGTGTCTCAGTGTCAGCTCCAGTACATGTACAGCACACACAGCAGGTAGAAAAATACATGTAATGCATACGAAGAGGCTTTAAGTGTTGGGTGATGGAATAAATTAGACACGTTGAACCTTGAGACCACAAGATATAAAGACAGAAATTACAAAGTAGAGCACAATGCCAAACAGCAATATGGAAGTGATAATCCAAATAGTACTGTGATTTGACAGACAAATTGTGTTCAAACAATTCAATTATCAAAATATTGAAGTTATTCGACTCAAACATTCTCCCATTCCTTGCCTTAACGTGAAAGCATTTGTGATACAAACTCAACCTTGCTGTCTTGGCTCGATGCGTTTAATGTTCCCCAACCCGCGAGGCTTTTCCTGGAGTCTCCCAAAAGGTGTCACCTCGGCAGGCACTGGTCCATTATTAACGAACCATGGTGGGTTAATCTCGCTCTCCAGCTCTCTCCGTTTGTCCATCTGTGCCTGACTGCGCCCATCAAATAATCTGTCCGTGTTAGCCATGGCTCAATGGGCAACTCTCGAGCCTCTGTGTTAGAAGGTCGTGGGTTCGAGTCCCCGCTCCAGAGACTTGAGCCCCGTAATCCAGACTGACGCTCCCAGTGTCAGTACTGAGGGAGCGCCGCACTGTCGGAGGGGCAGTACTGAGGGAGCGCCGCACTGTCGGAGGGTCAGTACTGAGGGAGCACCGCACTGTCGGAGGGGCAGTACTGAGGGAGCGCCACACTGTCGGAGGGGCAGTACTGAGGGAGCGCAGCAGTGTCGGAGGGGCAGTACTGAGGAAGTACCGCACTGTCGGAGGGGTGCTACTGAGGGAGCACCGCACTGTCGGTGGGTCAGTACTGAGGGAGTGCTGCACTGTCGGAGGGGCGGTACTGAGGGAGTGCCGCACTGTCGGAGGGCTGCTACTGAGGGAGTGCTGTACTGTCGGTGGGTCAGTACAGAGGGAGCGCAGCACTGTCGGAGGGTCCGTACTGAGGGAGCGCAGCACTGTCGGAGGGTCCGTACTGAGGGAGCGCCGCACTGTCGGAGGGGCAGTACTGAGGGAGCACCACACTGTCGGAGGGGCAGTACTGAGGGAGCGCCACACTGTCGGAGGGGCAGTACTGAGGGAGCGCCGCACTGTCGGAGGGGCAGTACTGAGTGAGCGCCACACTGTCGGAGGGGCAGTACTGAGTGAGCGCCACACTGTCGGAGGGGCAGTACTGAGGGAGCGCCACACTGTCGGAGGGGCAGTACTGAGGGAGCGCCGCACTGTCGGAGGGGCAGTACTGAGGGAGCGCCACACTGTCGGAGGGGCAGTACTGAGGGAGCGCCGCACTGTCGGAGGGGCAGTACTGAGGGAGCGCCGCACTGTCGGAGGGGCAGTACTGAGGGAGCGCCGCACTGTCGGAGGGGCAGTACTGAGGGAGCGCCGCACTGTCGGAGGGGCAGTACTGAGGGAGCGCCGCACTGTCGGAGGGGCAGTACTGAGGGAGCGCCGCACTGTCGGAGGGGCAGTACTGAGGGAGCGCCGCACTGTCGGAGGGGCAGTACTGAGGGAGCGCCGCACTGTCTGAGGGGCAGTACTGAGGGAGCGCCGCACTGTCGGAGGGGCAGTACTGAGGGAGCGCCGCACTGTCGGAGGGGCAGTACTGAGGGAGCGCCGCACTGTCGGAGGGGCAGTACTGAGGGAGCGCCGCACTGTCGGAGGGGCAGTACTGAGGGAGCGCCGCACTGTCGGAGGGGCAGTACTGAGGGAGCGCCGCACTGTCGGAGGGGCAGTACTGAGGGAGCGCCGCACTGTCGGAGGGGCAGTACTGAGGGAGCGCCACACTGTCGGAGGGGCAGTACTGAGGGAGTGCCGCACTGTCAGAGGGGCAGTACTGAGGGAGCACCACACTGTCGGAGGAGCAGTACTGAGGGAGCGCCGCACTGTCGGAGGGGCAGTACTGAGGGAGCGCCAATTGTCTTCTGCGTTTCCTACATTACAACAGTGACTACACTTCAAAAAAAAGTCCTTCATTGGCTGTGAATTCGTGAAAGGCGCTATAGAAATGCGAGGCTTTTTGCACTTTAGCTCCAAGTTTGGATAGGAGAGGGGGGAGGAAACAGTGGTGTGGTGATGCCAAGTCTGGAACAGGGAGAAGGTAAATGAAGAGAAGTGGTGAGGGACCCTCCATCTGGCTAAGACTCTGCAGTGTGAGCGAAGTGACTGGCGCGGTTGGTAATCGTGTTGGTCTAATTGAAACCGTACACTGCGCCCAACCAGAATAAAACCTGGGATTTAACCCGGGAGCGAAAGGCCTCATCATTTTTTTCCTGTGAGTACAAAAGTAGAGAAGTTATGCTGAACCTTTATAAAGCGCTGGTTATGCCACAACTGGAGTATTGTGTCCAGTTCTGGTCACCACACTTTAGGAAGGATGTGAAGGCCCTTGAGAGGGTGCAGAGGAGATTTACCAGAATGGTTCTGGGGATTGGGGGGATCTTAGCTACAAGGACAGGTTGGAGAAGCTGGATTTGTTTTCATTAGAGCAAAGGAGGTTGAGGGGTGATTTGATCGAGGTGTACAAGATTATGACGGGTTTGGGATAGGCTAGACGGGGGAAAGGCTGTTCCCACTAGTTGATGGTACAAGGACTAGGGGGACACAGATTTAAGGTTTTGGGCAAGAGATACCGGGGGGATGTGAGGAAAAACTTTCTTACACAGCGAGTGGTGAGGACCTGGAACTCGCTGCCGACGGAAGTGGTGGAAGCGGAGACACTCGAAGTTTTCAAGGGGAGACTGGATAGGCACTGGAGGGAAATAAACTTGCAGGGCTACGGGGATAGAGCGGGGGGAATGGGCCTGACTGGATTGCTCCACAGAGAGCCGGCACGGACTCGATGGGCCGAATGGTCTCCTTCTGTGCCGTATGACTCTATGACACTGAGTGTGAGGTAATGCATTTGGGGAGGGCTAACAAGGCAAGGGAATACACAATAAATGGCCGGACACTGAGACTTGTAGAGGAACAAAGGGACCTTGGAGGGCATGTCCACAGATCCCTGAAGGTAGCAGGACAGGTAGATAAGGTGGTTAAGAAGGCATACGGATACTTTCCTTTATTAGCCGAGGCATAGAATATAAGAGCAGGGAGGTTATGCTTGAATTGTATAAAACACTAGTTAGGCCACAGCTCGAGGACTGTGTCCAGTTCTGGTCACCACATTACAGGAAAGATGTGATTGCACTGGAGAGGGTACAGAGGAGATTTACGAGGATGTTGCCAGGACTGGAGAATTTTAGCTATGAGGAAAGATTGGAGAGGCTGGGGTTGTTTTCTCTGGAACAGAGGAGGCTGAGGGGAGATTTAATTGAGGTGTATAAAATGATGAGGGGCTTAGATAGAGTGGATAGGAAGGACCTATTTCCCCGAGCAGAGAGGTCAATAACCAGGGGGCAGAGATTGAAAGTAATTGGTGGAAGGATTAGAGGGGAGTTGAGGAGAACTTTTTTCACCCAGAGGGTGGTGGGGGTCTGGAACTCACTGCCTGAAAGGGTGGGAGAGGCAGAAACCCTCATCACATTTAAAAAGTTCTTGGATATGCCCTTGAAGTGCCGTAACCTACAGGGCCATGGACCGAGAGCTGGAAAGTGGGATTAGACTGGAGAGCTCATTGGGCCGGCACGGACACGGTGGGTCGAATGGCCTCCTTCTGTGCTGTAAATTTCTATGATTTATGTCTGTTCAAAGTTTAAATCCATAGACTCTCTGCCCACTGCAGCCTTACAGAGGACTGAATAGAATTGGAGGCAAAGATTGGGCGGGAGGGAGAGAGACTGAGGGATTGGAGATAGAGGGAGAGAGACATTGAGGGATTGGAGATGGAGGGAGAGAGAGACTGAGGGATTGGAGATAGAGGGGGAGAGAGACTGAGGGATTGGAGATAGAGGGAGAGAGACTGAGGGATTGGAGATAGAGGGGGAGAGAGACTGAGGGATTGGAGATAGAGGGAGAGATAGTGAGGGATTGGAGATGGAGGGAGAGAGAGACTGAGGGATTGGAGATAGAGGGAGAGATAGTGAGGGATTGGAGATAGAGGGATTACAGCAACAACTAGACCTACTCGACAAATACTGCCAAAATTGGGCTCTAACAGTAAATCTAAAGAAAACCAACATCATGATTTTTCAAAAAAGGCCCAGATGTCAGGAAAACAAATACCAGTTTACCCTCAGTGATACCACTATAGGACACACTATGAGCTACACCTACCTTGGTCTAACTATTACAGCATCAGGGAGCTTCAGCATAGCAGTGAATGCACTAAAAGAAAAAGCCCGAAGAGCCCTATATGCAATAAAAAGAAAATTCTACAACATCCAAATCCCAATCAAAATCTGGCTCAAAATATTTGACAGCATAATCCTGCCCATTGCACTGTACGGTAGTGAAGTATGGGGCCCGCTAAATCACCAAAGCTACACTAAATGGGAAAAACACACAATAGAAGCCCTACATGCAGAATTCTGCCGAAGCATCCTTCGCACCCAAAGAAAAACGCCAACAAATGCATGCAGAGCCGAACTAGGCAGATACCCACTGATAATAAACATCCAAAAACGAGCACTAAACTTCCTAAATCACCTCAAATCTAGCTCCCCAGACACCCTTCATTTCAAAGCCTTTCAGACCCAAGAGCTAAACCCAGAAAAGAGTCCCCTGAGTCAGCTGCTACTGAAACTAAGTACTCAGCCGGACCCTGACCAGCCCCAGACCAACACAGCCGTCCAAACACCAATCCGAGTGAACCAAATCATTAAACAATGCAAAGAAACCTACCTGGAACATTGGAACAAAATAACCGAAAGCCAAAGCAGATTAGAATGTTACCGGGCCCTAAAAAGAGAATATAAACTGGCAGACTACCTCACGACCATCAGAGACACAAAACAGAGACAGACCCTCACCAGGTACAGACTAAGCGACCACCAACTGGAAATTGAAAAAGGCAGATACAAGAAATCCTGGCAGCCTAGAGAGAATAGAATATGCGATCAATGTCTGGCCGGCGAGGTTGAAACAGAAATGCATTTCCTCCTAAAATGCGAAAAATTCAACACATCAAGAAACATATTATTCAACAAGCTAAGCCAAACAACCCCAGATTTCAAGGAATTGGATGACCTGTCAAAATTGAGATTAGTCCTGGGAGAAGGAGACAGACCATACCTTGGGGCCAAATATGTAACAACATGTCACAACCTGAGGACTGTTTAAAATTAAGACTGTTTAAAATTAATATTGAACGTACCAAATGAAGTAGAAAGACTGTTTAAAATTAATATTGTTTAAAAGTAATATTGTATGTACCCAACAAATGTCAAATCGATTGACACCTACAGAATGTTGGAAAACTGTACCTTTTTGCTATGTAAGCTTTGGCAATATGGTTCTCTGTAAACTTTCATGCCAATAAAGCATTTGAATTGGAATTGGAATTGGACTGAGGGATTGGAGATGGAGGGAGAGAGACTGAGGGATTGGAGATAGAGGGAGAGAGAGACTGAGGGATTGGAGATAGAGGGAGAGAGAGACTGAGGGATTGGAGATAGAGGGAGAGAGACTGAGGGATTGGAGATGGAGGGAGAGAGACTGAGGGATTGGAGATGGAGAGAGAGACTGAGAGAGATCTTTAACACCCAGCTGAATAAGCAGAAGGGGCCTTGGTTTAACGTCTGTTGCGATGTGTAGTACCTCTGATCAAGTGCTCCTCGATTATGATGGAGAATGCCTCAAGGGGTTATCGGGCATATGTTGTGTTGAGAGAGGAATTAGCATACAGAGTTGAAATGACTTGATCACTGAAGCTCCCCAGTTTAAATGACTTTGCAGTGTAATTGAATAGCTCCACGCCAGCTCTCTCTCGTGCGCCTCCATTCCTGCTCCCCAGTCGCGATCTGCATACTTAATTCTTTTACTGCTCTCACCTTCCCGTTCTCCTCGCTGGAGCACAGTTTCCTGAATACCGTTAATACACCCAGGTACCCATTCCTCGTGCCTAGATGGCGAGTTTCGGATGGCTATTCGACTGTGCGGGGCATCGCGCCCCATCCGGTATCAATGTCGGCCGTGGCTCCGTGGGTAGCACTCTCGCTTCTGGGTCAGAAGGTCATGGGTGCGAAGTCCCACTCCAGAGACTTGAGCCCCACAATCCAGGCCGACACTCCCAGTGCTGGTGCTCAGGGAGCGCCGCACTGTCGGAGGGGCAGTACTGAGGGAGCGCCGCACTGTCGGAGGGGCAGTTCTGAGGGAGTGCCGCACTGTCAGGGTCAGTACTGAGGGAGCGCCGCACTGTCGGAGGGGCAGTACTGAGGGAGCGCAGCACTGTCGGAGGTGCCGTATTTCGGATGTCACGTTATAACCGAGGGCCACTTGTCCCCTCTGAGGTGGACGTCAAGCGATCCCACGGCCACTATTTTGAAGAAGAGCAGGGGGAACACTCCCCGGTGTCCTGGGGCCAATATTTATCCTTCAATTTCAAAAGTTTAAATAAAATACTAGATGATCTGGCCATTCTCACCTTGCTGTGTGTGGGAGCTTCCTGTGTGCAAATTGCCTGCCGTGTTTCCCACATTACAACAGCTTCGAAAAAAAATAGGATTGGACTGGGCTGGGAAAGCGCTTTGGGACGTCCTGAGGTGGTGATAGGTGCTGGAGAGTTGCACGCTCCTTTCATTCCCTGGCAGTGAGAGGGTTAATTAATACCGCGCCGCCAACACAGCCATGGTCGGGTTAGAAAGAGGTCTTTGTCCACCTCTCGTGTCATCAACTCGGTTGCAGCTGGCTGCTATCAGGCCCACACCCACCCCCCCCCCCCCCCCCGCTCTCCTCACACACGTTCCCAAAGGGAGGTCGCACGGGAGCCTGTTATGAGCCCCTTTGTCTTGCTTGTAAGGTCCGTCCGGTGATCGCTCGAGACTCGGGGCAGTGTGAATGGGCTTGCTTGGTACAGGAGGGTGAAGGGAGATTAGCGAGAGTGGGGGACGGGAGACTCGCCGCCGCCCCCCCTCCGTCTCTGAGCTTTACAAAACCGAGACTGTGCGGCGCTCAATGCTCCTTCTGGCCCGGGTACTGTACCGTGTCGCGCTCTCTCTCTCTCTCTCTCTCTCTCTCTCTGAGACTGTGTACTGACGAGGACTTTGTTTGCGAAATGCTTGGCTTGGCATTTTCAGAAAGCCATTCATCACGATTGCGCTCCTTCTCTCCGGCACACAGTGCACTGCCGTGCAATGAGCCGCTGTGAATGAAACAGTGGGGCCAACCAGAAGCAAGGCGATGCCAAACGAGAATAACATTGCATTTATATAGCGCCTTTAAAGTAGTAAAACGTCCCAGGGCGCTTCACTGGAGCGATTCTTTTAACAGAATTTGACACCGAGCCACATCAGGAGATATTAGGACGGGCGACCAAAAGCTTGGTCGAAGAGATCGGTTTTAAGGAGCGTCCGAAAGGAGGAGAGAGAGAGGCGGAGAGGTTTAGGGAGGGAATTCCAGAGCTCGGGGCCCAGCCGGCTGAAGGCACGGCCGCCAATGGTGGAGCGGTGGAAATCGGGGGATGCGCAAGAGGCCAGAATTGGAGGAGGGAAGAGATCTCGGAGGGGGTTGTAGGAGCTGGAGGAGGTTACAAAGATAGGGAGGGTTGTAGGGGCTGGAGCAAGTTACAGAGATAGGAGTCGGCTGTTCGGCCCCTCGAGCCTGCTCCGCCATTCAATGAGATCATGGCTGATCTTCGACCTCATCTCCACTTTCCAGCACTGTCCCCATATCCCTTAATTCCCTTAATATTCAAAAATCTATCGATCTCAGCCTTGAATATGCTCAACGACTGAGCCTCCACAGCCCTCTGGGGCAGAGAATTCCAAAGATTCACCCCCCTCTGAGTGAAGAAATTCCTCCTCATCTCAGTCAGGGGCGGTTAAGTCAACCGTGCTGGTGTGTGACTGGAGTCACCTATAGACCCAGGCCGGGCTCAGAAGGCAGGTTTCCTTCCTCACGGGACATTAGTGAACCATTGGGTTTTTAAATGACATTCGAACAACTTCAGTGGCCACTTTTACTGTTTCTAGACTGTTTTAAACTGAATTCAAATTCTCAAACTCCCATAATGGGACTTAAACTCACATTCACTGGGTTATTCTGGTAACATTACCACGATGCTACCGTACTGTCCTCAGAGGACCGATACTAAGAACATAAGAAATAGGAGCAGGAGTCGGCCATTCGGCCCCTCGAGCCTGCTCCACCATTCAATGAGATCACGGCTGATCTTCGACCTCAACTCCACTTTCCCACCCGATCCCCATATCCCTCGATTCCCCCCAGAGTCCAAAAATCTATCGATCTCAGCCTTGAATAGACTCAACGACTGAGCCTCCACAGCCCTCTGGGGCAGAGAATTCCAAAGATTCACCGCCCTCTGAGTGAAGAAATTCCTCATCATCTCAGTCCTAAATGGCTGACCCCTTATTCTGAGACTGTGACCCCTGGTTCTAGACTCCCCAGCCAGGGGGAAACAGCCTCTTGGCATCTACCCTGTCAAGCCCTGTAAGAATTTTGTATGTTTCGATGAGATCACCTCTCATTCTTCTAAACTCTAGAGAATATAGGCCTAGTCTACTCAATCTCTCCTCATAGGACAATCCCCCCATCCCAGGAATCAGTCTGGTGAACCTTTGTTGCACTCCCTCTATGGCAAGTATATCCTTCCTTGGGTAAGGAGACCAGAACTGTCCACAATACTCCAGGTGTGGTCTCACCAGGGCCCTATATAATTGCAGTAAGACGTCTTTACTCTTATACTCAAATCCTCTTGTAATAAAGGCCAACATCCCATTTGCTTTCCTAATTGCTTGCTGTACCTGCATGTTGACTTTCAGTGATTCGTGTACAAGGACACCCAGGTCCCTCTGAACACCAACATTTCCCAATCTCACTCGATTTAAAAAATACTCCGCTTTTCCTACCAAAGTGGATAACTTCACATTTCTCCACATTATATTCCATTTGCCATGTTCTTGCCTACTCACCTAGCCTGTCTATATCCCATCGAAGCCTCCTTGCATCCTCCTCACAAGTAAGCTGCAACTGTGTCTTAGTTGCCTGACACGTGGAAGCCATGCAAAGTTTATGAGGTCACCTAGAGTTCAATTGCATTTTTTTTAAGCTGAGCAAAGTTTGCAGAATGGCGAGTGCTGGTAAATTTCTAGCTCCAGGTCATAAGGAACTAGCATTAGGTAACTGGCTTTACAGGGGAAGTGGCCATCGAACAGGGTGGGGGTCACGTGCCTATGACGGGACAGGGACACATTGGAGGGGCCATTTTACTGTGATGGGTCACTTTATGGGGCGGAGCCACATTATATGGGAGGTGTTATGTTACAGGGGACGGGGACGGTCAGGATTATGTCACAAGGGGGCGGGGCAAAGGGGCACAAAATGGCGAGGGGGAAGGCTTTGCACGTTCGCTGTGCGGAGGGTTCGCCCGGAGCAATTAAAAATAAAATAAGACTTGCATTTATATAGCGCCTTTCACGACCACTGGACGTCTCAAAGTGCTTTGTAGCCAATGAAGTACTTTTTAGAGTGTAGTCGCTGTTGTAATGTGGGAAACGTGGCAGCCAATTTCTGCACAGCAAGCTCCCGCAAACAGCAATGTGATAATGACCAGATAATCTGTTTTAGTGATGATGGTTGAGGGACAAATATTGGCCCCAGAACACCGGGGCGAACTCCCCCTGCTCTTCTTCGAAATAATGGCCATGGGATCTATTACGTCCACCTGAGAGAGCAGACAGGGGCCTCGGTTTAACGTCTCATCCGAAAGACGGCACCTCCGACAGTGCGGCGCTCCCTCAGTACTGCCCCTCCGACACTCCCTCAGTACTGCCCCTCCGACAGTGCGGCGCTCCCTCAGTACTGCCCCTCCGACAGTGCGGCGCTCCCTCAGTACCGCCCCTCCGACAGTGCGGCGCTCCCTCAGTACTGCACTGGGAGTGTCAGCCTAGCTTTGTGTGCTCGAGTCCCTGGAGTGGGACTTGAACCCACAACCTTCTGACTCAGAGGCGAGTGTGCTACCCACTGAGCCACGGCTGACACATTATTATGAAATGAAGGTGACGAGAGCAGCCCGCTCGATGCCACTGAGGCTCGCGAGTGAGGAACGGGCGGGGTCGGGGAGGGTGGAGAGGTTCCAGCAGTTGAAAGCAGGGCAACAGGGAGCTGACGGGAGGAGTGAGAGGAGATTACAATCCGAGGTCACAGAGGAAGTGGAGACGGTTCGATCTCCGAGACATGACACTGTAGGTGGGGGACGGAAGGAGTGAATAAAAATGTGTCATCTTGTATAGCGAGTAATAAACACTCAATTGCACCTTCTGTGTGCCTAGGTGCTTAATGTCAGAATTAAAAGCAGACTCTTGTGTGTTCAGCATAATGTTTCACAGTTGCGGAGTTCAATTTAGCTGGAAGATCAATATTAAGTAAAACATGCCAAATTAATATAGGCAGGAAATGACTCCTCTGAGGCATTATTATCAAACGTACCTTCCTGACAGTAAATTACTGCCGGGTTGTAAATTAATTTTTTGAACCACTCGCTGACCTCCCCCTCTCTTGTGGCATTGCTCATAGTTCTCTGCTTAACAGGTATGTGTGGAACAGGAGGAGGCCCGTTCAGCCCCTCGAGCCTGTTACACAGGAACAGGAGGAGGCCCATTCAGCCCCTCGAGCCTGTTACACAGGAACAGGAGGAGGCCCGTTCAGCCCCTCGAGCCTGTTACACAGGAACAGGAGGAGGCCCGTTCAGCCCCTCGAGCCTGTTACACAGGAACAGGAGGAGGCCCGTTCAGCCCCTCGAGCCTGTTACACAGGAACAGGAGGAGGCCCATTCAGCCCCTCGAGCCTGTTACACAGGAACAGGAGGAGCCCATTCAGCCCCCTCGAGCCTGTTACACAGCAACAGGAGGAGCCCATTCAGCCCCTCGAGTCTGTTACACAGGAACAGGAGGAGGCCCGTTCAGCCCCTCGAGCCTGTTACACAGGAACAGGAGGAGGCCCATTCAGCCCCTCGAGCCTGTTACACAGGAACAGGAGGAGCCCATTCAGCCCCCTCGAGCCTGTTACACAGGAACAGGAGGAGCCCATTCACCCCTCGAGCCTGTTACACAGGAACAGGAGGAGCCCATTCAGCCCCCTCGAGCCTGTTACACAGGAACAGGAGGAGGCCCATTCAGCCTCTCGAGCCTGTTACACAGCAACAGGAGGAGCCCATTCAGCCCCCTCGAGCCTGTTACACAGCAACAGGAGGAGCCCATTCAGCCGCCTCGAGCCTGTTACACAGGAACAGGAGGAGCCCATTCACCCCTCGAGCCTGTTACACAGGAACAGGAGGAGGCCCATTCAGCCCCCTCGAGCCTGTTACACAGGAACAGGAGGAGGCCCGTTCAGCCCCCTCAAGCCTGTTACACAGCAACAGGAGGAGCCCATTCAGCCCCCTCGAGCCTGTTACACAGCAACAGGAGGAGCCCATTCAGCCCCCTCGAGCCTGTTACATAGGAGGGTCAGTACTGAGGGAGCGCTGCACTGTCGGAGGGGCAGTACTGAGGGAGCGCTACACTGTCGTAGGTGCCGTCTTTCAGATGAGACGTTAAACCGAGGCCCCGTCTGCCCTCTCAGGTGGACGTAAAAGATCCCACAACCAATATTTCGAAGAAGAGCAGGGGGGAGTTCACCCCGGTGTCCTGGGGCCAATATTTATCCCTCAACTAACTCCTCTGAAAACAGATTCATTTGATAATTCCGCTCATTGCTGTTAGTGGGATCTTGCTGTTGCCAATATGGCTGCACATTGGCCGACATAAGTAACTGTCCATGAAATGCTTTGAGATATTGCTGTTAGACACATTTCCCCTCCCCTCCCTAATCCCACTCCCCCCTCCCTCAACTTTCCCCCTCCCTCTCCCCTGCACATCACCTCTGCCCCTCTCTCCCTCCCCTCCCTCTCTCGCTCCCCCTCCCTCTCCCACTCTCCCTCCCTCTCTCCCCTCCCTCTCTCCTCTCTCCCTCTTTCCCCTCCCTCTCTCCCCTCCCTTTCCCTCTTTCCCAAGTTTGCAGACGACACATAGCTGGGTGGGCGTGTGTGCTGTGAGGAGGATGCCGAGAAACTCCAGGATGATTTGGACAGGTTGGGTGATTGGGCAGATGCATGGCAGATGCAGTATAATGTGGATAAATGTGAGGTTATCCACTTTGGTGGGGAAAACAGGAAGGCAGATTATTATCTGAATGGCAATAGATTGGGAGAAGGGGAAGTGCAACAAGACCTGGGTGTCCTTGTGCACCAGTCGCTGAAGGTAAGCATGCAGGTGCAGCAGGCGGTTAAGAAGACAAATGGTATGTTGGCCTTCATAGCGAGAGGATTCGAGTACAGGAGCAAGGATGTCTTGCTGCAGTTGTACAGGGCCTTGGTGAGACCACACCTTGAGTATTGTGTGCAGTTTTGGTTGCCTTGGTAAGATAATGGGACTTAAGGCGGATAAATCCCCTGGACCTGATGGCTTACATCCTAGGGTCTTGAGAGAAGTAGCGGTAGGGATTGTGGATGCATTGGTGGTAATTTTCCAAAACTCCCTGGATTCAGGAAAGGTCCCAGCAGATTGGAAAACTGCTAATGTAATGCCCTTATTTAAAAAGGGAGGCAGACAAAAGGCTGGAAACTATAGACCAGTTAGACTAACATCTGTGGTTGGTAAAATGTTGGAGTCCATTATTAAGGAAGCAGTAACAGGACATTTGGATAAGCATAATTTTGGACAGAGTCAGCATGGTTTTACGAAGGGGAAGTCATGTTTGACAAATTTGCTCGAATTCTTTGAGGACGTAACAAACAGGGTGGGTAAAGGGGAACCAGTGGATGTGGTGTATTTCGACTTCCAAAAGGCATTTGACAAGGTGCCACACAAAAGATTACTGCACAAGATAAAAAATCACGGGATTGGGGGCAATATACTGGCATGGGTGGAAGATTGGCTATCTAACAGAAAACAGAGAGTTGGGATAAATGGTTTAGTCTCGGGCTGGCAATTAGTAACTAGTGGTGTTCCGCAGGGGTCAGTGCTGGGACCCCAACTCTTTACAATCTATATTAACGATTTGGAGGAAGGGACCGAGTGCAACATATCCAAGTTTGCCGACGATACAAAGATGGGAGGGAAAGCAGTGAGTGAGGAGGACATAAAAAACCTGCAAGGGGACATAGACAGGCTAAGTGAGTGGGCAAAAATTTGGCAGATGGGATATAATGTTGGAAAGTGTGAGGTTATGCACTTTGGCAGAAAAAAATCAAAGAGCAAGTTATTATCTAAATGGAGAGAAACTGCAAAGTGTTACAGTACAAAGTGATCTGGGGGTCCTGGTGCATGAAACACAGAAGGTTAGCATGCAGGTACAGCAGGTGATCAGGAAGGCCAATGGAATCTTGGCTTTTATTGCAAGGGGGATGGAGTATAAAAGCAGGGAAGTCTTGCTGCAGTTATACAGGGTACTGGTGAGGCCACACCTGGAATACTGCGTACAGATTTGGTTTCCATATTTAAGAAAAGATATACTTGCTCTCGAGGCGGCTCAGAGCAGATTCACTCGGTTGATTCCGGAGATGAGGGGGTTGACGTATGAGGAAAGGTTGAGTAGGTTGGGCCTCTACTCATTGGAATTCAGAAGAATGAGAGGCGATCTTATCGAAACATATAAGATTGTGAGGGGGCTTGATCGGGTGGATGCGGTGAGGATGTTTCCACTGATGGGTAAGACTAGAACTAGGGGCATAATCTTAGAATAAGGGGCTGCCCTTTCAAAACTGAGATGAGGAGAAACTTCTTCACTCAGAGGGTAGTAAATCTATGGAATTTGCTACCTCAGAGAGCTGTGGAAGCTGCGACATTAAATAAATTTAAAACGGAGATAGACAGTTTCCTAGCTGATAAGGGGTTACGGGGAGAGGGCAAGGAAGTGGACATGAGTCTAAATTCGGATCAGCCATGATCCTATTGAATGGCGGAGCAGGCCCGAGGGGCCGTATGGCCTACTCCTGCTCCTACTTCTTATGTTCTTATGTTATGTTATCTGAGGAAGGATGTTCTTGCCATGGAGGGAGTGCAGTGAAGATTCACCAGGCTGATACCTGGGATGGCAGGAATGACGTATGAAGAGAGATTGGGTCGATTGGGCGTATACTCGGTGGAGCTTAGAAGAATGAGAGGGGATCTCATTGAAACTTATAAAATTCTAACAGGACTAGACAGACTAGATGCAGGCAGGATGTTCCCGATGGCGAGGGAGTCCAGAACCATGGGGTCACAGTCTAAGGATAAGGGGTAAGCCATTTAGGACTGAGATGAGGAGGAATTTCTTCACCCACAGAGTGGTGAACCTGTGGAATTCTCTACCACAGAAGGCAGTTGAGGCCAATTCAGTAAATATATTCAAGAGGAGTTAGATATATTTCTTAAGGCTAAAGGGATCAAGGGATATGGGGAGAAGGCAGGGACAGGGTACTGAATTTGGATGGTCAGCCAGGATCTCATTGAATGGTGGAACAGGCCCGAGGGGCCGATTGGCCTACTCCTGCTCCTATTTTCTGTGTTTGTATGTTTCCCTTCCCTCTCCCTCCCTCTCCCTCCCTCCCTCTCCCTCCCTCTCTCCTCTCCCCCTCCTCCCTCTCCCGATGCCCAGACTCTTGAGGAAGTTCTGTCATGTTTAACCGCTGTTCAGAGACTGTGTCCCCGGTATATTCTGTGCGCTCACTATGGGCTGTGTCTTAGCAAAACAAGGCCGGGTCAGATTGCTTGTGGGGTTTTTATAACCTTCCCTCTCCCTCCATCCCCCAACACCCCCTCCCCCCCACCCCATCCTCTCCTACTGGTTGTCAGTGCCTTTGGGGTACCCGGCCCCAGTGTCTGCAACATCACCTGTTACTATTCCACCACTTGGGGCTTCAGGCTAAGTTCCCGCCCTGCCCTTCCCCCGACCTTCCCACACATGCTCTGTGGGCCGCACGCTCTCCTCTGAGTCAGAAGGTCGTGGGTTCGAGCCCCGCTCCAGAGACTTGAGCACAAAATCCAGGTCGACACTGAGGGAGCGCCGCACTGTCGGAGAGGCAGTACTGAGGGAGTGCCGCACTGTCGGAGGGGCAGTACTGAGGGAGCGTCGCACTGTCGGAGGGGCAGTACTGAGGGAGCGCCGCACTGTCGGAGAGGCAGTACTGAGGGAGCGTCGCACTGTCGGAGGGGCAGTACTGAGGGAGCGCCGCACTGTCGGAGAGGCAGTACTGAGGGAGCGCTGCACTGTCGGAGGGGCAGTACTGAGGGAGCGCCGCACTGTCGGAGGGGCAGTACTGAGGGAGCGCCGCACTGTCGGAGGGGCAGTACTGAGGGAGTGCCGCACTGTCGGAGGGGCAGTACTGAGGGAGTGCCGCACTGTCGGAGGGGCAGTACTGAGGGAGTGCCGCACTGTCGGAGGGGCAGTACTGAGGGAGTGCCGCACTGTCGGAGGGGCAGTACTGAGGGAGTGCCGCACTGTCGGAGGGGCAGTACTGAGGGAGTGCCGCACTGTCTGAGGTGCTGATTTCGGATGAGATGTTAAACCGAGGCCCCGTCTGCTCTCTCAGGTGGATGTGAAAGATCCCATGGCCACTATATCGAAGCAGAGCAGGGGGAGGTCTCCCCGATGTCCTGGGCCCAATATTTATCCCTCAACCAACATCACTAAAAACCGATGATCTGGTCATTTATCACATTGCTGTTTGTGGGAGCTTGCTGTGTGCAAATTGGCTGCTGCGTTTCCCACCTTACAACAGTGACCACACTTCAGAAAAAGTACTTCATTGGCTGTGCAGCCCTTTGGGACGTCCTGAGGTGGTGAAAGGCGCTGGAGAAATGGGCGTTCTATCTATCTTTCCGTGATAATGAGCAGTTGGAGTAATCTCAATATTATCCAAATAACCGGTGGACGTAATCTCAGTCGATTCATCTCTGCTCCGTCTGGTGCAGCGAGGTCTGGTTGATCGACAGTCCCCCCCCCCCCCCCCCCCCAGACATCAGTCTATCCCAGTCTAAGCCTCGGGTGTTCCAGAGAGTACGAGGTGAGGAGCAGCTGTGATCATATGCAGTGCAAATATCACTTGAACTCTTCAGTGATGAATAGAGCGCGGGACGAGAGTGGAATTGAACACCGCCGCTGTCACCACATTGAGAGCTCACTTCGATCGCGCACAGCACTTCGGAAATCAGCAAGAGGCTCCATCACTCACCCCCTAGGGCGGGTACACCACGGGTTATCGGATACACCAGCATTGTGGCTATGTTACTGGAGATTAAGAAGGCAAATGGTATGTTGGCCTTCGTAGCGAGAGGGTTTGAGTGCAGGAACAAGGATGTCTTGCTGCAGTTGTACAGGGCCTTGGTGAGACCACACCTTGAGCATTGTGTGCAGTTTTGGTCGCCTTATCTGAGGAAGGACGTTCTTGCCATGGAAGGAGTTCAGCGAAGATTCGCCAGGCTGATACCTGGGATGGCAGGAATGACGTACGAGGAGAGATTGGGTCGATTGGGCTTGTACTCGCTGGAGTTTAGAAGAATGAGAGGGGATCTCATTGAAACTTATAAAATTCTGACAGGACTGGACAGACTAGATGCAGGAAGGATGTTCCCGATGGTCGGGGAGTCCAGAACCAGGGGTCACAGTCTAAGAATAAGGGGTAAGCCATTTAGGACTGAAATGAGGAGGAATTTCTTCACCCAGCGAGTGGTGAACCTGTGGAATTCTCTACCACAGAAGGCAGTTGAGGCCAATTCATTAAATATATTCAAGAAGGAGTTGGATATATTTCTTAAGGCTAAAGGGATCAAGGGATATGGGGAGAAGGCAGGGACAGGGTACTGAATTTGGATGATCAGCCATGATCTCATTAAATGGCGGAGCGGACTCGAGGGGCCGAATGGACTACTCCTGCTCCTATCTTCTATGTTTCTATGTTTCTATGACCCATGTTCTGTGAGTTCATAATCCCACCGTGGCAATTTGTGAAATTAAATTCTGTCACTTAAATCAATCTGGAGTCTTATAAAACACTGGTTCATCCCCAGCTGGAATATCGTGTCCAATTCTGGGCACCGCACTTTTTGAAAGGATGTCAGGAACTTGTACATAAGAACATAAGAAATAGGAGCAGGAGCCGGCCATTTGGCCCCTGGAACCTGCTCTGCCATTCAATAAGATCATGGCTGAACTTCGACCTCGACTCCAGTCTCCTGCACTATCCCTATATCCCTTAATATTCAAAAATCGATCGATCTCGGTCTTGAATATACTCAATGACTGAGCCCTCTGGGGTAGAGAATTCCACAGGTTCACCGCCCTCTGAGTGAAAAAATTCCTCCTCATCTCAGCCCTCAATGGCCGACCCCTTATCCTGAGACTGTGACCCCTGGTTCTAGAATCTCCAGCCAGGGGAAACATCCTCCCTGCATAGAGGAGAGGGTGCGGAGGAGATTGACCAGAATGGTCCCAGGGATGAGGGACTTCAGTGATGTGGAGAGACTGGAGAAGCTGGGGTTGTTCTCCTTAGAGCAGAGAAGGTTAAGGGGAGATTGACCAGAATGGTCCCAGGGATGAGGGACTTCAGTGATGTGGACAGACTGGAGAAGCTGGGGTTGTTCTCCTTAGAGCAGAGAAGGTTAAGGGGAGATTGACCAGAATGGTCCCAGGGATGAGGGACTTCAGTGATGTGGAGAGACTGGAGAAGCTGGGGTTGCTCTCCTTAGAGCAGAGCAGGTTGAGAGGAGATTTAATAGAGGCATTCACAATGGTGAGGGGTTTTGACAGAGTAAATAAGGAGAATAAGGTTAGGTTGATTGGCCATGATAAAAATTGGCCCTTAGTGTTAGGGGGGATTAAATACGTGGGGTTACGGGGATAGGGCTTGGGTGGGATGGCTGTCGGTGTAGGGACCGGGTGCTAGGGTTTGGATGATCAGCCATGATCTCGTTGAATGGCGGAGCAGGCTCGAAGGGCCGAATGGCCTACTCCTGCTCCTATCTTCTATGTTTCTATGTAAACTGTTTCCAGTGGCAGGAGGGTCGGTAACCAGGGGACACAGATTGAAGGTAATCGGCAACAGAAACCGACGGAGGAGCTGAAACCAAGTTGTATTTTTGGACTCTAAGGAAACCAAAGGATCGGGCGGGAAAGTGGAGTTGAGGTCGATGATCAGCCACGATCTTATTGAATGGCGGGGCAGGCTCGAGGGGCCGAATGGCCGACTCCTGCTCCTATTTCTTATGTTCTTCTGAGGGTGGGGAATTGTTTTTACGCAGCGAGTTGTTGTGATCTGGAACGCGCTGCCTGAAAGGGCGGTGGAAGCAGATTCAATAGTAACCTTCAAAAGGGGAATTGGAGAAATACTTGTAGGGGGAAAATTAACAGGGATATGGGGGAAGAGCGGGGGTGGTGAGGGGGGCGGGCGGGGGGGGGGACTGACTGGAACGCTCTCCAAAAGAGCCGGCACGGTCTCGGTGGGCCGAATGGCCGCCTTCTGTGCTGTGCTGTGATAAGACCATAAGAAATAGGAGCAGGAATAGGCCTCTTGGCCCCTCGAGCCTGCACCGCCATTCAATAAGATCATGACTGATCTTGGGCTCAAAGCCACTTCCCCGCCCGCTCCCCATAACCCTTCATTCCCTTGTCTTGCAAAAATCTGTCTATCTCCACCTTAAATGTATTTAATGACCCAGCCACCACAGCTCTCTGGGGCAGAGAATTCCACAGATTTACGACCCTCTGAGAGAAGAAATTCCTCCTCATCTCAGTTCTAAAAGGGCGACCCTTTATTCTGAAACTATGTCCCCGAGTTCTAGATTTCCCCACGAGGGGAAACACCCTCTCTGCATCTACCCTGTCGAGCCCCCTCAGTATCTTATATGTTTCAATAAGATCCCCTCTCATTCTTCTAAACTCCAATGAGTATAGGCCCAACCTGCTCAACCTTTCCTCGAGTCAATCCCATCATCTCAGGAATCAACCTCGTGAACCTTCTCTGCACTGTCTCCAATGCAAGCATATCCTTCCTTAAATAAGGAGACCAAAACTGTACGCAGTACTCCAGGTGTGGTCTCACCAACGCCCTGTACAGTTGTAGCAAGACTTACCTACTTTTATACTCCGTCCCCCTTTGCAATAAAGGCCAACATTCCATTTGCCTTTTTGATTACTTGCTGTGCCTGCATGCTAACTTTTTGTGTTTCATGCACAAGGACCCCCAGGTCCCTCTGAACTGTAGCATTTTGTAATCTCTCTCCATTTAAATAATCGTTTGTTTTTTTATTCTTCCTGCCAAAGTGGATAACCTCACACTTTCCCACATTATACTCCATCTGCCAAATGTTTGGCCACTCACTTAGCCTGTCTATATCCCTTTGCAGGTTCTTTGAGTCCTCTGCACAACTTGCTTTCCCACCCATCTTTGTATCATCCGCAAACTTGGCTACATTACACTCGCTCCCTTCATCCAAGTCATTAATGTAGATTGTAAATAGTTGAGGCCCCAGCACCGATCCATGTGGCACCCCACTAGTTACAGTTTGCCAACCGGAAAATGACCCATTTATCCCAACTCTCTGTTTTCTGTTAGTTAGCCAATCCTCTATCCATCCATGCTAATATATTACCCCAACCCCATGAACTCTTATCTTATGCAGTAACCTTTTATGTGGCACCTTATCGAATGCCTTCTGGAAATCTAAATACAGTACATCTACTGGTTCACCCTTGTCCACCCTGCTTGTTACATCCTCAAAGAACGCCAGCAAATTTGTTAAACATGATTTCCCTTTCCTAAAACCATGCTGACTCTGTTTGACTGCAGTATGTTTTTCTAAATGCCCTGCTACTGCTTCCTTAATGAAGAACGCCAGCATTTTCCCCAACGACAGATGTTAGGCTAACTGGTCTATAGTTTCCTGCTTTCTGTCTCCCTCCTTTCTTCAATAGGGGCATAGAAACATAGACATAGAAACATAGAAGATAGGAGCAGGAGTAGGCCATTCGGCCCCTCGAGCCTGCTCCGCCATTCAGTGAGATCATGGTTGATCATCCAAACTCAATACCCGGTCCCTGCTTTCTCCCCATACCCCTTGATCCCTTTAGCCTTACGAAATATATCCAACTCCTTCTTGAATATATTTAATGAATTGGCCTCTACTGCCTTCTGTAGTAGAGAATTCCACAGGTTCACCACTCTCTGGGTGAAGAAATTCCTCCTCATCTCAGTCCTAAATGGCTTACCCCTTATCCTTAGACTGTGACCCCTGGTTCTGGACTCCCCCACCATCGGGAACATCCTTCCTGCATCTAGTCACATTAGCGGTTTTCCAATCCGCTGGGACCTCTCCAGAGTCCAGGGAATTTTGGTGTATTGCAACCAATGCATCCACTATCTCTGCAGCCACTTCTTTTAAGACCCTGGGATGCAGGCCATCTGGTCCAGGGGACTTGTCGTCTTTTAGTCCCATTTTTAGGCCCCAGCACCGATCCCTGTGGCGCCCCGCGAGTTCCCGTTTGCCAACCGGAAAATGACCCATGCTTCTATGAAACAGGGAGACTAAAGACAACGTGCGAATCGTGGCAGTGGGATGAGGGCAATGGCCCCCATTGGTGGTGCGTCCATAAAGATGATGAAGGGGGAAGGGGGAGGGAAATTGAAAACTTAATCGATCGATCGGGTCCGCCGCAGAAGCTGGGAGGAGGGCAGGCGATGCGCCGGGATGCAGACGCGCCATTCCGCTTCCCGAGGCAGGCAAAGTGATTCGTACACGATTCCCACTCGGAAAATCACAGGGATTGATGGCGTCAGTTTGCTTTGCCCTTGGCATCTCTTCCTGCATTGAGCAGCTCAGATGGCACAGCACAAATCTACTAACTTAATTAGGAAACGCGATTATCTCTCCGAATCTTAAATTATTTAAAAAATCAGTCAAGTGCTTAATTTTTTTTTTTTTTTAAGTACAAGCTAATTTCACCACAATCATTCACCTGCTAATATTGGGGCTCACAGATACATTATATCATGTCCCACATCCCATAAACCACAGACACCGACTCTCACTGGGGTACGGGTCCCACACACACCGACTCTCACTGGGGTACGGGTTCCACACACACCGACTCTCACTGGGGTACGGGTCCCACGCACACTGACTCTCACTGGGGTACGGGTTCCACACACACCGACTCTCACTGGGGTATGGGTCCCACACACACCGACTCTCACTGGGGTACGGGTCCCACACACACCGACTCTCACTGGGGTACGGGTCCCACACACACTGACTCTCACTGGGGTACGGGTCCCACACACACCGACTCTCACTGGGGTACGGGTCCCACACACACCGACTCTCACTGGGGTACGGGTCCCACACACACCGACTCTCACTGGGGTACGGGTCCCACACACACCGACTCTCACTGGGGTACGGGTCCCACACACACTGACTCTCACTGGGGTACGGGTTCCACACACACTGACTCTCACTGGGGTACGGGTCCCACACACACCGACTCTCACTGGGGTACGGGTCCCACACACACTGACTCTCACTGGGGTACGGGTTCCACACACACTGACTCTCACTGGGGTACGGGTCCCACACACACTGACTCTCACTGGGGTACGGGTCCCACACACACTGACTCTCACTGGGGTACGGGTTCCACACACTCTGACTCTCACTGGGGTACGGGTCCCACACACACTGACTCTCACTGGGGTACGGGTTCCACACACACTGACTCTCACTGGGGTACGGGTTCCACACACACTGACTCTCACTGGGGTACGGGTCCCACACACACTGACTCTCACTGGGGTACGGGTCCCACACACACCGACTCTCACTGAGGTATGGGTCCCACGCACACTGACTCTCACTGGGGTACGGGTTCCACCCACACTGACTCTCCCTGTGGTACAGGTTCCACACACACTGACTCTCACTGGGGTATGGGTTCCACACACACTGACTCTCACTGGGGTACAGTTCCACAGACACTGACTCTCACTGGGGTACGGGTTCCACACACACTGACTCTCCCTGTGGTACAGGTTCCACACACACTGACTCACACTGGGGTACGGGTTCCACACTCACTGACTCTCACTGGGGTACGGTTCCATAGACACTGACTCTCACAGAGGTACAGTTTCACAGATACTGACTCTCACTGGGGTATAGTCTGAGGGGCAGTACTGAGGGAGCGCCGCACTGTCGGAGGGGCGGTACTGAGGGAGCGCCGCACTGTCGGAGGGGCGGTACTGAGGGAGCGCCGCACTGTCGGAGGGGCGGTACTGAGGGAGTGCTGCCCTGTCTCAGGTGCCGTCTTTCAGATGAAACATTAAACCGAGGCCCCGTCTGCCCTCTCAGGTGGATGTATAAGATCCCACGGACACTATTTGGAAGAAGAACAGGGGGGAGTTCTCCCCGGTGTCCTGGGGCCAATATTTATCCCTCAACCAACATCACTAAAACAGACGATCTGGGTCATTATCACATTGTTGATTGTGGGAGCTTACTGTGCGCAAATTGGCTGCCGCGTTTCCTACATTACAACAGTGACCACACTTCAAAAAATGTACTTCCTTGTCTGTGAAGCACTTTGGGACGTCCTGAGGTGGTGAAAGGCGCTGGAGAAACACATGTCTGTCTGTCTTTTCAGTCTTGAATATTACAGGTTAATCCTGGAAGGCTGGTAACCCGACTGGCTTGGAAAAGGAATAAAAGTTAAGTCGGAAGGGATTTCCGACGCAGTGAGCCCTTTCTGCAGTCTATCATGGTTGAACTCAGAGTCCTTTAAACCGTTGCTGGAACAATGAAATATCAGTTTGCAGGAGCAACGTCCATGAAGGTCTTTTATTGCCAGGCATGAGGGATTCTTTAATGAACCCATATCCTTGAGCAGGAAGAATTGACAGGCCCATCCCCGTGACAGACACCCAGAACATACTGTGAACTGCGCTTGATAAATGCCCAGCTGCCTTGATTCAGTTGATATATCAAGGTCACTTGCTGACAGATTTATTTATCATTGCACAGACTGACGTGAATCAGTGAAAGAAAGACTTCTGAAATAATACTGAGCGGCCTGCGGGTGGTGCTGTCCAGGAAGAGTATAAATACTCTGGCACGGGCCCAGCTTGCGCAGGACATTCTTAACAGGAGCTAGAGAAGGGCACAACTAGACCTCCATGTTGTAAAACGGTTGATTAAAGCTTTGTTTAATGCTGAGACCAAGTGCCTAGTAGTTTTCTTACATCACAGAGTACACTAGTAGTGACTCTGACCTGGGGGGGAGGTACGGGGGGAGGTACTAGGGGCAGGAGGACTATTGATTGGCCCCGGGCGTTGCTGCCCTAATGAGCAGCCTGTCTCCGCTTGGAGATTGACAGCTTAATATACCCGCCTTGATCGCAGGGTTGGTGAATAGGCTTTTCCAGTGTGGCTCCGGGGCACACAGGGCTGGTCTGTTGGAGGGGCAGTACTGAGGGAGCGCCGCACTGTCGGAGGGGCAGTACTGAGGGAGCGCCGCACTGTTGGAGGGTCAGTACTGAGAGAGCGCCGCACTGTTGGAGGGGCAGTACTGAGGGAGCACCGCACTGTCGGAGGAGCAGTACTGAGGGAGTGCCACACTGTCGGAGGGGCAGTACTGAGGGAGCGCTGCACTGGAGGAGGGGCAGTACTGAGGGAGCGCCGCACTGTCGGAGGGGCAGTACTGAGGGAGCGCCGCACTGTCGGAGGGGCAGTACTGAGGGAGCGCCGCACTGTTGGAGGGTCAGTACTGAGGGAGCGCCGCACTGTCGGAGGGTCCGTACTGAGGGAGTGCCACACTGTCGGAGGGGCGGTGCTGAGGGAGCGCTGCACTGTTGGAGGGGCAGTACTGAGGGAGCGCCGCACTGTAGGAGGGGCAGTACTGAGGGAGCACCGCACTGTCGGAAGCGCCGTTTTTCAGATGAGACGTTAAACCAAGGCCCCGTCAGCCCTCTCAGGCCAACGTGAAAGATCCCACGGCCACAATATATAAGAGCAGGGGGGAGTTCTCCCCGGTGTCCTGGGGCCAATACTTATCCCTCAACCAACATCACTAATTATCTGGTCATTAGAATCATAGAATGACACAGCATAGAAAGAGGCCATTCCGACCCACGGCCTTGCTGTTTGTGGGACCTTGCCGTGGGCAAGTTGGCTTCTGGGCTCCCGACAGATATCAATATCAGGCCATCTTAGACTGGGTGTTACGTAACGAGAAAGGATTAATTAGCAATCTTGTTGTACGAGGCCCCTTGGGTCGGAGCGATCATAATATGATCGAATTCTTCATTAAGATGGAGAATGAAGTCGTTGACTCAGAGACTAGGGTCCTAAATTTAAATAAAGGAAACTACGATGGTCTGAGGCGCGAGTTGGGTAGGATTGATTGGGGAATGTCACTCAAAGGGTTGACGGTGGATAGGCAATGGCAAACATTCAAAGACAGCATGGATGAGCTACAGAATTTGTTCATCCCAGTTTGGCACAAAAATAAAACAAAAAAGGTGACTCAACCGTGGCTAACAAGGGAAATTAGGGATAGCATAAGATCCAAGGAGAGGACATATAAAGTGGCCAGAAAAAGCAATAATTCTGAGGATTGGGAGCAATTTAGGATTCAACAAAGGAGGACAAAGGGATTAATTAAGAAGGGGAAACTAGAATATGAGAGTAAGCTTGCAGGGAACATAAAAACTGACTGTAAAAGCTTTTATAGATATGTGAAGAGAAAAAGATTGGTGAAGTCAAGCGTAGGTCCCTTGCAGTCAGAATCAGGGGAATTTATAATGGGGAACAAAGAAATGGCAGACCAACTAAATACATACTTTGGTTCTGTCTTCCCAAAGGAGGACACAAATAACCTCCCAAGATGCCGGGGAACATAGGGTCTGATGAAAGGGAGGAACTGAAAGAAATCAGTATTTGTAGGGAAATGGTGTTAGGGAAATTGATGGGACTGAAGGCCGATAAATCCCCAGGGCCTGATAATCTACATCCCAGGGTACTTAAGGAAGTGGCCCTAGAAATAGTAGATGCATTGCTGATCATCTTCCAACATTCGATGGAATCTGGAACAGTACCCATGGATTGGAGGGTAGCTAATGTTACCCCACTATTCAAAAAAGGTGGTAGAGAGAAAATGGGGAATTACAGACCGGTAAGCCTGACACCGGTAGTGGGGAAAATGCTAGAGTCCATTATAAAAGATGTAATAGCAGAGCACTTGGAGAATAGTGACAGGATCGGACAAAGTCAACATGGATTCACAAAATGTAAATCGTGCTTGACTAATCTACTGGAATTTTTTGAGGATGTAACTGGTAAAATAGATAAGGGAGAACCAGTGGATGTGGTGTATCTGGACTTTCAGAAGGCCTTCGATAAGGTCTCGCATAAGAGATTAGCATGTAAAGTTAAGGCACATGGGATTGGGGGCAAGGTATTGACTTGGATAGAGAACTGGTGGGCAGGCAGAAAGCAAAGAGTTGGAATAAACGGGTCCTTTTCCGAGTGGCAGGCAGTGACTAGTGGGGTACCGCAGGGATCGGTCCTTGGACCCCAGCTATTCACAATATATATCAATGATCTAGACGAGGGAACTAGATGTAATATCTCCAAATTTGGGTGGGCGTGTGTGCTGTGAGGATGATGTCGAGAAACTCCAGGATGATTTGGACATGTTGGATGATTTGGACATGTTGGGTGTTTGGGCGGAAACATGGCAGATGCAATATAACGTGGATAAATGTGAGGTTGTCCACTTTGGTGGCAAAAACAGGAAGGCAGATTATTATCTAAATGGCAATAGATTGGGAGAAGGGGAAGTGCAACGAGACCTGGGTGTTCTTGTGCACCAGTCGCTGAAGGTAAGCATGCAGGTGCAGCAGGCGGTTAAGAAGGCAAATGGTATGTTGGCCTTCGTAGCGAGAGGGTTCGAGTACAGGAACAAGGATGTCTTGCTGCAGTTGTACAGGGCCTTGGTGAGACCACACCTTGAGTATTGTGTGCAGTTTTGGTCACCTTATCTGAGGAAGGATGCTCTTGCCATGGAGGGAGTGCAGTGAAGATTCACCAGGCTGATACCTGGGATGGCAGGAATGACGTATGAGGAGAGATTGGGTCGATTGGGCTTATACTCGCTGGAGTTTAGAAGAATGAGAGGTGATCTCATTGAAACTTATAAAATTCTGACAGGACTCGACAGACTAGATGCAGGAAGGATGTTCCCGATTGTCGGGGAGTC
Source organism: Somniosus microcephalus (assembly GCF_052327205.1). NCBI lineage: Eukaryota > Metazoa > Chordata > Chondrichthyes > Squaliformes > Somniosidae > Somniosus > Somniosus microcephalus. The sequence continues at coordinate 211,715,024 of NC_140998.1, read as the reverse complement.
CAGAACCAGGGGACACAGTCTAAGGATAAAGGGTAGGCCATTTAGGACAGAAATAAGGAGGAATTTCTTCACTCAGAGAGTGGTGAACCTGTGGAATTCTCTACCACAGAAGGCAGTGGAGGCCAGTTCATTAAATATATTCAAGAAGGAGTTGGATATATTTCTTAAGGCTAAAGGGATCAAGGGGTATGGGGAGAAAGCAGGGACCGGGTACTGAATTTGGATGATCAGCCATGATCGCATTGAAGGGCGGAGCAGGCTCGAGGGGCCGAATGGCCTACTCCTGCTCCTATCTTCTATGTTTCTATGTTTCTATGTTAGAGCAGAGAAGGCTAAGAGGAGATTTGATAGAGGTGTTCAAAATCATGAAGTGTTTAGTAAATAAAGAGGACCTGTTTGTAATGGCTGAAGGGTCCCAAAACTCGGAAGTATAGTGAACAGTGAGGAAGATAGTGATAGACTTCAAGAGGATATAGACAGGCTGGTGGAATGGGCGGACACGTGGCAGATGAAATTTAATGAAGAAAAGTGTGAAGTGATACATTGTGGTAGGAAGAACGAGGAGAGGCGATATAAACTAAAGGGTACAATCCTAAAGGGGGTGTGTGAACAGAGAGACCTGGGGGTATATGTGCACAAATCATTGAAGGTGGCAGGGCAGGTTGAGAAACCGGTTAAAAAAGCACACGGGATCCTGGGCTTCATAAATAGAGGCACAGGGTACAAAAACAAGGCAGTTATGATGAAACTTTATAAAACACTGGTTCGGCCTCAACTGGAGTATTGTGTCTAATTCTGGGCCCCGCACTTTAGGAAGGATGTGAAGGCCTTAGAGAGGGTGCAGAAAAGATTAACTAGAATGGTTCCAGGGATGAGGGACTGCAGTAATGTGGAGAGACTGGAGAAGCTGGGGTTGTTCTCCTTAGAGCTGAGAAGGTTAAGAGGAGATTGACCAGAATGGTCCCAGGGATGAGCGACTTCAGTTACGTGGAGAGACTGGAGAAGCTGGGATTGTTCTCCTTAGAGCAGAGAAGGTTAAGGGGAGATTGACCAGAATGGTCCCAGGGATGAGGGACTTCCGTGATGTGGATAGACTGGAGAAGTTGGGATTGTTCTCCTTGGAGCAGAGAAGGTTAAGAGGAGATTTGATCGAGGTGTTCAAAATCATGAGGGGTCTGGACAGGGTAGATAGAGAGAAACTGTTCCCATTGGCAGAAGGATCGAGAACCAGAGGACACAGATTGAAGGTGATTGGCAAAAGAACCAAAGGCAACATGAGGGAAAACCTTTTTTACGCAGCGAGTGGTGAGGATCAGGAATGCACTGTGATGCAATAAAACTCACTACGCCCTTGGTTTGAGTATAAAGCAAGGCTTTAATCAACTTGTTTCAGAACATGGAGGTCTAGTTGTACTTCACTAGTTCCTTGTCTTACAAAATGTCCCTGACAAGCTGGGGCCGACGCCTGAGTATTTATACTCCTTGGACGGCGCCACCAGCTGGCCGTCCAGTGTTATTTCAGGAGTAGTTTCTTTATGATGGATGATGAGATTTATAACACACTGCCTGAGAGGGTAGTGGAGGCAGATTCAACCGTGTCTTTCAGAAGGGAATTGGATAAGTACTTGAAGGAAAAAAAATTTGCAGGGCTACGGGGAAAGGGCTAGCTGAGAGCCGGCATAGGCTCGAGGGGCCGAATGGCCGCCTTCCGTGCTGTCACCATTCACTGATTCGATAATTCTAGGGTCAGTAATCAGAGGTCACAGATTTCAGGTGCTTGGCAAAAGAGACGGGGATGAAGAAAAAGCTTTTTGCGCAGCGAGGGGTTAGGATTTGGAGCGCACTGCCCGACAGAGTGGGGGAGGCAGACCCAACAGTAACATCCGAAGGGGAATTGGATCGAGGAGAGAGAATTGCAGGGATATGGGGAAGGAGCGGGGGGGAGAGTGGGACCGACTGGCTCGCTCTTTGAGAGAGCCTGGCCCAGACTGGATGGGCCGAACGGCCTATTGCGCTGCACTGTTCTGTGATCCGATGATTGCAGCAGGGGAACCGCACCTCAAAGAAATGCCCTTCACTGGGCTTCGGGACGTCCTGAGGTGGTGAAAGGTCCTGGAGAAGTGTAAGGTCTTGAAAGATTAAAGCGGGACGGGGAAAACTGAAATGGCGGAGGTGTCACAGAATCACAGAAAATCACAGAAACCCCACAGTGCAGATAGAGGCCATTTCGGCCCATTGAGCCTGCACCGACACATATCCCACCCGATCCCCGTAACCCCTACACCAACACATATCCCACCCTATCCCCGCGTATTTAATCCCCCTAACACTAAGGGTCAATTTTTATCATAGCCAATCAACCTAACCCGCACATCTTTGGACTGTGGGAGGAAACCGGAGCACCCGGAGAAAACCCACGCAAACACGGGGAGAATGTGCAAACTCCACACAGACAGTCGCCCGAGGCCGGATTCGAACCGGGGTCCCTGGCGCTGTGAGGCAACAGTGCTAACCACTGTGCCACCGTGCTGCCGTCGGATAACTGTCCGGCCCTGCACAGTGTGCTGGTGTCGTCCTCCTAACTGGTGCCAAGTTCCTGCAGAAACCGTCATGAATAATAAAACAGCCATTAAAAACCGGGGCTGTTGAATATTCATCAGGCAGATGGAAAACATTCGAGAAGCGTACTCAAGCAAATGAGGAGAGAATAAGAAGTATTTATCTTTAGCCGCTGCACGCAGTTCAGTAATTTCTCAGGTCGAACTGGTGGATGGGAGATTAGCCAGCGCCTCAGTTCTTAAAAAACAACATGCGCCGGCTTGTTCCCGCGAATTATGAGCTCATTAGCCACATTACGGGGAGAGCATCAGGGCTGCATTGGATTGCAGCAAGTTCAGGAACGCTAATGAGGTGAGGGAATGATTGCAATTAAGGTGATTTGTGAGTCAGCCCAGCCGCCTCTGGGTGACGCGGACCCACCACGGCAGCCGAGTTTCATTGTCCGCATGCACGGCGATGGCCGGGAGGCTGCGAAACGCCCAGGGAATTGGAAAGGAGAGCGAGTGGTAGAGGAGTGCGGCACAGGAGGAGGCCGTTCTGCCCATCCAGTCTGCGCCGGCTCTTTCGAAGAGCGATCCAGTCAGCCCTGTGTCCAGTGGTGTGCCGCAGGGATCGGTGCTGGGTCCTTCCTGCTGTTTGTAGTGTTCATTAATGATTTAGATATGAATGTAGGAGGTATGACCTGTAAGTTTGCAGATGGCACCAAAATTGGTGGAGTGGTAAATAGCGAGGAGGGAAGCCTCAGGCTACAGGACGATATAGACGGGTTGGTCAGATGGGCAGAACAGTGGCAAATGGAATTTAACCTTGAAAAGTGTGAGGTGATGCATTTTGGAAGGACTAACAAGGCAGGGGAACACACAATGAATGGTAGGATAGCAAAATACTGCAGATGTTGGAAATCCGAAATAACAACAGAAAATGCTGGAAAAACTCAGCAGGTCAGGCAACATCCGTGGAGAAAAACTTGAGTTGACGTTTCGGGTTGAACCCTTCTTCAAAACTGGTAGGACCCTAGGAAGGACAGAGGATCAGAGGGACCTTGGTGTGCATGTACATAGATCCCTGAAGGCAGCAGGACAGGGAGATAAACATAGAAACATAGAAGATAGGAGCAGGATTAGGCCATTCGGCCCCTCGAGCCTACTCCGCCATTCAATGCGATCATGGCTGATCATCCAAATTCAGTACCCTGTCCCTGCTTTCTCCCCATATCCCTTGATCCCTTTAGCCTTAAGAAATATATCCAACTCCTTCTTGAATATATTTAATGAATTGGCCTCTACTGCCTTCTGTGGTAGAGAATTCCACAGGTTCACTACTCTCTGGGTGAAGAAATTCCTCCTCATCTCAGTCCTAAATGGCTTACCCCTTATCCTTAGACTGTGACCCCTGGATCTGGACTCCCCGACCATCGGGAACATCCTTCCTGCATCTAGTCTGTCCAGTCCTGTTAGAATTTTATAAGATTCAATGAGATGAAGTTTCAATAAGGTGGTTAAGAAGGCATATGGGATACTTGCCTTCATTAGCCGAGGCATAGAATATAATAGCAGGGAGGTTATGATGGAGCTGTACAAAACGCTAGTTAGGCCACGGCTGGAATACTGTGTGCAGTTCTGGTCGCCACACTATAGGAAGGATGTGATTGCTTTGGAGAGGGTGCAGAGGAGATTCACCAGGATGTTACCTGGGCTGGAGCGCTTCAGCTATGAAGAGAGACTGGACAGGCTGGGGTTGTTTTCCTTGGAGCAGAGAAGGCTGAGGGGGGACCTGATTGAGGTGTACAAAATTATGAGGGGCATAGATAGGGTAGATAGAAAGGAACTTTTCCCCTTAGTAGAGGGGTCAATAACCAGGGGGCATAGTTTCAAGGTAAGGGGCAGGAGGTTTAGAGGGGATTTGAGGAAAAACTTTTTCACCCAGAGGGTGGTTGGAATCTGGAACTCACTGCCTGAAAGGGTGGTAGAGGCAGGAACCCTCACAACATTCAAGAAGCATTTAGATGAGCACTTGAAACGCCATAGCATACAAGGCTACGGACCAAGTGCTGGAAAATGGGATTAGAATAGACAGGGCTTGATGGCTGGCGTGGACACGATGGGCCGAAGGGCTTCTTTCTGTGCTGTATAACTCTATGAATCCTGCTCTTTCCCCATGCCCCTGCAATTTTATCCTCCTTTGAGTATTTATCCAACTCCCTTTTGAAAGCCACGATTCAATCTGCCTCCAACACCTTCTCAGGCAGCGCATTCCCGATCCTAACCTCTTGCTGCGTAAAAAAGCGTTTCCTCACGTCACCGCTGGTTGTTTTGCCAATTGCCTTAATTCTGTGCCCACTTTGGTTTTTTTTATTTTCGATTAATATAATAATATAACTTTATTGTCATTGTACAACGAAATGTGATCTTGCAAGCTCCCATGAGTCCAGTACAAATAACATTAAACGTAAACAGCACCGTCCTGGGAGAAGCAAAGCCGCTGCGTCTGTGCGCGCCGCCATTCCATTTCCAGCATTCCTCCTGTCCGACAATCTTCAGCCCAACGCCCGGGCCTGCTCACCAGCCGCCCCTCCCGGGGCTCCTTCCGTGACCTTCTCACCAACCGCCCCTCCTCGGGGCTCCTTCCGTGACCTTCTGCACCTGGTCTTCCCTGATGGTCACCCCTCCAGGTACTAACCAGGCCTGGCTCTGCTTAGCTTCCAAGCCTTAGCCAGTGACCCTGTCCCTAGTCCCAGGCATTTATTGCCCATCCCTAATTGCCCCTTGAGGAGGTGGTGGTGAGCCGCCTTCTTGAACCGCTGCAGTCCGTGTGGTGAAGGTGCTCCCACAGTGCCGTTAGGGAGGGAGTTCCAGGATTTTGACCCAGCGACGATGAAGGATCGGCCGATATATTTCCAAGTCAGGATGGTGTGTGACTTGGAGGGGAACCTGGAGCTGGCGGTGCTCCCATGTGCCTGAACTGAGCAGCCATCTGTGGGAGCTTGCTGTGCGCAAATTGGCTTGCCGCGTCTCCTACATTTGAACAGTGACCACACTTTAAAAAAAGGACTTTCTTGGCTGTGAGGCATGCTGGGACGTCCTGAGGTGGTGAAAGGCGCTGGAGAAATGCGAGTCCTCCTTTCGTGCTTCAACAAGAGGAAACATTTACAGCAAGCTGTGACCACAGCAAAGATTATTCCTCACTACCTTTTGCCTGGTATTTGTGGTTGGATTTAAAGTTCAGCTGTTGTAGGTGTCTGTATCCATGTTTCCGAGCAAGTAGTATTTTTAATCGGTCCCAGTAGGACGGCCAGACTAAGCTGCCCCGTCTCTGCCTGTTTCTGACACTTATTTTCTTATCTACTGCTTCATGTGACACAGTTGTTTTGTTTCGCTGCCCTCATTTACAAGGACCTAAGCACAAAATCCAGGCCGACTCGCTCCAGTGCCAGTACAGAGGGAGCGCCGCACTGTCGTAGGGACAGTACTGAGGGAGAGCCACACTGTGGGAGGGGCAGTACTGAGGGAGCGCCGCACTGTCGTAGGGACAGTACTGAGGGAGAGCCACACTGTGGGAGGGGCAGTACTGAGGGAGCGCCGCATTGTCAGAGGGGCGGTACTGAGGGAGCTCTGCACTGTCGGAGGGGCGGTACTGAGGGAGCTCTGCACTGTCGGAGGGTCAGTACTGAGGGAGCGCCGCACTGTCGGAAGGTCAGTACTGAGGGAGCGCCGCACTGTCGAAGGGGCAGTACTGAGGGAGTGCTGCACTGTCGGAAGGTCAGTACTGAGGGAGCGCCGCACTGTCGGAAGGTCAGTACTGAGGGAGCGCCGCACTGTCGAAGGGGTAGTACTGAGGGAGCGCCGCACTGTCGGAAGGTCAGTACTGAGGGAGCGCCGCACTGTCGAAGGGGCAGTACTGAGGGAGTGCCGCACTGTCAGAGGGGCAGTACTGAGGAAGCGCCGCACTGTCGGAGGAGCAGTACTGAGGGAGCGCCGCACTGTCGGAGGGGCGGTACTGAGGGAGCGCCGCACTGTCGGAGGGGCAGTACTGAGGGAGCGCCGCACTGTCGGAGGGGCAGTACTGAGGGAGCGCCGCACTGTCGGAGGGACAGTACTGAGGGAGCGCCGCACTGTCGGAGGGGCAGTACTGAGGGAGCGCCGCACTGTTGGAGGGGCGGTACTGAGGGAGCTCCGCACTGTCAGAGGGGCAGTACTGAGGGAGTGCCGCACTGTCGGGGGGGCAGTACTGAGGGAGCGCCGCACTGTCGGAGGGGCAGTACTGAGGGAGCGCCGCACTGTCGGGGGGGCAGTACTGAGGGAGCGCTGCACTGTCGGAGGTGCAGTACTGAGGGAGTGCTGCACTGTCGGAGGTGCCGACTTTCAGATGAGACTTTAAACCGAGGCCCCGTCTACACTCTCGGATGGACATAAGAGATCCAACAGCCGCTATTTGGAAGAAAAGCAGGGAAAGGTGTCCTGGGGCCAATATTTATCCCTCAACCAACATCACTAAAACAGATGATCTGGTTGTTTATCACATTGCTGTTTGTGGGAGCTTGCTGTGTCAAATTGGCTGCCGCATTTCCTACATCACAACAGTGACCACACTTCCAAAGAAGTCCTTCATTGGCGGTGAGGCGCTTTGGGACGTCCTGAGGTGGTGAAAGGTGCTGGAGAAACTCCAGTCTCTCTGTCTTTCACCACGGCAGAAACGGCGCCAAGCGTTCACCCTCTTCAATTTTTTTTTCAGGAGATTTCCTGCAGGGGTTTTTTCTCGATTAACTTTTCAATTAAGAGAGTGCTGCTCCCGTGGGCATCGTTTTGTTCTGCAAGTTGCCGATTCTAATCCGTTCGCTCTATTTCGGGATCAGGAAAGTGAGTGATGGTGACAAGCCAAGGCGGGGAGTATACGTGCGTTGATCTTTAGTCCGCCAGCGACACGCAGTTGCTGTCCAGTCACGGGAGGTCAATCCAGCCTCGGCTGAGCGGAAGTGATGTCCTCGTTCTCAAGTCCGGCTGAATCTTCCTTTGAAAATAATTCCGAACAGCGCAAACACGTTGGAAATTCTTACTCTTTTGTGCTGTCGAATTAAAATTCCATTTCTTCCCTCTTGGGTACGGTAGCATCGTGATAATGTCACTGGGCTAGTAATCCAGTAGGCTTGGACTAATGATCCAGAGACGGGAGTACAAATCTCACCACAAGAAGCTGGAGAATTTAAATTCAATTAAATAATTCTGGAATTAAAAACTAGTGTCAGTAATGGTGATCATGAAACTACCGTCAAAACCCATCTGGTTCAGTGATGTCCCTCAGGGAAGGAAATCTGCCGCCCTTACCCGGTCTGGCCGATATGTGACTCCAGACCCCCACAGCAATGTGGTTGACCCTTAACTGCCCTCTGCGGTTCAAGGCGGCGGCTCACCGCCACCTTCTCAAGGGCACTGAGGCATGGGCAATCAATGCCGGCCTTGCCAGCGACGCCCACATCCCATGAACGGTTGAAGCTCCGTGCTTATCTGTTGGAGTCTTAGTCAAGGCGTATTTTCATGCTGGCTCCTGATAGGACGGAGCAGGGAGTGGGACCGCACCTGTATTGCAAATGGCCAAAACACTGCTTTCCGTACAGCTAACCCGAGGCAGGTAAACGTCAATTTCAATTTTATTTGTCACATAACCAAATACAACAAGTGAAATCCAGTCAGTGAAATGCTTTTTTCTTAACGAGCCGAGCGCACCAAGCAGCAAAGGACACTTAGCTGCCTGGCACGCATGGAGCCCACAAGGACGGCAGCCATCTTCATCGGCGCCATCACAATAGGGTCCACTCTCGCCTCGCTCCGCCTTTCCCGCACTCCTGCCCGACAATCTTCAGCCGCCGTGGTACCGATGGCCCGGGGCCTGCTTCTCCCTGGCTCTCCTTCCACCCGGTCTGACCTCCGAGCCTCCCGCGGTGTCCGACCTTCCAGGGCCTGTTTTTCCCGCCCTCGGTCCGCTGACCGCCTCCGCTCCTACCGGTTCGACCTCCGAGCCTACCGCCGAGGAGCTGCCGGCCGCCGTGCTACAGCGGGTCGTCGTGGCCTCCATCGCTGCTTCAGCTGCCTCCCCGCCGACTCGCCGAACTCGTGAGCGCCGATGCACAGCGTCTGTAGCAGGAGTGGGCCGACTGACTCAGGGAGAGCGCTTACCCTGCGACCGCCATGGACGCCAACTTGGAGAGAAGCATACAAGCGTAGATATTTTCAGCACAGGTGGAGGCAAATTCAGAAAGAAAGATTGCATTTCTCCAGCGCCTTTCACCACCTCAAGACATCTCAAAGCGCTTTGCAGCCAATGAAGGACTTTTTTTCAAGTGTGGCCACTGTTGTAATGTAGGAAACACGGCAGCCATATTGTGCACAGCAAGCTCCCACAAACAGCAATGTGATAATGACCAGATAATCTGTGTTTCTTATGTTGATTGAGGGATAAATATTGGCCCCAGGACACCGGGGAGAACTCCCTCTGCTCTTCTTTGAAATAGTGTTATAGGATCTTTTGCGTCCACCTGAGAGAGCAGACGGGGCCTCGGTTTAAAATTTCATCCGAAAGACGGCACCTCTGACAGTGCAGCACTCCCTCATTACTGACCCTCCGACAGTGCGGCGCTCCCTCAGTACTGCCCCTCCGACAGTGCGGCGCTCCCTCAGTACTGCCCCCTCCGACAGTGCGGCGCTCCCTCAGTACCGCCCTTCCGACAGTGCGGTGCTCCCTCAGTACTGCCCCTCCGACAGTGCGGCGCTCCCTCAGTACTGCCCCTCTGACAGTGCGGCGCTCCCTCAGTACTGCCCCTCCGACAGTGCGGCGCTCCCTCAGTACTGACCCTCCGACAGTGCGGCGCTCCCTCAGTACTGACCCTCCGACAGTGCGGCGCTCCCTCAGTACTGCCCCCTCTGACAGTGCGGCACTCCCTCAGTACTGCCCCTCCGACAGTGCGGCACTCCCTCAGTACTGCCCCTCCGACAGTGCGGCGCTCCCTCAGTACTGCCCCCTCTGACAGTGCGGTGCTCCCTCAGTACTGACCCTCCGACAGTGCGGCGCTCCCTCAGTACTGCCCCTCCGACAGTGCGGCGCTCCCTCAGTACTGCCCCCTCCGACAGTGCGGCGCTCCCTCAGTACTGCCCCTCCGACAGTGCGGCACTCCCTCAGTACTGCCCTTCCGACAGTGCGGTGCTCCCTCAGTACTGCCCCTCCGACAGTGCGGCGCTCCCTCAGTACTGCCCCTCTGACAGTGCGGCGCTCCCTCAGTACTGACCCTCCGACAGTGCGGCGCTCCCTCAGTACTGACCCTCCGACAGTGCGGCGCTCCCTCAGTACTGCCCCCTCTGACAGTGCGGCACTCCCTCAGTACTGCCCCTCCGACAGTGCGGCACTCCCTCAGTACTGCCCCTCCGACAGTGCGGCGCTCCCTCAGTACTGCCCCCTCTGACAGTGCGGTGCTCCCTCAGTACTGACCCTCCGACAGTGCGGCGCTCCCTCAGTACTGCCCCACCGACAGTGCGGCGCTCCCTCAGTACTGCCCCCTCCGACAGTGCGGCGCTCCCTCAGTACTGCCCCTCCGACAGTGCGGCGCTCCCTCAGTACTGACCCTCCGACAGTGCGGCGCTCCCTCAGTACTGACCCTCCGACAGTGCGGCACTCCCTCAGTACTGCCCCTCCGACAGTGCGGTGCTCCCTCAGTACTGCCCCCTCCGACAGTGCGGCGCTCCCTCAGTACTGACCCTCCGACAGTGCGGCGCTCCCTCAGTACTGCCCCCTCTGACAGTGCGGCGCTCCCTCAGTACTGCCCCCTCTGACAGTGCGGCGCTCCCTCAGTACTGCCCCCTCCGACAGTGCGGCGCTCCCTCAGTACTGACCCTCCGACAGTGCGGCGCTCCCTCAGTACTGACCCTCCGACAGTGCGGCGCTCCCTCAGTACTGCCCCCTCCGACAGTGCGGCGCTCCCTCAGTACTGCCCCTCCGACAGTGCGGCGCTCCCTCAGTACTGCCCCCTCTGACAGTGCGGCACTCCCTCAGTACTGCCCCTCCGACAGTGCGGCGCTCCCTCAGTACTGCCCCCTCTGACAGTGCGGCACTCCCTCAGTACTGCCCCTCCGACAGTGCAGCGCTCCCTCAGTACTGACCCTCCGACAGTGCGGCGCTCCCTCAGTACTGCCCCCTCCGACAGTGCTGCGCTCCCTCAGTACTGCCCCTCTGACAGTACGGCGCTCCCTCAGTACTGCCCCTCTGACAGTGCGGCGCTCCCTCAGTCCTGCCCCCTCTGACAGTGCGGCACTCCCTCAGTACTGCCCCTCCGACAGTGCGGCGCTCCCTCAGTACTGACCCTCCGACAGTGCGGCGCTCCCTCAGTACTGCCCCCTCCGACAGTGCGGCGCTCCCTCAGTACTGCCCCTCTGACAGTACGGCGCTCCCTCAATACTGCCCCTCTGACAGTGCGGCGCTCCCTCAGTACTGCCCCTCTGACAGTGCGGCGCTCCCTCAGTACTGCCCCTCCGACAGTGCGGCGCTCCCTCAGTACTGCCCCTCTGACAGTGCGGCGCTCCCTCAGTACTGGCACTGGAGCGAGTCGGCCTGGATTATTTGCTTAGCTCCTTGTAAATGAGGGCAGTGAAAGAAAACAACTGTGTCACATGAAGCAGTAGATAAGGAAATAAGCGTGGGAGAGAGGCAGAGACGGGGCAGCTTAGTCTGGCCGTCCTACTGGGACCGATTAAAAATACTACTTGCTCGGAAACATGGATACAGACACCTACAACAGCTGAACTTTAAATCCAACCACAAATACCAGGCGAAAGGTAGTGAGGAATAATCTTTGCTGTGGTCACAGCTTGCTGTAAATGTTTCCTCTTGTTGAAGCACGAAAGGAGGACTCGCATTTCTCCAGCGCCTTTCACCACATCAGGACGTCCCAGCATGCCTCACAGCCAAGGAAGTCCTTTTTTTGAAGTGTGGTCACTGTTCAAATGTAGGAGACGCGGCAAGCCAATTTGCGCACAGCAAGCTCCCACAAAATGGCTGCTCAGTTCAGGCGCACGTGAGCACCACCACCTCCAAGTCACACACCATCCTGACTTGGAGATATATCGGCCGTTCCTTCATCGTCGCCGGGTCAAAATCCTGGGGATCACCATTGACCGGAAACTTAACTGGACCAGCCACATAAATACTGTGGCTACAAGAGCAGGTCAGAGGCTGGGTATTCTGCGGCGAGTGTCTCACCTCCTGACTCCCCAAAGCCTTTCCACCATCTACAAGGCACAAGTCAGGAGTGTGATGGAATACTCTCCACTTGCCTGGATGAGTGCAGCTCCCAACAACACTCAAGAAGCTCGACACCATCCAGGACAAAGCAGCCCGCTTGATTGGCACCCCATCCACCACCTTAAACATTCACTCCCTCCACCACCGGCGCACCGTGGCTGCAGTGTGTACCATCTACAAGATGCACTGCAGCAACTCGCCAAGGCTTCGTCGGCAGCACCTCCCAAACCCGCCACCTCTTCCACCTAGAAGGACAAGGGCAGCAGGCGCACGGGACCACCACCACCTCCAAGTTCCCCTCCAAGTCACACACACCATCCCGACTTAGAAATATATCTGCCGATCCTTCATCGTCGCTGGGTCAAAATCCTGGAACTCCCTCCCTAACAGCACTGTGGGAGCACCTTCACCACACGGACTGCAGCGGTTCAAGGCGGTGGCTCACCACCACCTTCTCAAGGGGCAACTAGGGATGGGCAATAAATGCTGGCCTTGCCAGCGACGCCCACATCCCAGGAACGAATTTAAAAAAACACACTGAGCTGAATTGCTTCCGTTTCCCAGTTGATCTCCTTCACTTGGCACAACAATAGGGACCTGGTTGTAACAACTGTTATTTATATAGCGCCTTTAACGTAATAAAACGTCCCAAGGTGCTTCACAGGAGCGTTATCAGACAGAATTTGACATCGAGCCACATAAGGAGATATTACGACAGGTGACCAAAAGCTGGGTCAAAGAGGTCAGTTTTAAGGAGCATCTTAAAGGAGGAGAGAGAGGCGGAGAGGGAGGGATGTAGGGGCTGGAGGAGGTTACAGAGATAGGGAGGGTTGTAGGGGCTGGAGGACGTTACAGAGATAGGGAGGGTTGTCGGGGCTGGAGGAGGTTACAGAGACGGGGAGAGGGGTGAGGAGGCCTTGGAAGGATTTTAAGAAACGGATGAGAATTTTTAAATCGAGGCGATGCCGGACTGGGAGTCGATGTAGCATCACATAGAGTCTACAGCACAGACACAGGCCATTCGGCCCAATGTTCCGTGCCGGTGTTTATGCTCCACACCAGCCTCCTCCCACCCCTCTTCATCTCACCCCGTCAACACCACCCCTCTTCATCACACCCCCATCAACACCAGCCTCCTCCCACCCCTCTTCATCTCACCCCATCAACACCAGCCTCCTCCCACCCCTCTTCATCTCACCCCATCAACACCAGCCTCCTCCCACCCCTCCATCTCACCTCATCAACACCAGCCTCCTCCCACCCCTCTTCATCTCACCCCGTCAACACCAGCCTCCTCCCACCCCTCTTCATCTCACCTCATCAACACCAGCCTCCTCCCACCCCTCTTCATCTCACCCCATCAACACCAGCCTCCTCCCACCCCTCTTCATCTCACCCCATCAACACCAGCCTCCTCGCACCCCTCCATCTCACCTCATCAACACCTGCCTCCTCCCACACCCTTCATCTCATCCCATCAACACCAGCCTCCTCCTACCCCTCTTCATCTCACCCCATCACCAGCCTCCTCCCACACCTCTTCATCTCACCCCATCCACACCAGCCTCCTCCCACCCCTCTTCATCTGATCCCATCAACACCAACCTCCTCCCACCCCTCTTCCTCTCACGCCATCAACACCAGCCTCCTCCCACCCCTCTTCATCTCACCCCATCAACAACAGCCTCCTCTCACCCCTCTTCATCTCACCCCATCAACACCAGCTTCCTCCCACCCCTCTTCATCTCACCCCATCACCAGCCTCCTCCCACCCCTCTTCATCTCACCCCATCCACACCAGCCTCCTCCTACGCCTCTTCATCTGATCCCATCAACACCAACCTCCTCCCACCCCTCTTCTTCTCACCCCATCAACACCAGCCTCCTCCCAGCCCTCTTCATCTCACCCCATGAACACCAGCCTCCTCCCACCCCTCTTCATCTCACCCCATCAACACCAGCCTCCTCTCACCCCTCTTCATCTTACCCCATCAACACCAGCCTCCTCCCACCCCTCTTCATCTCACCCCATCAACACCAGCCTCCTCTCACCCCTCTTCATCTTACCCCATCAACACCAGCCTCCTCCCACCCCTCTTCATCTCACTCCATCAACACCAGCCTCCTCCCACCCCTCTTCATCTCACCCCATCAACACCAGCCTCCTCCCACCCCTCTTCATCTCACCCCATCAACACCAGCCTCCTCCCACCCCTCCATCTCACCTCATCAACACCAGCCTCCTCCCACACCCTTCATCTCACCCCATCAACACCAGCCTCCTCCTACCCCTCTTCATCTCACCCCATCACCAGCCTCCTCCCACCCCTCTTCATCTCACCCCATCCACACCAGCCTCCTCCCACCCCTCTTCATCTGATCCCATCAACACCAACCTCCTCCCACCCCTCTTCCTCTCACGCCATCAACACCAGCCTCCTCCCACCCCTCTTCATCTCACCCCATCAACACCAGCCTCCTCCCACCCCTCTTCATCTCACCCCATCAACACCAGCCTCCTCCCACCCCTCTTCATCTCACCCCGTCAACACCAGCCTCCTCCCACCCCTCTTCATCTCACCCTGTCAACACCAGCCTCCTCTCACCCCTCTTCATCTCACCCCATCACCACATCCTTCTGTTCCTTTCTCCCTCGTGTGTTTATCCAGCTTCCCCTTCAATGCATTTATGCTGTTTGCCTCATCCCTGTGGGAGCGAGTTCCCCATTCTCACCACTCTCTGGGTAAAGAAGTTTCTCCTGAATTCCCGATTGGATTTATCGGTGACTGTCTTATATTGATGGCCTTTAGTTCCGGTCTCGCCCCACAAGTGGAAACATCTTATCCACCTCTGCCCGATCAAACCCTGTCATAATCACCAAGGTGCCCAGGTGGCGGTGTGACCCGAATCTTTTGTGAGTCCTGGAATGAAACATAATAAGATGGGAGTGAATCACCTGTTTTTCAATACTCTCCCTGACAGGAGCTGACACTGAGATATATGTCAGGTGCGAAGTTACAAACAGGAGCAAATTGGCTCCAGAGCCTGCAGTAATAAATCGTTTCTGTATTATTGTTTTCGGGACATTACAGTTACCTGGTACTAGTCAGCACAGGAGTGTTTGATGGGGCTACGTTGCAAATAAATGGGTTTGCAATGGCTGACACCCACCTTGGGACATGCCAATGCTAATGCAGGTCAGAGTGATTGATCGACATATTCCCAGCATTGCAGATAAGCCGCTAGCTCATTCTGAATATTTTGTCATGAGGTGATGCATCATTAACAGGTGATTAATGGGGCAGCAAGGTGTCATTACAGATCATCACGACTGAGAGAGGATTCTGTACAATGGGAGGGAATG
Source organism: Somniosus microcephalus (assembly GCF_052327205.1). Lineage (NCBI taxonomy): Eukaryota > Metazoa > Chordata > Chondrichthyes > Squaliformes > Somniosidae > Somniosus > Somniosus microcephalus. The sequence goes on along the minus strand of NC_140998.1, from coordinate 211,699,819 downwards.
GGAAGGGGTTGGGTCCATTGGGATTGTGTACAATGGGAGGGAATGGGAAGGGGTTGGGTCCATTGGGATTGTGTACAATGGGAGTGGATGGGAAGGGGTTTGGTCCATTGGGATTCTGTACAATGGGAGTGGATGGGAAGGGGTTTGGTCCACTGGGATTCTGTACAATAAGGGTGAAGGGGTTTGATTCATTGTGTTTGATGGCACAGTGTAGAGGGAGCTTTACTCTGTATCTAACCCGTGCTGTACCTGCCCTGGGATTGTTTGATGGGACAGTGTAGAGGGAGCTTTACTCTGTATCTAACCCGTGCTGTACCTGCCCTGGGAGTGTTTGATGGGACAGTGTAGAGGCAGCTTTACTCTGTATCTAACCCGTGCTGTACCTGCCCTGGGAGTGTTTGATGGGACAGTGTAGAGGGAGCTTTACTCTGTATCTAACCCGTGCTGTACCTGCCCTGGGAGTGTTTGATGGGACAGTGTGGAGGGAGCTTTACTCTGTTTCTAACCCATGCTGTACCTGCCCTGGGAGTGTTTGATGGGACAGTGTAGAGGCAGCTTTACTCTGTATCTAACCCATGCTGTACCTGCCCTGGGAGTGTTTGATGGGACAGTGTAGAGGGAGCTTTACTCTGTATCTAACCAGTGCTGTACCTGCCCTGGGAGTCTTTGATGGGACAGTAAAATTCTCTTTCCCCAGCGCTAGCATCCCTCATCTGGAAGAGCACTAAATTCACAGAGGAATGAAATATTTTTGAAAAGATGAACTCTGTGCCTGAGTTTACTCGATAAGGACTGAATATTGTATTGAACTATCTGGTGAGGATTAGCAAGATACAACGGTGTTACCTTCGCGAGATATTCTGTGTTAAACATGTTATTGAATAATATAATCCCCTTAATTATTAACTGCTCTGAGGAGGAAACCTAATTCTTAAGCAGATCGTGTCTTAGTTTTGAAATAAACCGTGTTTCAGTGGATTTAGTAATCTTTTCAATCCTTTCACCCAACTCATCCTAACTGCAGTTTCAGTATTGAACTGGTCGGTCCAAGTCAAGATGATTAACCCTTTAACCTGCTCTCTTTTGCTTCAAGTTCAGTTGGTTAGCAGCATGTTGTAGGACATGACAAAAGGAGAGAAGTTAGGATCCACTTCTTCTACACAAAAGTGGTAGAAGTTTTGAACTCTCTAGATCAGTTGTCTCTAGATTTACTGCCCATCCCTAATCGCCCCTTGAGAAGGTGGTGGTGAGCCGCCGCCTTGAACCGCTGCAGTCCGTGTGGTGAAGGTGCTCCCACAGTGCTGTTAGGGAGGGAGTTCCAGGATTTTGACCCAGCGACGATGAAGGAACGGCCGATATACTTTTAAGTCAGGATGGTGTGTGACTTGGAGGGGAACTTGGAGGTGGTGGTGTTCCCGTGCGCCTGCTGCCCTTGTCCTTCTAGGTGGAAGAGGTGGCGGGTTTGGGAGGTGCTGCCGAAGAAGCCTTGGCGAGTTGCTGCAGTGCATCTTGTAGATGGTCCACACTGCAGCCACGGTGCGCCGGTGGTGGAGGGAGTGAATGTTTAAGGTGGTGGATGGGGTGCTAATCAAGTGGGCTGCTTTGTCCTGGATGGCGTCGAGCTTCTTGAGTGTTGTTGGAGCTGCACTCATCCAGGCAAGTGGACAGTATTCCATCACACTCCTGACTCGTGCCTTGTAGATGGTGGAAAGTCTTTGGGGAGTCAGGAGGTGAGATACTCACCGCAGAATACCCAGCCTCTGACCTGCTCTTGTTGCCACAGTATTTATGTGGCTGGTCCAGTTAAGTTTCTGGTCAATGGTGACCCCCAGGATGTTGATGGTGGGGGATTGGGCGATGGTAATGCTGTTAAATGTCATGGGGCGGTGGTTAGACTCGCTTGTTGGAGGTAGTCATTGCCTGGCACTTCTGTGGCGCGAATATTACCTGCCGGTTTTCAGCCCAAGCCTGAACGTCGTCCAGGTCTTGTTGTATTTTGTTAATTTGTTAATTTTAAATCTGAGATTGATAGGTTATTATTAACCACAGGTATTAAGGAACATGGGGCAAAGGCGGGCAAATGGAGTTAGGTCGCAGATCAGCCATGATCTCATTGAATGGCGGAACAGGCTCGCGGGGCTGAATGGCCTCCTCCTGTTCCTATATTTCTTAAATTCACTCCTGAAAGGTCTGATTCAAATTTTTAGACGATGCCCCCTCGTCCCATACTCCCCAACCAGCAGAAATAGTTTCTCTCCATCTACCCCATCGGCTCCCCTTAATATCTTGAAAACTTTGATCGAATCACTGCTTAACCGTCTTAAGTTCCAGGGAATACAACCCTAACTTGTGGAAACGTTCCATTTGTTTGAAGAGCTGAAGAAATGAGGCAAGGTGCTTATTAATAGATATGATTGCATGCTCATTACGGAGCATCATTAATTTTTAATAAGGAATTTGTTTTCTGACATGATTTTCACGCTAAAGTTATCACAGCGAGAATTTTAATCATAAACAAAAAACATCTCAGATGGAGGTGAGGCAACGAAAGCCGAGATATGAGCCAAGTGTCCTGCTTTCAACGGAAAGGGTATAGAGGGTGCAAACAAAGATTCAGTGCCCCCAGCTACCAATGTCTGCCCTCTTTGTATATGACATCACTGCCCCTGGCAACCAAAGTCTGCCTTCTTTGTGTATGACATCACTGCCCCCAGCAACCAATGCCTACCCCCTTTGTGTATGACATCACTGCCCCCAGCAACCAAAGTCTACCCCCTTTGTGTATGACATCACTGCCCCCAGCAACCAAAGTCTACCCCCTTTGTGTATGATGTCACTGCCCCAACAACCAAAGTCTGCCCTCTTGGTGTATGACATCACTGCCCCCAGCAACCATAGTCTACTCCCTTTATGTATGACATCACTGCCCCTAGCAACCAAAGTCTGCCCTCTTGGTGTATGACATCACTGTCCCTAGCAACCAAAGTCTACTCCCTTTGTGTATGATCTCACTGCCCCTAGCAACCAAAGTCGGCCCCCCTTTGTGTATGACATCACTGCCCCAGCAACCAAAGTCTACTCCCTTTGTGTATGATCTCGCTGCCCCTAGCAACCAAAGTCGGCCCCCTTTGTGTATGACATCACAGCCCCAGCAACCAAAGTCGGCCCCCTTTGTGTATGATGTCACTGCCCCCAGCAACCAAAGTCTATTCCCTTTGTGTATGATCTCACTGCCCCTGGCAACCAAAGTCGGCCCCCTTTGTGTATGACATCACTGCCCCTAGCAACCAAAGTCTACTCCTTTGTGTATGACGTCACTGCCCCTAGCAACCAAAGTCTACTCCTTTGTGTATGACGTCACTGCCCCTAGCAACCAAAGTCTACCTCCTTTGTGTATGATCTCACTGCCCCAGCAACCAAACTCTACCCTCTTTGTGTATGATCTCACTGCCCCTAGCAACCAAAGTCAGCCCCCTTTGTGTATGACGTCACTGCCCCAGCAAACAAAGTCTACCTCTTTGTGTATGATGTCACTGCCCCAGCAACCAAAGTCTACGCCTTTGTGTATGATGTCACTGCCCCTAGCAACCAAAGTCTACCCCTTTGTGTATGATGCCACTGCCCCAGCAACCAAAGTCTGCCCTCTATGTGTATGACATCACTGCCCCAGCAACCAAAGTCGACCCCTTTTGTGTATGATGTCACTACCCCTAGCAACCAAAGCCTACCCCTTTGTGTATGATGTCACTGCCCCAGCAACCAAAGTTTGCCCCCTTTGTGTATGACATCACTGCCCCAGCAATCAAAGTCGATCCCCTTTGTGTATGACGTCACTGCCCCGAGCAACCAAAGCCTACCCCTTTGTGTACGATGTCACTGCCTCTAGCAACCAAAGTCGGCCCTCTTTGTGTATGATGTCACTGCCCCAGCAACCAAAGTCGACCCCCTTTGTGTATGACATCACTGCCCCAGCAACCAAAGCCTACCCCTTTGTGTATGATGTCACTGCCCCTAGCAACCAAAGCCTACCCCCTTGTGTATGATGTCACTGCCCCTACTAACCAAAATCTGCCCCCTTTGTGTATGATGTCACTGCCCCTAGCAACCAAAGTCTACCCCTTTGTGTATGATGTCACTGCCCCTAGTAACCAAAGTCTGTCCCTTTGTGTATGATGTCACTGCCCCTAGTAACCAAAGTCTGTCCCTTTGTGTATGACGTCACTGCCCCTAGCAACCAAAGTCTACCCCTTTGTGTATGATGTCACTGCCCCTAGCAACCAAAGTCTACCCCTTTGTGTATGATGTCACTGCCCCTAGCATCCAGAGATTTGCAAACATTGCTCCGGGTGCGCTGTTCTACTCTAATTGGGCTGAAGCAAAGAAGCAGGCTGTGTGTCCCTAGCAAAGCAATCTTTGCAAAGCCTAATGATTTATCGAGTTTCGAAGCACTGAGCTAGGAATTACATTCAGCTTTTTCAGCGGAGTGAAATTCACTCCTTTATTCTTTCATATTTCTCTCCATGCACAGGATGCCAGAGCCAGAGTTATCATGCTTCATGATAGAGCTGTCAGCATTGGCCATGAATCCTCCTCATGGCCAGCACACGCACAGGGTACCGAGCTGGTGCAGCAGACTTAGATTACAGGCAAATGCTCTCCCTTCCATCATAGCCTGTCCTGCGCTCGCTACCTGTTCCTTTCTGTGGGATTGAAAGCAATCACTTATCTCCCGCTCCCAGTCACACACCATCCCGACTTAGAAATATATCTGCCGATCCTTCATCGTCGCTGGGTCAAAATCCTGGAACTCCCTCCCTAACAGCACTGTGGGAGCACCTTCACCACACGGACTGCAGCGGTTCAAGAAGGCGGCTCACCACCACCTTCTCAAGGGCAACTAGGGATGGGCAATAAATGCCGGCCTTGCCAGCGACGCCCACAGCCCATAAACAAATAAAAAAATATGCACCTGGACTGGAGACACACACACGGGCTGTACAGTCCCAGACGGGAGTGAATCGTTCCCTTTTACCCGCTGTGTGTACTGTACATGTACAGGAGCTGACACTGAGACACACACACGGGCCGTACAGTCCCAGACGGGAGTGAATCGTTCCCTTTTACCCGCTGTGTGTACTGTACAATGTACAGGAGCTGACACTGAGACACACACACGGGCCGTACAGTCCCAGACGGGAGTGAATCGTTCCCTTTTACCCGCTGTGTGTACTGTACAATGTACAGGAGCTGACACTGAGACACACACACGGGCCGTACAGTCCCAGACGGGAGTGAATCGTTCCCTTTTACCCGCTGTGTGTACTGTACAATGTACAGGAGCTGACACTGAGACACACACACGGGCCGTACAGTACCAGACGGGAGTGAATCGTTCCCTTTTACCCGCTGTGTGTACTGTACATGTACAGGAGCTGACACTGAGACACACACACGGGCTGTACAGTCCCAGATGGGAGTGAATCGTTCCCTTTTACCCGCTGTGTGTGCTGTACATGTACAGGAGCTGACACTGAGACACACACACGGGCCGTACAGTCCCAGATGGGAGTGAATCGTTCCCTTTTACCCGCTGTGTGTTATGCACAATGTACAGGAGCTGACACTGAGACACACACACGGGCTGTACAGTCCCAGACGGGAGTGAATCATTCCCTTTTACCCGCTGTGTGTTATGCACAATGTACAGGAGCTGACACTGAGACACACACACGGGCCATACAGTCCCAGACGGGAGTGAATCGTTCCCTTTTACCCGCTGTGTGTACTGTACATGTACAGGAGCTGACACTGAGACACACACCCAGGCCGTACAGTACCAGACGGGAGTGAATCGTTCCCTTTTACCCGCTGTGTGTTATGCACAATGTACAGGAGCTGACACTGAGACACACACATGGGCCGTACAGTCCCAGACGGGAGTGAATCGTTCCCTTTTACCCGCTGTGTGTACTGTACAATGTACAGGAGCTGACACTGAGACACACACACGGGCCGCACAGTCCCAGATGGGAGTGAATCGTTCCCTTTTACCCGCTGTGTGTGCTGTACAATGTACAGGAGCTGACACTGAGACACACACACGGGCCGTACAGTCCCAGATGGGAGTGAATCGTTCCCTTTTACCCGCTGTGTGTGCTGTACATGTACAGGAGCTGACACTGAGACACACACAGTCCCAGACAAGAGTGAATCGTTCCCTTTTACCCGCTGTGTGTACTGTACAATGTACAGGAGCTGACACTGAGACACACACACGGGCCGCACAGTCCCAGATGGGAGTGAATCGTTCCCTTTTACCCGCTGTGTGTGCTGTACATGTACAGGAGCTGACACTGAGACACACACAGTCCCAGACGGGAGTGAATCGTTCCCTTTGACCCGCTGTGTGTGCTGTACAAAGTACAGGAGCTGACACTGAGACACACACACGGGCCGTGCAGTCCCAGACAGGAGTGAATCATTCACACCCATACTTTTTGAGAAGCTAATCACACCACAAGGTGTGAAGAGCGAGGTGCGAGTCGAACCGTCACTGTGTTGCGGTGCAGAATTTTTGCAGGCTATCGGGTGACTGAGCGAGGCACCTCAGTTATGTGCAGTCCTCTTGGGTCCTCGGTTCAGTCATCGCAATCAATTTTTTAAAAAAACATTAGAGATGTCAGCACGAACTCCATCGGGACCCAGGTTTGTGTTAACCCTAGAGATTGATCTGGGACAGAACTGAGGATGACTCCCCCTGCAGTGTCAGTGGGTAACACTCTCGCCTCTGAGTCTCAAGTTCATCAATTCGATTTCCCCCCCTCCAGAGACTCGAGCGCAAAGCCTAGTCCGACACTCTGGGCTTCTAGCTCGAGCTGTTTGCAATGGGGAAAGGGATTCAGTAGGGCAGAGACAGAGAAGATAGAGAGAAACTATTGCCTCTGGTGGGGGGAGTCCAGAACAAAGGGGGCAGAACCTTCAAATTAGAGCCAGGCTGTTCAGGGGTGATGTCAGGAAGCACTTCTTCACACAAAGGGTGGTGGAAATCTGGAACTCTCTCCCCCTCTACCCTGGTTAGACCACACTTGGAGCACCGTGCACAGTTCTGGTCTCCGTATACCTTGGTTAGACCACACTTGGAGCACTGTGCACAGTTCTGGTCTCCCTACACCTTGGTTAGACCACACTTGGAGCACTGTGCACAGTTCTGGTCTCCATATACCTTGGTTAGACCACACTTGGAGCACTGTGCACAGTTCTGGTCTCCATATACCTTGCTTAGACCACACTTGGAGCACTGTGCACAGTTCTGGTCTCCATATACCTTGGTTAGACCACACTTGGAGCACTGTGCACAGTTCTGGTCTCCCTATACCTTGGTTAGACCACACTTGGAGCACTGTGCACAGATCTGGTCTCCATATACCTTGGTTAGACCATACTTGGAGCACTGTGCACAGTTCTGGTCTCCATATACCACACTTGGAGCACGGTGCACAGTTCTGGTCTCCATAAACCTTGGTTAGACCACACTTGGAGCACTGTGCACAGTTCTGGTCTCCATAAACCTTGGTTAGACCACACTTGGAGCACTGTGCACAGTTCTGGTCTCCATAAACCTTGGTTAGACCACACTTGGAGCACTGTGAACAGTTCTGGTCTCCATATACCTTGGTTAGACCACACTTGGAGCACTGTGCACAGTTCCGGTCTCCCGATACCTTGGTTAGACCACACTTGGAGCACTGTGCGCAGTTCTGGTCTCCATATACCTTGGTTAGACCACACTTGGAGCACCGTGCACAGTTCTGGTCTCCGTATACCTTGGTTAGACCACACTTGGAGCACTGTGCACAGTTCTGGTCTCCGTATACCTTGGTTAGACCACACTTGGAGCACTGTGCACAGTTCTGGTCTCCATATACCTTGGTTATACCTCACTTGGAGCACTGTGCACAGTTCTGGTCTCCATATACCTTGGTTAGACCACACTTGGAGCACTGTGCACAGTTCTGGTCTCCATAAACCTTGGTTAGACCACACTTGGAGCAATGTGCACAGTTCTGGTCTCCATATACCTTGGTTAGACCACACTTGGAGCACTGTGCACAGTTCTGGTCTCCCTATACCTTGGTTAGACCACACTTGGAGCACTGTGCACAGTTCTGGTCTCCATATACCTTGGTTAGACCACACTTGGAGCACTGTGCACAGTTCTGGTCTCCGTATACCTTGGTTAGACCACACTTGGAGCAGTGAGCACAGTTCTGGTCTCCATATTACCAACAGGATGTAGAGGCACTGAAGAAGGTGCAAAAAAGATTTACTAGAATGATACCAGAACTGAGAGATTATAACTATCTGGAAAGATTGAACAGGCCGGGGCTCTTTTCTCTAGAAAAGAGAAGGCTGAGGGGTGAATTGATCGAAGTCTTTAAAATTATGAAGGGGTTCGATAGGGTAGAGGTAGAGAAGATGTTTCCACTTGTGGGGGAGGCCAGAACTAGGGGCCATCAATACACGATGGTCATTAATAAATCCAATAGGGAATTCAGGAGAAACTTCTTTACCAAGAGCGTGGGGAGAGTGGGAAACTCGCTACCACAGGGAGTGGTTGAGGCGAAGAGCAGAGATACATTTAAGGGGAAGCAGGATAAACGCATCAGGGAGAAAGGAAGAGAAGGATATGGTGATGGGGTGAGATGAAGAGGGGTGGGAGGAGGCTGGTGTTGATGGGGTGAGATGAAGAGGGGTGGGAGGAGGCTGGTGTTGATGGGGTGAGATGAAGAGGGGTGGGAGGAGGCTGGTATTGACGGGGTGAGATGAAGAGGGGTGGGAGGAGGCTGGTGTGGATGGGGTGAGATGAAGAGGGGTGGGAGGAGGCTGGTGTTGATGGGGTGAGATGAAGAGGGGTGGGAGGAGGCTGGTGTTGATGGGGTGAGATGAAGAGGGGTGGGAGGAGGCTGGTATTGACGGGGTGAGATGAAGAGGGGTGGGAGGAGGCTGGTGTGGATGGGGTGAGATGAAGAGGGGTGGGAGGAGGCTGGTGTTGATGGGGTGAGATGAAGAGGGGTGGGAGGAGGCTGGTGTTGATGGGGTGAGATGAAGAGGGGTGGGAGGAGGCTGGTGTTGATGGGGTGAGATAAAGAGAGGTGGGAGGAGGCTGGTGTTGATGGGGTGAGATGAAGATGGGTGGGAGGAGGCTGGTGTTGATGGGGTTAGATGAAGAGGGGTGGGAGGAGGCTGGTGTGGATGGGGTGAGATGAAGAGGGGTGGGAGGGGGCTGGTGTTGATGGGGTGAGATGAAGAGGGGTGGGAGGAGGCTGGTGTTGATGGGGTGAGATGAAGAGGGGTGGGAGGACGCTGGTGTTGATGGGGTGAGATGAAGAGGGGTGGGAGGATGCTGGTGTTGATGGGGTGAGATGAAGAGGGGTGGGAGGAGGCTGGTGTTGATGGGGTGAGATGAAGAGGGGTGGGAGGAGGCTGGTGGTGACGGGGTGAGATGAAGAGAGGTGGGAGGAGGCTGGTGTGGATGGGGTGAGATGAAGAGGGGTGGGAGGAGGCTGGTGTGGATGGGGTTAGATGAAGAGAGGTGGGAGGAGGCTGGTGTGGATGGGGTGAGATGAAGAGAGGTGGGAGGAGGCTGGTGTTGATGGGGTGAGATGAAGAGGGGTGGGAGGAGGCTGGTGTGGATGGGGTGAGATGAAGAGGGGTGGGAGGAGGCTGGTGTGGAGCACAAACACCGGCACAGAGCAGAGTGGCCGAATGGCCTGTTTCTGTGCCGGACAGTCTGTGTAATCATAAGAGAGGGAGTGTAGACAAGTTAGCAGCTCCTTGTGTGCTGACATCTCTCTCCATCAGTGACCTTGGCGATTAGCTGCTGCGTTAGATCTGTGCTTTAAGCCGTTAAATGACACAGGCTGCCCTACGCTGTTACGTAAATGGATTCCACTCCACCAGCGTAAAATGCTGACTTGTTAATTATTCAGCAACGTGCCGCAGTGAAAGGCTGTGCAAATATTATACTTTCCCAACAGCCCCGAGCCGTCCTGTTACTGTTAATGTCAGAACAGCCGTTTCACAAATCAATTATAAGTCCTGTACCTTTTATACGGAGCCCCTCGAGGCCTCAGCCGTGACACTTTATTAAGAGAGGGGGAGTTGTGATTGTGCAGGGGATGGAGCAAGAGCTACAAACAGTTCCTACGTAAAGATGCCAGAGGCAGAAATGGTCAGGCCATCCGTCAGGTCAAGATTTCTATTCATCAAGGCTGGGAATGGAATACTTTCCGATTCAGGCACCCACTGTCAGGTACAGCACAGGTTAGATACAGAGTAAAGCTCCCTCTACACTGTCCTATCAAACACTCCCAGGGCAGGTACAGCACGGGTTAGATACAGAGTAAAGCTCCCTCTACACTGTCCCATCAAACACTCCCAGGGCAGGTACAGCACGTGTTAGATACAGAGTAAAGCTCCCTCTACACTGTCCCATCAAACACTCCCAGGGCAGGTACAGCACGGGTTAGATACAGAGTAAAGCTTCCTCTACACTGTCCCATCAAACACTCCCAGGGCAGGTACAGCACGGGTTAGATAAAGAGTAAAGTTCCCTCTGCACTGTCCCATCAAACACTCCCAGGGCAGGTACAGCACGGGTTAGATACAGAGTAAAGCACCCTCTACACTGTCCTATCAAACACTCCCAGGGCAGGTACAGCACGGGTTAGATACAGAGTAAAGCTCCCTCTACACTGTCCCATCAAACACTACCAGGGCAGGTACAGCACGCGTTAGATACAGAGTAAAACTCCCTCTACACTGCCCCATCAAACACTCCCAGGGCAGGCACAGCACAGGTTAGATCCAGAGTAAAGCTCCCTCTACACTGTCCCATCAAACACGCCCAGGGCAGGTACAGCACGGGTTAGATATAGAGTAAAGCTCCCTCTACACTGTCCCGTGAAACACTCCCCGGGCAGGTACAGCACGGGTTAGATACAGAGTAAATCTACCTCTACACTGTCCCATCAAACACTCCCAGAGCAGGTACAGCACGAGTTAGATACAGAGTAAAGCTCCCTCTACACTGTCCCATCAAACACTACCAGGGCAGGTACAGCACGGGTTAGATACAGAGTAAAGCTCCCTCTACACTGTCCTATCAAACACTCCCAGGGCTGGTACAGCACGGGTTAGATACAGAGTAAAGCTCCCTCTACACTGTCCCATCAAACACTCCCAGGGCAGGTACAGCATGAGTTAGATACAGATTAAAGCTCTCTCTACACTGCCCCATCAAACACTCCCAGGGCAGGTACAGCACGGGTTAGATGCAGAGTAAAGCTCCCTCTACACTGTCCCATCAAACACTCCCAGGGCAGGTACAGCATGGGTTAGATACAGAGTGAAGCTCCCTCTACACTGTCCCATCAAACACTCCCAGAGCAGGTACAGCACGGGTTAGATACAGAGTAAAGCTTCCTCTACGCTGTCCTGTCAAACACTCCCAGGGCAGGTACAGCACGGGCTAGATACAGAGTAAAGCTCCCTCTACACTGTCCTGTCAAACACTCCCAGGGCAGGTACAGCACGGGTTAGATACAGAGTAAAGCTCCCTCTACACTGTCCTGTCAAACACTCCCAGGGCAGGTACAGCATGGGTTAGATACAGAGTAAAGCTCCCTCTACACTGTCCCGTCAAACACTCCCAGGGCAGGTACAGCACGGGTTAGATACATCAAGGCAACTGCACTAAGAAAAGCCCACAAGACAGGAATAAGAATGAATAACACAAATGAAATTGAGTTGATGAAACTTCATAGTTTGCACGAGGCTTCGTTTGGAGGCCCTGTCTGTGAACCCTATGGTCTGTTGGAAAGTGAGCTATCCCCTACGACCCTTCTGCTAAGCCTTCGGCTACACATAGAATAGAAGGAGCATAATAGAAATTTACAGCACAGAAGGAGGCCATTCGGCTCATCGTGTCCGTACCGGCCAATGAGCTCTCCAGCCTAATCCCACTTTCCAGCTCTCGGTCCATGGCCCTGTAGGTTACGGCACTTCAAGGGCATATCCAAGAACTTTTTAAATGTGATGAGGGTTTCTGCCTCTACCACCCTTTCAGGCAGTGAGTTCCTGACCCCCACCACCCTCTGGGTGAAAAAAGTTCTCCTCAACTCCCCTCTAATCCTTCCACCAATTACTTTCAATCTCTGCCCCCTGGTTATTGACCTACATTAAGTCATACGTGCCCTTGTGTTGAAGCTGATTCCATTTAACCTAACTGGCACAAGCTGTTTTCGACTGATTACTTTCTCTACGGCAGAGCAATGGCCCCTGACTGACGATGCAGAACTGGTGGAGCTAGGTTGGTCTTCAGTCCCTCTGTTGTGAGGGAATGATTGAACTCGTACAGTGCAGCGCAGGAGGACATTCGGCCCATCGAGTCTGCCCAGGGCTGAAGGGTGTACTGGAGCTCGGAGGCTTTTGCAGAGGGGGTGTCACAGGGGAATGGGGGATGTCGAAATCCAGGGCCAGGAGGGTGTCTCGGGCTATGAATAGCACAGGCACGTGAGGGCCCTTGGGTCGAGGGGTTAAAGCATCTAAGGGACAGGAGGCCGAAAGACCAGTGACTTCCACAAGTATAACATAAGAACATAAGAAATAGGAGCAGGAGTCGGCCATTCGGCCCCTCGAGCCTGCTCCGCCATTCAATGAGATCGTGGCTGATCTTCTACCTCATCTCCTCTTTCCCACCCGATCTCCATATCCCTCGATTCCCCTAGAGTCCAACAATCTATCGATCTCAGTCTTGAATATACTCAACGACTGAGCCTCTGGGGCAGAGAATTCCAAAGATTCACCGCCCTCTGAGTGAAGAAATTCCTCCTCATCTCAGTCCTAAATGGCCGACCCCTTACCCTGAGACTGTGCCCCCTAGTTCTAGACTCTCCAGCCAGGGGGAAACAGCCTCTCGGCATCTACCCTGTCAATCCCCCTCAGAATCTTGTATGTTTCAATGAGATCACCTCTCATTCTTCTAAACTCCAGAGAGTATCGGCCCATTCTACACAATCTCTCCTCACAGGACAGCCCTCTCATCCCAGGGATCAATCTAGTGAACCTTCGCTGCACCGCCTCCAATGCAAGTAAGTCCTTCCTTAGATAAGGAGACCAGAACTGTGCACAGTACTCCAGGTGCGGTCTCACCAAGGCCCTGTACAATTGTAGTGAGACTTCCTTACTCTTATACTCCAACCCCCTTGCAATAAAGGCCAACATGCCATTTGCCTTCCTTATTGCTTGCTGTACCTGCATGTTAACTCTCTGTGTTCATTGCACGAGGACACCCAAATCTCTCTGAATACTATAAACCTTTAGCAGGTCTGGTTAGAGTCCGAGGGGGAAAAATTCCGTTGTTTGCGCCTCCAGTTAGCGCCTTAAGAGGGCGCCAATTGGGGCGCAAAGCGACTAGCGCCCGGGCGCGGCGATGTTTGCGCTGCTCGCAAAATTAGCGAGACATTTTGCGGCGGCGCTAAACCCTACCGCCACGATCTCCTGCGCGGCAGATCGTGACGTCAGTCGAGAGTGCAATGCCCCGGTAGCGCCCCGGACCAGATATTGAGTGGCGCCCCCTATCTTAGCGCCTGCCACTAGCAACAACAGGTTGAGGGGAGCGTTATGCTGTCAAAAGGGGACTGGGGTCTTCCTGCCTTTTTGTGTCGGTGACATTTTAGCACCGCGCGTTCTGAGAGAGGGACAGAGAGAGACTTCTGGAGAGATTCAACGCAGTGTGAAGGAGTTTTGTGTACTGAGCAGCACTTTGCAGGTTTATTATGATTTGCCCTTTCTTGCTTCGCCAGCGCTCTGACGTAGCGCCTCGCTCCTCGGCCTTTGCACCTTAAGACAGGTGTGAAGCACTTGAGTTAGCGCTCCAATCACCTCCAGGGGTGATAGAAGCCAAGTTTGCTGTCGGAGGCGATAATTAGCGCCAGGAGGGGCAGTACTGAGGGAGCGCCGCACTGTCGGAGGGGCAGTACTGAGGGAGCGCCGCACTGTCGGAGGGGCAGTACTGAGGGAGCGCCGCACTGTCAGAGGGGCAGTACTGAGGGAGCGCCGCACTGTCGGAGGGGCAGTACTGAGGGAGCGCCACACTGTCGGAGGGGCAGTACTGAGGGAGCGCCGCACTGTCGGAGGGGCAGTACTGAGGGAGCGCCGCACTGTCGGAGGGGCAGTGCTGAGGGAGCACCGCACTGTCGGAGGGGCAGTGCTGAGGGAGCACCGCACTGTCGGAGGGGCAGTACTGAGGGAGCGCCGCACTGTCGGAGGGGCAGTACTGAGGGAGCGCCGCACTGTTGGAGGGGCAGTACTGAGGGAGCGCCGCACTGTCGGAGGGGCAGTACTGAGGGAGCGCCGCAGTGTCAGAGGGGCAGTACTGAGGGAGCGCTGCAGTGTCGGAGGGGCAGTACTGAGGGAGCGCCGCACTGTCGGAGGGGCAGTACTGAGGGAGCGCCGCAGTGTCGGAGGGGCAGTACTGAGGGAGCGCCGCACTGTCGGAGGGGCAGTACTGAGGGAGCGCCGCACTGTCGGAGGGGCAGTACTGAGGGAGCGCCGCACTGTCGGAGGGGCAGTACTGAGGGAGCGCTGCACTGTCAAAGGGGCAATACTGAGAGAGTGTCGCACTGTCGGGGGGCAGTACTGAGGGAGTGCTGCACTGTTGGAGGGGCGGTACTGAGGGAGCACCGCACTGTCGGGGGGCAGTACTGAGGGAGCGCCGCACTGTCGGAGGGGCGGTACTGAGGGAGCGCCGCACTGTCAGAGGGTCAGCCCCTCCGACAGTGCGGCGCTCCCTCAGTAATGCACTAGAATGCCAGCCTAGATTTTGGTGCTTAATCCGCGGAGTTGGAACTTGAACGTGCTTCTGAGGCGAGAGTTCCACATCTGACACAGAGGGGAATGATTGAGGCTGATTTCAGACCATCAACCGCTCACCCTGGGTGGAATTGACAGCAGCAGACAGGTTTGTTAACTGTGTGGGGGACCTCTCGAGATCCCAACTCCACAAAATGTCCCCTGTAATTCCGGCCGACACAAGCAGCAACCAGTTAAAGGCACGCGGCGATTAGCAAGTGGGAAAGGTGATTGCATTCCCCGTTAATAGAGCCAGTGTACTATTCCATTAAAGCCTTGTTCGACACCAGTGTTGTCCACATGTGGCTGATTGGAAATCCAGATGTGGCTAATTGCATTTCTGAATGATAAATAAAACATGAGAATGGGGGTTACGTGAGATGAATACTCCCTCGCTTGGCTTTTGCCTGCTTACCTTAACCCTTGTGTGCACCATGGGTTGTTTTAGCATCTTCCCACTGCACCCTGGGAGAAAACAGCGTGAACTTGTGGAAGGGATGGCTGGACCTGATTAACAGTCTGGCAGGGTGGCGCAATCGTTGTTTTGGTATCAGTTCGCCCGCTTCTGCCACCTCCTCCAGCCCCTACAACCCTCCCTATCTCTGTAACCTCCTCCAGCCCCCACCACACTCCCTATCTCTGTAACGTCCTCCAGCCCCTACAACCCTCCCTATCTCTGTAACCTCCTCCAGCCCCTACCACACTCCCTATCTCTGTAACCTCCTCCAGCCCCTACAACCCTCCCTATCTCTGTAACCTCCTCCAGCCCCTACAACCTTCCCTATCTCTGTAACCTCCTCCAGCTGCCCACAATACAATACAAATCGCTTTATTGGCATGATAAGGTACATCTTATGTTGCCAAAGCATCAAAATACATTTATGGTTGAACACATAAACGCGGTTCCATTCATACAGTGTATAAACAGGTATATCCCTGAGTTTATAAATATACATTCGCCTTGTTTATATATACTCTTGTCTTAGTTTACTGGTTGTCCCTCTGTTCATGGCAAGCTGTAACATAGTGTGCCGCCAGTGTTACACAGCTTCTCTCCTCCCCCATATCTGTAACCTCCTCCAGCCCCTACAACCCTCCCTATCTCTGTAACCTCCTCCAGCCCCTACAACCCTCCCCATCTCTGTAACCTCCTCCAGCCCCTCCACCCCTCCTTATCTCTGTAACCTCCTCCAGCCCCTACAACCCTCCCTATCTCTGTAACCTCCTCCAGTCCCTACAACCCTCCCTATCTCTGTAACCTCCGCCAGCCCCTACAACCCTCCCTATCTCTGTAACCTCCTCCAGCCCCTACAACCCTCCCCATCTCTGTAACCTCCTCCAGCCCCTCCACCCCTCCTTATCTCTGTAACCTCCTCCAGCCCCTACAACCCTCCCTATCTCTGTAACCTCCTCCAGTCCCTACAACCCTCCCTATCTCTGTAACCTCCGCCAGCCCCTACAACCCTCCCTATCTCTGTAACCTCCCCCAGCCCCTACAACCCTCCCTATCACTGTAACCTCCCCCAGCCCCTACAACCCTCCCTATCTCTGTAACCTCCTCCAGCCCCTACAACCCTCCCGAAATCTCTGTAACCTCCTCCAGCCCTTACAACCCTCCCTATCTCTAGAACCTCCTCCAGCCCCGACAACCCTCCTGAGATCTCTGTAACCTCCTCCAGCCCCTACAACCCTCCCTATCTCTGTAACCTCCTCCAGCCCCCTACAACCCTCCCTAGCTCTGTGACCTCCTCCACCCCTCTACAGCCCTCCCTATCTCTGTAACCACCTCCAGCCCCTACAACCCTCCCTATCTCTGTAACCTCCTCCAGCCCCTACAACCCTCCCTATCTCTGTAACCTCCTCCAGCCCCTACAACCCTCCCTATCTCTGTAACCTCCTCCAGCCCCACACAACTCTCCCTATCTCTGTAACCTCCTCCAGCCCCTAGAACCCTCCCTATCTCTGTAACCTCCTCCAGCCCCTACAACCCTCCCTATCGCTGTAACCTCCAGCAGCCCTTACAACCCTCCCGAGATCTCTCTAACCTCCTCCAGCCCCTAGAACCCTCCCTATCTCTGTAACCTCCTCCAGCCCCTACAACCCTCCCTATCGCTGTAACCTCCAGCAGCCCTTACAACCCTCCCTATCTCTGTAACCTCCTCCAGCCCCTACAACCCTCCCTATCTCTGTAACCTCCTCCAGCCCCTACAACCCTCCCTATCTCTGTAAACTCCTCCAGCCCCCTACAACCCTCCCTATCCCTGTAACCTCCTCCAGCCCCCTACAACTCTCCCTATCTCTGTAACCTCCTCCAGCCCCACACAACTCTCCCTATCTCTGTAACCTCCTCCAGCCCCTAGAACCCTCCCTATCTCTGTAACCTCCTCCAGCCCCTACAACCCTCCCTATCGCTGTAACCTCCAGCAGCCCTTACAACCCACCCGAGATCTCTGTAACCTCCTCCAGCCTCTACAACTCTCCCCATCTCTGTAACCTCCTCCAGCCCCCTACAACCCTCCCTATCTCTGTAACCTCCTCTAGCCCCCTACAACTCTTCCTATCTCTGTAACCTCCTCCAGCCCCTACAACCCTCCCGAGATCTCTGTAACCTCCTCCAGTCCTTACAACCCCCCCTATCTCTAGAACCTCCTCCAGCCCCGACAACCCTCCTGAGATCTCTGTAACCTCCTCCAACCCCTACAACCCTCCCTATCTCTGTAACCTCCTCCAGCCCCTACAACCCTCCCTATCTCTGTAACCCACTCCAGCCCCTACAACCCTCCCTATCTCTGTAACCTCCTCCAGACTTCTACAACCCTCCCTATCTCTGTAATCACGTCCAGCCCCCTACAGCCTTCCCTATGTCTGTAACCTCCTCCATCCCCTGCAACTCTCCCTATCTCTGTAACCTCCTCCAGCCCCTACAACCCTCCCTTTTTCTGTAACCTCCTCCAGCCCCTACAACCCTCCCTATCTGTGTAACCTCCTCCAGCCCCTACAACCCTCCTTATATCTGTAACCCCCTCCAGCCCCCTACAACCATCACTATCTGTGTAACCTCCTCCAACGCCCTACAACCCTCCCTATCTCTGTAACCTCCTCCAGCCCCTACAATCCTCCCTATCCCTGCAACCTCCTCCAGCCCCTTACAACACTCCCTACCTCTGTAACCTCCTCCAGCCCCTACAACCCTCCCTATCTCTGTAACCTCCTCCAGCCCTACAAAACCTCCCTATCTCTGTAACCTCCTCCAGCCCCTACAACCCTCCCTATCTCTGTAACCTCCTCCAGCCCCTACAACCCTCCCTATCTCTGTAACCTCCTCCAGCCCCCTACAACCCTCCCTATCCCTGTAACCTCCTCCAGCCCCTACAACCCTCCCTATCTCTGTAACCTCCTCCAGCCCCTACAACCCTCCCTATCTCTGTAACCTCCTCCAGCCCCTACAACCCTCCCTATCTCTGTAACCTCCTCCAGCCCCCTACAACCCTCCCTATCCCTGTAACCTCCTCCAGCCCCTACAACCCTCCCTATCTCTGTAACCTCCTCCAGCCCCACAACCCTCGGAGATCTCTGCGCTCCTCCAATTCTGGCCTCTTCAGCATCCCCCGATTTCCATCGCTCCACCATTGGCGGCCGTGCCTTCAGCCGCCTGGGCCCTGAGCTCTGGAATTCCCTCCCTAAACCTCTCTGCCTCTCTCTCCTCCTTTAAGACGCTCCTTAAAACCGACCTCTTTGACCCAGCTTTTGGTCGCCTGTCCTAATATCTCCTGATGTGGCTCGGGGTCAAATTTTGTTTGAAAATCGCTCCTGTGAAGCACCTTGGGACTTCAACAGAAAATGCTGGCAACATTCAGCAGGTCAGGCAGCATCCGTGGAGGGAGAAACAGAGTTAACGTTTCAGGTCTGTGACCCTTCGTCAGAACTGGAAAAAAAGCAGGAAATGAGACAGATTTTTAAGCAAGTGTAAGGGCTGGGAAATGGGGGAGGGGATGAAAGAACAAAAGGGAAGGTCTGTGATAGGATAGAAAGCAGGAGAGGTTAAGAGACATTAAGAGATATTCAAGGCGAGAGGAGATGGTAATGGGGCAGGTTAAGAAACAAAGGATGGCTCTCGATGAAGTGTAAATTGCGCCGGCAGAATGAAGGACAGCTATCATGTGGGAGAGAAGAAAAAATGACACAGATAAAAAGTGTGGATAAAAAATATATATATAATAGGGGCCGAGGTTATGATCTGAAATTGTTGAACTCTACGTTGAGTCCGGAAGGCTGTAAAGTGTCTAATTGAAAGATGAGGTGCTGTTCCTCGAGCTTACGCTGAGCTTCATTGGAATAGTGTAAGAGCCCGAGGACGGAGAGGGCAGTGTGGGAGCGGAGCGGAGAATTAAAGTGACAGGCGACCGGGAGCTCAGGGTCACCCTTACTGACTAAACGGAGGTGTTCCGCAAAGCTTGGGACGTTTTACTGCGTCAAGGGCGCTGTATAAATACAAGTTGTTGCTGTTTGCTAGGAGAGATCAGCATGAAATAGTGAAAGGATTCGTCGGCTGATTAACTGTCTGACAGGCCGTGAGGTGGCCGCCCCCTCTGGGGCCTTGGCCATATTTATCCCACATCTAACAAAGCGCCTGGGAAGATCCAACCGACCTTTTTTTTATTTGTTTATGGGATGTGGGCGTCGCTGTCCAGGCCAGCATTTATTGCCCATTCCCAATTGCCGCTCGAGATGGTGGTGGTGAGCCGCCTTCTTGAACCGCTGCAGTCCGTGTGGTGAAGGTGCTCCCACAGTGCTGTTAGGGAGGGAGTTCCAGGATTTTGACCCAGCCACGATGAAGGAACGGCCGATATATTTCCAAGTCAGGATGGTGTGTGACTTGGAGGGGTACTTGGAGGTGGTGGTGTTCCCATGCGCCTGCTGCCCTTGTCCTTCTAGGTGGGAGAGGTGGCGGGTTTGGGAGGTGCTGCCGAAGAAGCCTTGGTGAGTTTCTGCAGTGCATCTTGTAGATGGTACACACTGCAGCCACGGTGCGCTGGTGGTGGAGGGAGTGAATGTTTAAGGTGCTGAATGGGGTGCCAATCAAGCGGGCTGCTTTGTCCCGGATGGTGTCGAGCTTCTTGAGTGTTGTTGGAGCTGCACTCATCCAGGCAAGTGGAGAGTATTCCATCACACTCCTGACTTGTGCCTTGTAGATGGTGGAAAGGCTTTGGGGAGTCAGGAGGTGAGACACTCGCCGCAGAATACCCAGCCTCTGACCGGCTCTGGTTGCCAGGCTGGAACAGAGTTATACCCCACCCTCCGCCTCCCCGCAACCCCTTGGCTTCCCAACACTCTGGGAATCACAGGAGCGGGAGAAAGCATGAGGGTGGCAGGGTATGGCCAGGTGAGAGGAGAGGGTCTCTGTGTCTGAGCCAGTCTCGCAGTTTGCTCAGACAGGCGCTCAGTCGCAAGGCAGAGCTGAGGCGATAACTAAGTTCTAGGAGTGAATGTGAATGAGACAAGTGTATCATGAGGTGTTGGCAATTAATCAGCTCAGAAACCATTCAGGAGCTGAGCGTGATATAATATAATCGGCATTCTCTAATAACTGGGAGACTATTCCTAAAGGGACAGGCAAAACCCCTGACTCTGAGTCTACAACATCACTTAAACATCTCCAAGCGTGTCTGTGTCCTCGTAAATATTGACACATGCCAAGAGAGTGTCTTGAAATATTGATAGACTTAAGGGAGTGTCTGCAAGTATTCAGACGCTTAAGGGGCTTTCTGCAAATATTGATAGATGTGCAGCAGTGTCTGTCACTGTTAAAGCGATAAATATCAGCCCCAGGACATCGGGGAGAAGTCCCCCTGCTCTTCTTCCAAATAGTGGTCTTTTACATCCACCTGACTGCAGTGGAACTCAATATCAGGCTGGTGTATAACAGGCAACTGATGAAATACTCCCCATATTGCACTCCTACCCGTAGGCGTCTCTCTCCCTTCTCTCTGTCTCTCTCTCTCTCTCTCTCTCTCTGTCTCTCTCTCTGTCTCTCTCTCTGTCTCTCTGTCTGTCTCTCTCTCTGTCTCTCTGTCTCTCTCTCTCTCTCTCCCTCTGTCTCTCGCTCTCGCTCTCTGTCTCTCTCTCTCTCTGTCTCTCTCTCTCGCTGTCTCTCTCTCTGTCTCTCTCTCTCTCTGTCTCTCTCTCTGTCTCTCTCTCTCTCTGTCTCTCTCTCTCTCTGTCTCTGTCTCTCTCTCTCTCTCTCTCTGTCTCTCTCTCTCTCTGTCTCTCTCTGTCCCTCTCTCCCTCTCTCTCTCTCTCACTCTCTCTCTCTCTCTCTCTCCTTTCTCTCTCTCTCTCTCTCACTCTCTCACTCTCCCTCGCTCTCTCTGTGTGTCTCTTCCTCTCTCTCCCCTTCTCTCTCTGTCCCTCTCTCCCTCTCTCTCACTCTCTCTCTCTCCCTCGCCCTCTCTCTCCCCCTATCGCTGGTTCTGAGTTACACTGCCTGTGCCTGTCAAGTACCTTATTGTCTTTGTGTTGCCTTTGGAAGAGCAGGCTGTGAAAGCACCCTTAGGATATGCTGACAACAAAAGAACAGGCAGCTGGGTGATAGCGAACAGCAGAAGTTAAATGTTCAGGGTCAGTGGGGTGTGAAATATAAAGACAATATGTACAGAGGCAATGACAGGGCCCGTTGTAATCACTGATGCTCGGAAATAACTTACTCCGAGATTCACCTTACAAACAACTTGGAACAGCGCGGCATTCTATCTCTCTATCTCTCCCTATCTATCTCTGTCTCTATCTCTCTCTCTCCCCCTCTCAATTCAATTCAATTCAATTCAAATCGTTTTATTGGCATGACAAGGTACATCTTATGTTGCCAAAGCATCGAAAAACATTTATGGTTGAACACATAAACACAGATCTATCCATACAGTGTATAAACAGATATATCCCTGAGTGTATAAATATACATTCGTATAATTTGTATATACTCTTCTTAGATTTAATGGTTGTCCCTCTGTTTATGGCAAGCTGTAATGTAGTGTGCCGCTAAGGTTACACAAATTCTCTCTTCCCCTAGTAGGTATGGGAGTTTTTGGTCGTCATTCAAATTTCTGAATTCCGGGCATATTTTTGTAAATTTTGGGTAGAAATTCTCCCTGATGCCCTGATATTTTCTACAAGCTGTGAGGAAGTGCATCTCTGTCTCCACCACTCCCTGACTGCAGTGAGAGCATATCCTGTCCTCTCTTGGCAGCCAGGTCTGTCTGTGTCTGCCTTTTTCGATGGCCAGGCGATGCTCACTAAGTCTGTACACAGTCAAGGTTTTTCTCAATTTGCTATCTTTTACCGTGGTCAGGTATTCAGCCATGTTGTATTGTCTGTTTAGGGCCAAGTAGCAATTGAGTTTGTTTTGGGTTTTGGTTGTTTCTGCCCAATATGACAGATATTTTTCCTTTTGCTTAGTGACAATTGTGTTGGGTCGAATTCTCTGTGCTACGATGTCACTGTCCTGGGGCTGGTTATTGTTAGTGGTGTTAGTAGTTACTTCACTGAGTCCCAGGACTAGTTGACTGAGGGTATTCTTCTTTATGATCCTCTCTTGGCATTTCAGGGCTTCATAATGATAGCAGTGGGGGTTGGTCATTTTTAGGTGTTTCCAAAATTTGGTGGCTCTTTTATGGATAGTAATTATTAATGGATATTGGCCTAGTTCTGCCCTGCATGCATTGTTTACGGTTTTCCTTTGAGTCCGGAGGATACTTTTACAGAACTCTATCTATCTCTCTTTCTTTCTATCACTCTCTCTTTATCTATCTCTATCTAGTACTGAGGGAGCGCTGCACTATCGGAGGGACAGTACTGAGGGAGTGCCGTACTATCGGAGGGGCAGTACTGAGGGAGCGCCGCACTGTCGGAGGGGCAGTACTGAGGGAGTACCGCACTGTCGGAGGGGCAGTACTGAGGGAGCACCGCACTGTCTGAGGGGCAGTACTAAGGGAGCGCCGCACTGTCGGAGGGGCAGTACTGAGGGAGTGCCGCACTGTCAGAGGGGCAGTACTGAGGGAGTGCTGCACTACAAGCTGTGAGGGAGTGCATCTCTGTCTCCACCACTCCCTGACTGCAGTGAGAGCATATTCTGTCCTCTCTTGGTAGCCGGGTCTGCCTGTGTCTACCTTTTTCGATCGCCAGGCTATGTTCACTAAGTCTGTGCATTGTCAAGGTTTTTCTGAGTTTGCTATCCTTTACCATGGTCAGGTAATCAGCCATATTATATTGTCTGTTTAGGGCCAAGTAGCAATTGAGTTTGTTTTGGGTTTTGGTTGTTTCTGCCCAATATGACAGATATTTTTCCTTTTGCTTAGTGACAATTGTGTTGGGTCGAATTCTCTGTGCTACGATGTCACTGTCCTGGGGCTGGTTATTGTTAGTAGTGTTAGTAGTTACTTCACTGAGTCCCAGGACTAGTTGACTGAGGGTATTCTGCTTTATGGTCCTCTCTTGGCATTTCAGGGCTTCGTAATGATAGCAGTGGGGGTTGCTCATTTTTAGGTGTTTCCAAAATTTGGTGGCTCTTTTTTGGATAGTGATTATTAATGGATATTGGCCTAGTTCTGCCCTGCATGCATTGTTTACGGTTTTCCTTTGAGTCCGGAGGATACTTTTACAGAATTCTCTATCTATCTATCTATCTATCTATCTATCTATCTATCTATCTATCTATCTATCTATCTATCTATCTATCTATCTATCATCTATCTATCTATCTCTCTATCTATCTATCTCTATCTATCTATCTCTCTATCTATCTATCTATTCAATTCAATTCAATTCAAATCGCTTTATTGGCATGACGAGTTACATCTTATGTTGCCAAAGCATCAGAAAACATTCATGTTTGTTCACAAAAATACAGATCTATCCATACAGTGTATAAACAGATATATCCCTGAGTGTATAAATATATACTTTCATATTTATATATACTCTTTTCTATCTATCTATCTATCTATCTCTCTCTCTATCTATCTCTCTCTCTCTCTCTCTCTCTCTCTCTCTATCTCTATCTATCTATCTATCTCTCTCTCTCTCTCTATCTCTCTCTCTCTCTCTCTCTATCTATCTATCTCTCTATGTCTGTCGATCTATCTCTCTCTCTCTATCTATCTCTCTATCTATCTATCTATCTCTCTCTCTCTCTCTATCTCTCTCTCTCTCTCTCTCTATCTATCTATCTCTCTATGTCTGTCGATCTATCTCTCTCTCTCTATCTATCTCTCTATCTATCTATCTATCTCTCTATCTATCTCTCTATCTATCTATCTATCTCTCTGTCTCTATCTCTCTATCTATCTATCTATCTATGTATCTATCTCTATCTATCTGTCTGTCTATCTATCTACTATCTATCTATCTATGTATCTATCTCTATCTATCTATCATCGATCTATCTATCTATCTATCTATCTATCTATCTATCTATCTCTATCTATCTATCTCTATCTATCATCGATCTATCTATCTATCTATCTATCTATCTATCTATCTATCTCTATCTATCTATCTCTATCTATCATCGATCTATCTATCTATCTATCTATCTATCTATCTATCTATCTCTATCTATCTATCATCTATCTATCTCTATTCACTCGTCTATCTGTTTATCAGAGTATATCTAACTTACTGTATCTCTTTGTTTCTCGCTCCTTCCAATTCTCTCGCTGTTTCTCTCTCTCTCTCTCTCTGTCGCTCTAACCATCTCTCTCTCTGTTTGTCTGTCTGTCTGTCTCTATCTATCTATCTATCTATCTGTCTATCTATCTATCTATCTATCTCTATCTATCTATCTATCTATCCTCTATCTATCTCTATTCACTCGTCTATCTGTTTATCAGAGTATATCTAACTTACTGTATCTCTTTGTTTCTCGCTCCTTCCAATTCTCTCGCTGTTTCTCTCTCTCTCTGTCAGTCTGTCTCTCGGTGTCACCGTTGATTTTTTTATTTCTCTGCCTCTGTCCGTCTGTTTCTCCCTCTAGCCCTGCTGCCTTTTCTCTGTCCATCTGCCCATGTCTGCCTCTCCACCTGTCTCTCTGCTTCTGTCTGTGTCTCATCTCTGCCTTTGTCCGTCTATCTCATAATCCGACATATGTGTCTGTAACATCAGTTTAAACATTTTGAGATGTGTCCCGGTTCTGTACAAACACCCGGCATCATGTTTCTCCTCAGGGCAGAAGGCAAAAATTTACAAAGATCTGCCAATCTACAGACGCGCTCCTCTAGTTGACCTTTTGGATGAGACAAGTAAGCAGTTAGGAAGGCAAATGGTATGTTGGCCTTCATTCCAAGAGGATTTGAGTACAGGAACAAGGATGTCTTACTACAGTTATACAGGGCCTTGGTGAGACCACACCTGGAGTACTATGTGCAGTTTTGGTCTCCTTACCTAAGAAAGGATATACTTGCCATAGAGGGAGTGCAGCGAAGGTTCACCAAACTGATTCCTGGGATGGCAGGGCTGTCGTATGAGAAGAGATTGGGTCGACTAGGCCTGTATTCACTAGCGTTTAGAAGAATGAGAGGGGATCTCATTGAAACGTATAAAACTCTAACCGGGCTAGACAGACTGGATGCAGGGAGGATGTTTCCCCTGGCTGGGGGGGTCTAGAACCAGGGGTCACAGTCTCAGGATACGGGGTAGGACATTGAGGACTGAGATGAGGAGAAATGTCTTCACTCAGAGGGTGGTGAACCTGTGGAATTCTCTACCACAGAAGGCTGTGGAGGCCAAGTCACTGAATATATTTAAGAAGGAGATAGATAGATTTCTAGACACAAAAGGCATCAAGGGGTATGGGGAGAGAGCGGGAATATGGTATTGAGATAGAGGATCAGCCATGATCATATTGAATGGCGGAGCAGGCTCGAGAGGCCGAATGGCCGACTCCTGCTCCTATTTTTCTATGCTTCTATGAGAGGTTAAACCGAGGTCCTGTCTACTCTCTCAGGTGGACGTAAACGATCCCATGGCACTATTTTGAAGATTTCTCCCCGGAGTCCTGGGGCCAATATTTGTCCCTCAACCAACATCGCTAAAAGAGATGATCTGGGTCATTTATCACATTGCTGTTTGTGGGAGCTTGCTGTGCGCACATTTGTGCTGTAGATGTGCAAGCCTTGAGTTGGGGTTTCAGCACCTCATCTCTAGCCTGTGTTCCCCGGTACAACATTCGGCAGCACCTCCCAAACCCGCGACCTCCACCACCTAGAAGGACAAGGGCAGCAGGCGCACGGGAACACCACCTCCAAGTCACACACACCATCCCGACTTGGAGATATATATCGGCCGTTCCTTCATCGTCGTTGGGTCAAAATCCTGGAACTCCCTCCCTAACAGCGCTGTGGGAGCACCTTCACCACACGGGACTGCAGCGGTTCAAGAAGGCAGCTCACCACCACCTTCTCAAGGGCAATTAGGGATGGGCAATAAATGCTGGCCTCGCCAGCGACGCCCACATCCCAGGAACAAACAGAAAGGAGGTGCCTTTGTAGCCACTCTCGGCCTCCCCTTTGACGTAATAAAACTCACTACGCACGTGGTTTGAGCATAAAGCAAGGTTTAATCAACTTGTTTCAGAACATGGACGTCTAGTTGTACTTCACTAGTTCCTGTCTTACAAAATGTCCCTGGCAAGCTGGGCCCATGCCCGAGTATTTATACTCCTTGGACGGCGCCACCAGCTGGCCGTCCAGTGTTATTTCATAAGTAGATTCTTGATGATGAGATTTATAACACCCTTCACACGCACACAGGCCATAGCCCAGAAGAGACAGGACCAGTTGAACACAACTCTGCCTCAGCTGCCTGCCCTTAATCAAGCACCTTGTAGCTGCAATCTTTCTTCACAGAATGAGCATGTTTAATGGACGCCAGCTAATTAAAAGCCCAACGGGAGTTCCTCAAACTACGCTATGCCGCATTTATTTCCCAATTAACCACACAGAAACGTTCAAGAACAGCCCATAATTTCACTTCTCAATTGGCACTCACTGCGTCAGTTCACTGCATCGCGTTCGGGACACAACAGCAGCAACCACTTGTGTTTATATAGCGCCTTTAATGTAGTAAAACATCCCAAGGCCCTTCACAGGAGCGATTATCCAACAGAATTTGACACCGAGCCACATCAGGAGATATTAGGACAGGCGACCAAAAGCTTGGTCGAAGAGGTCGGTTTTAAGGAGCGTCTTAAAGGAGGAGAGAGAGGCGGAGAGGTTTAGGGAGGGAATTCCAGAGCTCGGGGCCCAGGCGGCTGAAGGCACGGCCGCAAATGGTGGAGCGATGGAAATCGGGGGATGCGCAAGCGGCTGGAATTGGAGGAGTGCAGAGATCTGGGAGGGTTGTAGGGGCTGGAGGAGGTTACAGAGATAGGGAGGGTTGTAGGGGCTGGAGGAGGTTACAGAGATAGGGAGGGTTGTAGGGGCTGGAGGAGGTTACAGAGATAGGGAGGGGTGTAGGGGACTGGAGGAGGTTACAGAGATAGGGAGGGTTGTAGGGGGCTGGAGGAGGTTACAGAGATAGGGAGGGTTGTAGGGGACTGGAGGAGGTTACAGAGATAGGGAGGGTTGTAGGGGGCTGGAGGAGGTTACAGAGATAGGGAGGGTTGTAGGGGACTGGAGGAGGTTACAGAGATAGGGAGGGTTGTAGGGGCTGGAGGAGGTTACAGAGATAGGGAGGGTTGTAGGTGTTAAATCCGTGAATCTTGAGGTATGGCGTTCTTCAATAAATAGACGGAGGCTGCAGATGAACAATCAACAGGTGTTTACTGGATGAAGGTTTTCTAAAAACTAACAGTACAGATCCCCACTCCCATGGGTGTAAAGGGGCATGTGGTAGTGCATTTTGGTCCTTCTGGCATCCTGAGCAGCTCTTTGTTAGGTCCTCGATTTGTTGATCGATCCCCGGCCACCACACATAAGCCCTTGCAAGGCTTTTCATTTTCACCCCTCCCAGATGGCCTTCGTGAAGCTCATTGAGCACTCTCTCCCTTAACTTGGGTGGAATTACCACTCGGGATCCACACATCAATGTCCCCTGGCATACTGACAGCTGTTCTCTTCTGGATGAGAATGCTGGCAACAGTGAGTCGCCATGTGTTGGCCATCCCTTCACCGTCAAATCATATACCCGAGACAGTGTTGGATCATTTCAGGTCTCCTTCTCTATATCCGCATTAGTTACTGGCAAGCGTTCAATTATAGTTGAATAGAATATTTCGACAGGGTCCACTGCTGGTGCTTCCTCCGCAGTAGGCAGTGGCAAGCGTGATAGCCCATCAGCGTTTCCATGCTGTTTCGTGCCCTTATACTCTATTTCATATTGGTTCGCCCCTAGAAAAAGGGACCATCTTTGTAGGCGTTGCGCAGTCATCACCGGAACGCCCTTCTTTGGATTAAAGATGGAGACAAGTGGTTGGTGGTCAGTCAGCAAGGTGAACTTCTGCCCGTGCAGATAGTGGTTGAACTTTTTCACTCCCCACACTAGGGTGAGGGCCTCCCTGTCAATCTGGGCGTAGTTACGCTCGGCTGAGGTTAGTGACCGAGACGCAAAGGCTACTTGCCTCTCCAACCCGTCCGGGAATTTGTGCGACAGCACCGCTCCAATACCATAGGGTGATGCATCACACGCCAACCGAATTGGTAGTGCTGGGTTGAAATGGGCCAACACCTCTTTTGATGTGATCAATTCTTTGCACTTCTGGAAAGCTCGTTTACATTCGTCATTCCACTTCCATGGTACCCCCGTTTGCAGTAGCGTGTTCAGTGGGTGTAGTACCGTAGACAAATTCGGCAAGAACTTATGGTAGTAGTTCACCAGCCCGAGGAACGACCTCAGTTGTGACACATTTTCCGGTGCTGGAGCCTTGACTACTGCCTCAATCTTTTCAGGGGACTTATGTAACCCCTCTTCATCAATAACGTGGCCACAATACGAGATCTGCTTCTGGAAAAACTCGCATTTGTGGCGATTAGCTCGGAGCCCATATTCCTTCAATCTAGTGAGCACCTGTTCCAGGTTGGCGAGGTGATCACTGTCATTTTTGCCCGTGACCAGGATGTCGTCCAAATAACACTGGGTCCCTGGAATCCCTTGCAGGACTTGATCCATTGCCCTTTGCCAAATAGCCGGAGCTGATGCTACCCCGAACACCAGCCGGTTGTATTGGTAGAGACTTTTGTGAGTGTTGATCGTGAGGTATTGTTTCAAGGCTTCTTCTACCTCCATTTGCAGGTACGCCTGGGCCAGATCAATCTTAGTGAAGCATTTTCCTCCAGATAGCGAGGCGAAAATATCTTCAATCCGCGGAAGCGAATATTGTACCGTGTGAAGGACTGGGTTCACTGTCACCTTAAAGTCTCCACAGATGCGAACCTTCTTTGGTTCCCCAGGTGTATTACTCAATGACCTCTTCATTACAGGAACGATGGGTGTAGCCCACTCGCTCCAGTCCACTTTGGACAGTACTCCTGAACGTTCCAACCCTTCCAGCTCTGCTTCGACGGCTGGGCGGATCGCATAAGGCACCGGTCTGGCCTTAAAAAAACTTTGGGCTTGCATTTTCCTCTATGTTGATCATCGCTGTTATGCCTTTTAGTGTTCCGAGTCAGTTAGCATTTTTGACAGTCGTCCAGGTGTGACGTCGTCATCCTTTTTGACCTCTACCGTCAGTGCTTGTATGGAATGCCAATCTAACTGTATCTTCCGGATCCATTCACGTCCTTGTAGTGGTGGTCCTCCATCTGGCAATACATATAGGTCCATTTTTGGTGTTTCCTTGCCGTTGTATATCACGTTCACCCTTATTTTCCCTTTGGGGTAGACTTTTTGCCCCGTGTACATCTTCAAGACAATCTCTGTATCTCTCAAGGGTATATGTGAGAATAGCCGCTTGTAGTCCCTTCGGTTTATGACTGTTAGGGCTGATCCTGTGTCCAATTCCATTTTCACTTGGACTCCGTCTATCTTGAGCGTGACCCAGATAGTTTGGTGATCCTCCATTTTGATTACATTATGTAGTTTCAGACAACCCAGCTCCTTGCTTCTGGAGTCTGTATCACTTTTCTGTTCATCTGAACTACTCTCCGTCACCTTATGTACCTTTTTGTACTTCTCCTGTGGAGATTTCTTGCTGCTGGTTTTCTTTCCCGACCTGCAGACTCTTGCTATGTGTCCTGCTTTTCCACACTGTCTGCACACTTGGTCCTTGAACCAACAATCCTCCTGGTCGTGTGTTGTTCTGCCGCAGCGATATGCTCCATATGACATTTCATTGGTGCCATATTCTTGCGGTCTCCGTTGTATCTCTGCAGCGCCCCGTGCGGCTGCTTCGTGTGATACTGCCATGCTGAAAGCCTTGTCCAGCGTAAGATCCTTTTCTGATAGAAGCCGTTTCTGGGTTCCTTCACTTTGAAGCCCACACACAAACTTGTCCCTTAACGTATCTGCTAGTCCCATTCCAAACTGGCAGTGTTTCGATAGCTTGCGCAGTTCCGTTAAATACTCAGCATTACTTTCGTCTTTATGCTGGTTCCTTTTGTGAAACTTAAATCTTTCTGCTATCAGCAGCGGTGTGGGGTTTAAGTGGTCCTGTAGGATTGCCACTATGCTTTCAAAATCCTTATCCACTGGCTTCTCTGGGGTTACTAGGTTTCGCAGTAAGCCATATGCTTTTGCACCCATGGAATTCAACAATACCAGTGCTTTCCTGGCACCTGGCACTTTATTCGCCTTGCAGTACACTTCAATGCGTTCTACATATGTCGCCCAATCTTCGACTTCATTGTCGAACGCTGTGACACTGCTACTCTTCGGCATCCCTGGGTGTGGTTAGACTGGCTAAAATGGCATCTCCCGCGCTCTCCCTTCTTTGCTGGCTCAAAATGGCGTCCCCCGCGCTTCTCTTTCTTCCCGCGCTCGCCCTTCTTCTCCGCTGCGGCTTCAAAAATGGCATCTTCCGCGCTCTCCCTTCTTCTCCGCTGTGGCTCAAATGGCTTCTCCCGCACTTCCTTTCTTCCCCCGCGGACGCTGCTCAGCCCTTGAGCCCTGGCTGCGCTCTGCGCGTTTTCCTGCACGCCTCTCTCGTTGACGCTGCTCGGTCCTGAACCCCAGCTGTGCTTTAGCCTCTCTCTCTTTTTGTTTTCCGTTGACGCCGCTCGGTCTTCAACCCCCGGCCGCGCCCTGTGCGCTTCACCCTCTCTCTTACCCCGTCGACGCTGCTCGGCCTTTTCTGTGCCATCGGTCGGCTCCAGCCGCCGCTGTCCGGGAAGGGTCTGCGCCGTACCTGTTGCCAGCCTGTTGCGCTGGATCGTCGTGACTGGAGAACCAAGCCCAGCTCTCAACAGCCTCCCCTGTGATGCTCAATCTCTGCTAGATGACTGGGCGGTTGCTCGTGGTCGACGCCCGTGCTTCTGGCCTCGACTTTCTTCCACTGTCCTCCAGGAGCGAATCCCTGGGAGGAAATGCAGAGTTGCACGTAGGTTCAAATCTGCCTCGTCGCCACTGTTAAATCCGTGAATCTTGAGGTATGGTGTTCTTCAATAAATAGACGGAGACTGCAGATGAACAATCAACAGGTGTTTACTGGATGAGGGTATTCTAAAAACTAACAGTACAGATCTCTACTCAGGGTTTATATACAGGTGTGGTCACTGCCGGTACTACAGTATACAGGAGCTGTAAAAGTAGTTCTCCTCTAAAAGGTACGGTGGTGTGGAGATGCCGGTGTTGGACTGGGGTGGGCAAATGTAAGAAATCACACAACACCAGGTTATAGTCCAACAGCTTTATTTGAAATCACAAGCTCTCGGAGTGCTGCTCCTTTGTCAGGTGAAGTGGAGAGATGCATAAAAACACAGCTTATATAGTCAGAGCTGCAAATAAAGCTGTTGGACTATAACCTGGTGTTGTGTGATTTCTCAAAGGTACATGCACTACAGTAGGGGCTGGAGGAGGTTACAGAGATAGGGAGGGTTGTAGGGGCTGGAGGAGGTTACAGAGATAGGGAGGGTTGTAGGGGCTGGAGGAGGTTACAGAGATAGGGAGGGTTGTAGGGGCTGGAGGAGGTTACAGAGATAGGGAGAGTTGTAGGGGCTGGAGGAGGTTACAGAGATAGGGAGGGTTGTAGGGGCTGGAGGAGGTTACAGAGATAGGGAGGGTTGTAGGGGGCTGGAGGAGGTTACAGAGATAGGGAGGGTTGTAGGGTCTGGAGGAGGTTACAGAGATAGGGAGTGTTGTAGGGGCTGGAGGAGGTTACAGATATAGGGAGAGTTGTAGGGGCTGGAGGAGGTTACAGAGATAGGGAGGGTTGTAGGGGCTGGAGG
Source organism: Somniosus microcephalus (assembly GCF_052327205.1). Classification (NCBI taxonomy): domain Eukaryota; kingdom Metazoa; phylum Chordata; class Chondrichthyes; order Squaliformes; family Somniosidae; genus Somniosus; species Somniosus microcephalus. Next base: position 211,667,537 of record NC_140998.1, on the reverse strand, counting down.
AGGTTACAGAGATAGGGAGGGTTGTAGGGTCTGGAGGAGGTTACAGAGATAGGGAGTGTTGTAGGAGCTGGAGGAGGTTACAGAGATAGGGAGGGTTGTAGGGGCTGGAGGAGGTTACAGAGATAGGGAGGGTTGTAGGGGCTGGAGGAGGTTACAGAGATAGGGAGGGTTGTAGGGGCTGGAGGAGGTTACAGAGATAGGGAGGGTTGTAGAGGCTGGAGGAGGTTACAGAGATAGGGAGGGCTGTAGGGGCTGGAGGAGGTTACAGAGATAGGGAGGGTTGTAGGGGCTGGAGGAGGTTACAGAGATAGGGAGGGTTGTAGGGGCTGGAGGAGGTTACAGAGATAGAGAGGGGGGCAAGGAGGCCACGGAGGGATTTGAAAACAAGGGTGAGAATTTTGAAATCGAGGTGTTGCCGGACCGGGAGCCAATGTAGGTCAGCGAGCACAGGGGTGATGGGTGAACGGGACTCGGTGCGAGTTAGGACACGGGGCAGTGAGCACAGGGGGTGATGGGTGAACGAGACTCGGTGCGAGTTAGGACACGGGGCAGTGAGCACAGGGGGCGATGGGTGAACGGGACTCGGTGTGAGTTAGGACACAGGGCAGTGAGCACAGGGGGCGATGGGTGAACGGGACTCGGTGCGAGTTAGGACACGGGGCAGCGAGCACAGGGGGCGATGGGTGAACGGGACTGGGTGCGAGTTAGGACACGGGGCAGTGAGCACAGGGGGCGATGGGTGAACGGGACTCGGTGCGAGTTAGGACACGGGGCAGTGAGCACGGGGCGATGGGTGAGCGGGACTCGGTGCGAGTTAGGACACGGGGCAGCGAGCACAGGGGCGATGGGTGAACGGGACTCGGTGCGAGTTAGGACACGGGGCAGTGAGCACAGGGGGCGATGGGTGAGCGGGACTCGGTGCGAGTTAGGACACGGGGCAGCGAGCACAGGGGAGATGGGTGAACGGGACTCGGTGCGAGTTAGGACACGGGGCAGTGAGCACAGGGGGCGATGGGATGGGTGAACGGGACTCGGTGCGAGTTAGGACACGGGGCAGTGAGCACAGGGGGCGATGGGTGAACGGGACTGGGTGCGAGTTAGGACACGGGGCAGCGAGCACAGGGGCGATGGGTGAACGGGACTCGGTGCGAGTTAGGACACGGGGCAGTGAGCACAGGGGGCGATGGGTGAGCGGGACTCGGTGCGAGTTAGGACACGGGGCAGCGAGCACAGGGGAGATGGGTGAATGGGATTCGGAGCGAGTTAGGACACGGGGCAGTGAGCACAGGGGGCGATGGGTGAACGGGACTCGGTGCGAGTTAGGACACGGGGCAGTGAGCACAGGGGGTGATGGGTGAACGGGACTGGGTGCGAGTTAGGACACGGGGCAGTGAGCACAGGGGGTGATGGGTGAACGGGACTGGGTGCGAGTTAGGACACGGGGCAGTGAGCACAGGGGGTGATGGGTGAACGGGACTCGGTGCGAGTTAGGACACGGGGCAGTGAGCACAGGGGGTGATGGGTGAACGGGACTCGGTGTGAGTTAGGACACGGGGCAGCCGAGTTTTGGATGAGCTCAAGTTTACGTAGGGTGGAATGTGGGAGGCCAGCCAGGAGTGTGCTGGAATAGTCAAGTCTGGAGGAGACAGAGGCATGGATGAGGGTTTCAGCAGCGGATGAGCTGAGGCAGGGGCGGAGACGGGCGATGTTACAGAAGTGGGAATAGGCCGTCTTAGTTATGCTGCGGATATTTAATCAGAAGCTAATTTCAGGGTCAAATATGACACCAAGGTTGCGAACAGTGTGCTTCAGCCTCAGACAGATGTTAGGGAGAGGGATGGAGTCGGTGGCTCGGGAACGGAGTTTGTGGCGGGGAGCGAAAACAATGGCTTCGCTCTTCCCAATATTTAGTTGGAGAAAATTTTTGCTCATCCAGAACTGGATGTCGGACCAGCAGTCTGACAATTTAGACTCCGTGGGGTGCGGGGGTCTCAGTATGTGGCCCTTCAGGCTTCTGAATGGTTTGTAGGCCTCTTTGTCCAATATAAGGACAGTGATGAGCAGTGGGCCGGAGTGTGGGTGGGGAGGAGAGGAGGCTGGATTCTGACGCACATACCAGAGATTTATTTTTCATCGAAGCAGATAAGAATCCAACCGAGCGGGGGCCAGGGCGGAGAGTTGCGGAATTTGAAGCGTCCGGAATGTTTGGAATGGGAATAACGCCCTGGCTCGGTTGGGGGTTGGGGGGTGGGGTGAAATGTCAGCCTCGCTGAAGGAGGCCAAGCTGGATCCCAGACTGCCCTGTGTTGCTTGACACCATTCCCTGGGTCGCAGGTCTGTCCACGTGGGAGTGCGGGCCAACGCCGCAGACAGTGCCGGGAGACGGAGGTTCTTTCCCCGGGGTTGGCGCGTGGGAATGCAATGCAAATGTTAATCAGCCAGCACAATATCCCCTTTCTGTGCCGGCATTGCTGAAATGCCGCAACATTTCAGAAGACTGCACGCAGCAGCCACTGTCAGAAACCCGGCCCTTTGTCAAGCGTGGGTCATTGAGTTGACCTCATTGACGTCGGCAAGAGTCAGAAGGGCCACTAACAAAACCGAGCACTAAATCAAGGCTTCAACTTTGACCGGGACGCCAGATAAGTAGGAAAAGAGTGAAAAAGAAAGACTCGCATTTATATAGCGCCTTTCACGACCACCGGACGTCTGAAAGCGCTGCACAGCCAATGAAGTACTTTTTGGAGTGGGGTCACTGTTGTAATGTGGGAAACGCAGCAGCCAATTTGCGCACAGCAAGCTCCCACAAACAGCAATGTGATAATGACCAGATAATCTGTTTTTAGTGATGTTGGTTGAGGGATAAATATTGGCCAAGACACCGGGGAGAACTCCCCTGCTCTTCTTCCAATAGTAGCCGTGGGATCTTTTACATCCACCTGAGAGGGCAGACGGGGCTTGAGGGAGACCAGAACTAGGGGCCATCAATATAAGATAGTCACTAACAAATTCAATCGGGAATTCAGGAGAAACTTCTTTCCCCAGAGGGCAGTTTTACTCTGTATCTAACCCGTGCTGTACCTGCCCTGGGAGTGTTTGATGGGACAGTGTAGAGGGAGCTTTACTCTGTATCTATCCTGTGCTGTACCTGCCCTGGGAGTGTTTGATGGGACAGTGTAGAGGGAGCTTTACTCTGTATCTAACCCGTGCTGTACCTGCCCTGGGAATGTTTGACGGGACAATGTAGAGGGAGCTTTACTCTGTATCTAACCCGTGCTGTACCTGCCCTGGGAGTGTTTGATGGGACAGTGTAGAGGGAGCTTTACTCTGTATCTAACCCGTGCTGTACCTGTCCTGGGAGTGTTTGATGGGGTCACTGTAGAGGGAGCTTTACTCTGTATCTAACCCGTGCTGTACCTGTCCTGGGAGTGTTTGATGGGACAGGGTAGAGGGAGCTTTACTCTGTATCTAACCCGTGCTGTACCTGTCCTGGGAGTGTTTGATGGGGTCACTGTAGAGGGAGCTTTACTCTGTATCTAACCCGTGCTGTACCTGTCCTGGGAGTGTTTGATGGGACAGGGTAGAGGGAGCTTTACTCTGTATCTAACCTGTGCTGTACCTGCCCTGGGAGTGTTTGATGGGGTCACTGTAGAGGGAGCTTTACTCTGTATCTAACCCGTGCTGTACCTGTCCTGGGAGTGTTTGATGGGACAGGGTAGAGGGAGCTTTACTCTGTATCTAACCTGTGCTGTACCTGCCCTGGGAGTGTTTGATGGGACAGTGTAGAGGGAGTTTTACTCTGTATCTAACCCTTGCTGTACCTGTCCTGGGAGTGTTTGATGGGACAGGGTAGAGGGAGCTTTACTCTGTATCTAACCCATGCTGTACCTGCCCTGGGAGTGTTTGATGGGTCAGTGTAGAGGGAGCTTTACTCTGTATCTAACCTGTGCTGTACCTGCCCTGGGAGTGATTGATGGGACAGTGTAGAGGGAGCTTTACTCTGTATCTAACCCGCGCTGTACCTGTCCTGGGAGTGTTTGATGGGGTCACTGTAGAGGGAGCTTTACTCTGTATCTAACCCATGCTGTACCTGCCCTGGGAGTGTTTGATGGGACAGGGTAGAGGGAGCTTTACTCTGTATCTAACCCATGCTGTACCTGCCCTGGGAGTGTTTGATGGGGCAGTGTAGAGGGAGCTTTACTCTGTATCTAACCTGTGCTGTACCTGCCTTGGGAGTGATTGATGGGACGGTGTAGAGGGAGCTTTACTCTGTATCTAACCCGCGCTGTACCTGTCCTGGGAGTGTTTGATGGGGTCACTGTAGAGGGAGCTTTACTCTGTATCTAACCCGTGCTGTACCTGTCCTGGGAGTGTTTGATGGGACAGGGTAGAGGGAGCTTTACTCTATATCTAACCCCGTGCTGTACCTGCCCTGGGAGTGTTTGATGGGGACAGTGTAGAGGGAGCTTTACTCTGTATCTAAGCCCGTGCTGTACCTGCCCTGGGAGTGTTTGATGGGACAGTGTAGAGGGAGCTTTACTCTGTATCTAACCCGTGCTGTACCTGCCCTGGGAGTGTTTGATGGGGACAGTGTAGAGGGAGCTTTACTCTGTATCTAACCTGTGCTGTACCTGCCCTGGAAGTGTTTGATGGGACAGTGAAGAGGGAGCTTTACTCTGTATCTAACACAAAATTCTCAAGGAAAGTAAGTAGGTCAGTTCCAATCATGTTTTCGGAGCACCAGACCAGATAAAGAAATGAATCACTCTCTTGATGTTGCCGTGGAGACTGGGCTCTGATGTGGAGGGACCAAGACACACGGTGAGGGGACAGTAAATCTGGACATTTTCATTCCAGTTCTGAAATCCAGGTTGAAGCCAGCTATTCTATTTTTGGTACATGGGTAGGGATTTCTGTTCATAGATTTCCTCTCCAATCCCCACGTCAGTATTATCTGATATATATATATTGAAAAATTCTATCATGGTCACGCACTTCCTGAAAGCTTTTTGCCGTTAAATGTTCCCCCGTCCCCATTTCTGAGGGAGACTGTTGACGTAATCATGTCACGTTGTAATTACACTCTCCTGCCACTAGAGGCCCAGCAGTGCCACCAGCAGCAGGAGAGCATAATTACACTGTGACACGTTTACATAGAAAGTTCCCATTGTAACAGGGCGAGAGAAATTTACGCTGGGAATTTTGTTTTTTATTCGGTCATGGGATGTGGGCGTCGCTGGCGAGGTCGGCATTTATTGCCCAGCCCTAATTGCCCCTTGAGAAGGTGGTGGTGAGCCACCTTCTTGAACCGCTGCAGTCCGTGTGGTGAAGGTGCTCCCACAGTGCTGTTAGGGAGGGAGTTCCAGGATTTTGACCCAGCGACGATGAAGGAACGGCCGATATATTTCCAAGTCAGGATGGTGTGTGTGACTTGGAGGGGAACTTGGAGGTGGTGGTGTTCCCATGCGCCTGCTGCCCTTGTCCTTCTAGGTGGAAGAGGTGGCGGGTTTGGGAGGTGCTGCCGAAGAAGCCTTGGCGAGTTGCTGCAGAGCATCTTGTAGATGGTGCACACTGCAGCCACGGTGCGCCGGTGGTGGAGGGAGTGAATGTTTAAGGTGGTGGATGGGGTGCCGATCAAGTGGGCTGCTTTGTCATGGATGGTGTCGAGCTTCTCGAGTGTTGTTGGAGCTGCACTCATCCAGGCAAGTGGAGAGTATTCCATCACACCCCTGACTTGTGCCTTGTAGATGGTGGAAAGGCTTTGGGGAGTCAGGAGGTGCGACACTCGCTGCAGAATACCCAGCCTCTGACCTGCTCTTGTTGCCACAGTATTTATGTGGCTGGTCCAGTTAAGTTTCTGGTCAACGGTGACCCCCCAGGATGTTGATGGTGGGGGATTCAGCGATGGTAATGCCGTTGAATGTCAAATGGAGGTGGTTAGACTTCTCTTGTTGGAGATAATCATTGCCTGGCACTTCTGTGGCGTGAATGTTACCAATAATATAAAACAAATAACACAAATAATGTATGACTTTAACGCAGAGATTGAATAATGCCAACCCGCGCTGGTCTAATTATCCCTTCGTCCCCGAACTCCCACTTCACCTGAAAACAATGCCACACGAAATAAAGAAAGACTTGCATTTCGACCGGACGTCCTAACGCGCTTCACAGCCAATGAGCTACTTTTTTGAAGTGTGGTCACTGTTGTAATGTGGGAAACACGGCAGCCAAGTTGTTACCACAGCAAGCTCCCACAAACAGCAATGTGATAACGATCAGCTCATCTGTTTTAGTGATGTTGATTGAGGGATAAATATTGGCCCCAGGACACCGGGGAGAACACCCCCACCCCTGCTCTTCTTCCAAATAGTGGCCATGGGATCTTTTACGTCCACCTGAGAGGGCAGATGGGGCCCCGGTTTAACGTCACATCTGAAAGACGGCACCTCCGACATTGCTGCACTCCCTCAGTACTGCCCCTCCAACAGTGCGGCGCTCCCTCAGTACTGCCCCTCCGACAGTGCGGCATTACCTCAGTACTGCCCCATCAACAGTGCGGCGCTCCCTCAGTACCGCCCCTCCGACAGTGCGGCGCTCCCTCAGTACTGCCCCTCCAACACTGCGGCGCTCCGTCAGTACTGCCCCTCCAACAGTGCGGTGCTCCCTCAGTACTGCCCTTCCGACAGTGCGGCGCTCCCTCAGTACTGCCCCTCCGACACTGCGGCGCTCCCTCAGTACTGCCCCTCCGACAGTGCGGCGCTCCGTCAGTACTGCCCCTCCGACAGTGCGGCGCTCCCTCAGTACTGCCCCTCCGACAGTGCAGCGCTCCCTCAGTACTGCCTCTCCGACATGCGGCGCTCCCTCAGTACCGCCCCTCTGACAGTGCGGCGCACCCTCAGTACTGCCCCTCCGACAGTGCGGCGCTCCCTCAGTACTGCCCCTCCGACAGTGCGGCGCTCCCTCAGTACTGCCCCTCCGACAGTGCGGCGCTCCCTCAGTACTGACCCTCCGACAGTGCGGCGCTCCCTCAGTACTGCCCCTCCGACAGTGCAGCGATCCGTCAGTACTGCCCCTCCGACAGTGCGGCGCCCCCTCAGTACTGCCCCTCCGACAGTGTGGCGCTCCCTCAGTACTGACCCTCCGACAGTGCGGCGCTCCCTCAGTACTGCCCCTCCAACACTGCGGCGCTCCGTCAGTACTGCCCCTCCAACAGTGCGGTGCTCCCTCAGTACTGCCCTTCCGACAGTGCGGCGCTCCCTCAGTACTGCCCCTCCGACACTGCGGCGCTCCCTCAGTACTGCCCCTCCGACAGTGCGGCGCTCCGTCAGTACTGCCCCTCCGACAGTGCGGCGCTCCCTCAGTACTGCCCCTCCGACAGTGCAGCGCTCCCTCAGTACTGCCTCTCCGACATGCGGCGCTCCCTCAGTACCGCCCCTCTGACAGTGCGGCGCACCCTCAGTACTGCCCCTCCGACAGTGCGGCGCTCCCTCAGTACTGCCCCTCCGACAGTGCGGCGCTCCCTCAGTTCTGCCCCTGCGACAGTGCGGCGCTCCCTCAGTACTGCCCCTCCGACAGTGCGGCGCTCCCTCAGTACTGCCCCTCCGACAGTGCAGCGATCCGTCAGTACTGCCCCTCCGACAGTGCGGCGATCCGTCAGTACTGACCCTCCGACAGTGCGGCGCTCCCTCAGTACTGCCCCTCCGACAGTGCAGCGATCCGTCAGTACTGCCCCTCCGACAGTGCGGCGCCCCCTCAGTACTGCCCCTCCGACAGTGTGGCGCTCCCTCAGTACTGACCCTCCGACAGTGCGGCGCTCCCTCAGTACTGCCCCTCTGACAGTGCGGCGCTCCCTCAGTACTGCCCCTCCGACAGTGCGGCGCTCCCTCAGTACTGCCCCTCCGACAGTGCGGCGCTCCCTCAGTACTGCCCCTCCGACAGTGCAGCGATCCGTCAGTACAGCTCCTCCGACAGTGCGGCGCTCCCTTAATACTGCCCCTCCGACAGTGCAGCGATCCGTCAGTACTGCCCCTCCGACAGTGCGGCACCCCCTCAGTACTGCCCCTCCGACAGTGCGGCGCTCCCTCAGTACTGACCCTCCGACAGTGCGGCGCTCTCTCAGTGCTGACCCTCTGACAGTGCGGCACTCCCTCAGTACTGCCCCTCCGACAGCACGGCGCTCCCTCAGTACTGCCCTCTGACAGTGCGGCGCTCCCTCAGTACTGCCCCTCCGACAGTGCGGCGCTCCCTCAGTTCTGCCCCTCCGACAGTGCGGCGCTCCCTCAGTACTGCCCCTCCGACAGTGCGGCGCTCCCTCAGTACTGCCCCTCCGACAGTGCAGCGATCCGTCAGTACTGCCCCTCCGACAGTGCGGCGATCCGTCAGTACTGCCCCTCCGACAGTGCGGCGATCCGTCAGTACTGCCCCTCCAACAGTGCGGCGCTCCCTCAGTACTGCCCCTCCGACAGTGCGGCGCTCCCTCAGTACTGCCCCTCCGACAGTGCGGCGCTCCCTCAGTACTGACCCTCCGACAGTGCGGCGCTCCCTCAGTACTGCCCCTCCGACAGTGCAGCGATCCGTCAGTACTGCCCCTCCGACAGTGCGGCGATCCGTCAGTACTGACCCTCCGACAGTGCGGCGCTCCCTCAGTACTGCCCCTCCGACAGTGCAGCGATCCGTCAGTACTGCCCCTCCGACAGTGCGGCGCCCCCTCAGTACTGCCCCTCCGACAGTGTGGCGCTCCCTCAGTACTGACCCTCCGACAGTGCGGCGCTCCCTCAGTACTGCCCCTCTGACAGTGCGGCGCTCCCTCAGTACTGCCCCTCCGACAGTGCGGCGCTCCCTCAGTACTGCCCCTCCGACAGTGCGGCGCTCCCTCAGTACTGCCCCTCCGACAGTGCAGCGATCCGTCAGTACAGCTCCTCCGACAGTGCGGCGCTCCCTTAATACTGCCCCTCCGACAGTGCAGCGATCCGTCAGTACTGCCCCTCCGACAGTGCGGCACCCCCTCAGTACTGCCCCTCCGACAGTGCGGCGCTCCCTCAGTACTGACCCTCCGACAGTGCGGCGCTCTCTCAGTGCTGACCCTCTGACAGTGCGGCACTCCCTCAGTACTGCCCCTCCGACAGCACGGCGCTCCCTCAGTACTGCCCTCTGACAGTGCGGCGCTCCCTCAGTACTGCCCCTCCGACAGTGCGGCGCTCCCTCAGTTCTGCCCCTCCGACAGTGCGGCGCTCCCTCAGTACTGCCCCTCCGACAGTGCGGCGCTCCCTCAGTACTGCCCCTCCGACAGTGCAGCGATCCGTCAGTACTGCCCCTCCGACAGTGCGGCGATCCGTCAGTACTGCCCCTCCGACAATGCGGCGATCCGTCAGTACTGCCCCTCCGACAGTGCGGCGCTCCCTCAGTACTGCCCCTCCGACAGTGCTGCGCTCCCTCAGTACTGCCCCTCCGACAGTGCGGCGCTCCCTCAGTACTGACCCTCCGACAGTGCGGCGCTCCCTCAGTACTGCCCCTCCGACAGTGCGGCCCTCCTTCAGTACCGCCCCTCCGACAGTGCGGCGCTCCCTCAGTACTGCCCCTCCGACAGTGCGGCCCTCCTTCAGTACCGCCCCTCCGACAGTGCGGCGCTCCCTCAGTACTGACCCTCCGACAGTGTGGCGCTCCATCAGTACTGCCCCTCCGACAGTGCGGCGCTCCCTCAGTACTGCCCCTCCGACAGTGCGGCCCTCCTTCAGTACCGCCCCTCCGACAGTGCGGCGCTCCCTCAGTACTGCAGTGGAAGTGTCAGCCTAGATTTCTGTGCTCAAGTCTCTAGAGTGGGACTCGAACCCACGACCTTCTGACTCAGGGTGCTACCAACTGAGCCACTGCTGACATTGTTGCTATATATAAAAACCTTCGCCTTAAAGTCTTAACTGTGTCGAGTTATGTTACTTTCTGAATTGGCTAACTCTCTCATCTGTATCGATCATGTTATCTGGTGTGGTTTGAGCAATATTTCTAGTCTAAAGGCTCTATCTATACCGTGCCTTTATAGTTATCAAGAGCTTTCACAGCCATTTAATCACTTCGTGAAGTTCCTTCACTACTGTTGTGTGGGCAAGTGGCCCATTTGAGCACAGCAAGATCCCACAAACAGGGAGATTCTCACCCAAGTCGCCAAGGGGCGCACTGTACATGTAAAAAGAAAGACTGGCAATTCTCCAGCGCCTTTCACCACCTCAGGATATCCCAAAGCGCTTCACAGCCAATGAAGGACTTTTTTTCAAGTGTGGTCACTGTTGTAATGTGGGAAACGCAGCAGCCAATTCGCGCACAGCAAGTTCCTACAAACAGCAATGTGATAATAACCGGATAATCTGTTTTAGTGATGTTGGTTGAGGGATAAATATTGGCCCCAGGACACCAGGGAGAACTCCCCCCTGCTCTTCGAAATAGTGCCCCTGGGATCTTTTACATCGGAGGTGCAGTACTGAGGGAGCGCCGCACTGTCGGAGGGGCAATACTGAGGGAGCACCGCACTGTCGGAGGGGTAGGACTGAGGGCGCGCCGCACTGTCGGAGGGACAGTACTGAGGGAGTGCCGCACTGTCGGAGGGGCAGTACTGAGGGAGCACCGCACTGTCGGAGGGGCAGGACTGAGGGAGCGCCGCATTGTCGGAGGGGCAGTACTGAGGGAGTGCCGCACTGTCGGAGGGGCAGTACTGAGGGAGCGCTGCACTGTCGGAGGGGTAGGACTGAGGGAGCGTTGCACTGTCGGAGGGGCAGTACTGAGGGAGCGCCACACTGTCGGAGGGGCAGTACTGAGGGCGCGCCGCACTGTCGGAGGGACAGTACTGAGGGAGTGCCGCACCGTCGGAGAGGCAGTACTGAGGGAGCGCCGCACTGTCGGAGGGGCAATACTGAGGGAGCACCGCACTGTCGGAGGGGTAGGACTGAGGGCGCGCCACACTGTCGGAGGGACAGTACTGAAGGAGTGCTGCACTGTCGGAGGGGCAGTACTGAGGGAGCACCGCACTGTCGGAGGGGCAGGACTGAGGGAGCGCCACATTGTCGGAGGGGCAGCACTGAGGGAGTGCCGCACTGTCGGAGGGGCAGTACTGAGGGAGCGCTGCACTGTCGGAGGGGTAGGACTGAGGGAGCGTTGCACTGTCGGAGGGGCAGTACTGAGGGAGCGCCGCACTGTCGGAGGGGCAGTACTGAGGGCGCGCCGCACTGTCGGAGGGACAGTACTGAGGGAGTGCCGCACTGTCGGAGAGGCAGTACTGAGGGAGCGCCGCACTGTCGGAGGGGCAGTACTGAGGGAGTGCCGCACTGTCAGAGGAGCAGTACTGAGGGAGCGCCCCACTGTCGGAGGGGTAGGACTGAGGGCGCGCCGCACTGTCGGAGGGACAGTACTGAGGGAGTGCCGCACTGTCGGAGAGGCAGTACTGAGGGAGCACCGCACTGTCGGAGGGGCAGGACTGAGGGAGCGCCGCACTGTCGGAGGGGCAGTACTGAGGGAGTGCTGCACTGTCGGAGGGGCGGTACTGAGGGAGCACCGCACTGTCGGAGGGGCAGTACTGAGGGAGCGCCGCACTGTCGGAGGGGCAGTACTGAGGGCGCGCCGCACTGTCGGAGGGACAGTACTGAGGGAGTGCCGCACTGTCGGAGAGGCAGTACTGAGGGAGCGCCGCACTGTCGGAGGGGCAATACTGAGGGAGCACCGCACTGTCGGAGGGGTAGGACTGAGGGCGCGCCGCACTGTCGGAGGGGCAGTACTGAGGGAGCACCGCACTGTCGGAGGGGCAGGACTGAGGGAGCGCCGCATTGTCGGAGGGGCAGCACTGAGGGAGTGCCGCACTGTCGGAGGGGCAGTACTGAGGGAGCGCTGCACTGTCGGAGGGGTAGGACTGAGGGAGCGTTGCACTGTCGGAGGGGCAGTACTGAGGGAGCGCCGCACTGTCGGAGGGGCAGTACTGAGGGAGCGCCGCACTGTCAGAGGGGCAGTACTGAGGGAGCGCCGCACTGTCGGAGGGGTAGGACTGAGGGCGCGCCGCACTGTCGGAGGGACAGTATTGAGGGAGTGCCGCACTGTCGGAGAGGCAGTACTGAGGGAGCACCGCACTGTCGGAGGGGCAGGACTGAGGGAGCGCCGCACTGTCGGAGGGACAGTACTGAGGGAGCGCCGCACTGTCGGAGGGGCAGGACTGAGGGAGCGCCGCACTGTCGGAGGGACAGTACTGAGGGAGCGCCGCACTGTCGGAGGGACAGTACTGAGGGAGCACCGCACTGTCGGAGGGGCAGGACTGAGGGAGCGCTGCACTGTTGGAGGCTCTGTCCATTAAACCACGGGCTTTGTCTGCACTCTCAGGTGAATGTTGAAAGCCATAATGGGGGAGAACATCGAACTTCAAGATCAAATGGCCCTCAGGGCATTGTCTCCACCTCAGCCTGTCTTGTGATATTGAATAAATATAGTTTTCAAAGTAAAAGACTGCAGAGAAATGATCATAATTCAAACTGATTGGTGCTAAAAGCCTGTTATGATTGAAGCAATTGATTGTTGGTCTGACCAATCACGATTATTTAGACAGATTGTCTGTGGCCTCTGAACCGAAGCACAGGCCCCGATTTTAACTCCCCCATTCCCACACGCTGATTGGTGGATACGGGGGTGTGGAGGACGGGGGGCGCTTTGGAATTAAGGGCAAAGATTTACCTCCACCCCCTCTGACCCCGGTGCCTCCCCGCCGGGTCCTGATCTTCTGGGCAAGCGAGCGGGATCTTCCTTTCCACATGCAGACGGGGTGGAGGGGGCGGTGATGGGGGAGGGGGGCGGAGAGGGGGGAGGGGGGCCAACTCTCTTCTTCTGACATCAGCAACGGATTAGGGCCAGGGCTCCCATTGGATTAGGGCCAGGGCTCCCATTGGATTAGGGCCAGGGCTCCCATTGGATTAGGGCCAGGGCTCCCATTGGATTAGGGCCAGGGCTCCCATTGGATTAGGGCCAGGGCTCCCATTGGATTAGGGCCAGGGCTCCGATTGGATTACGGCCAGGGCTCCCATTAGATTAGGGCCAGGGCTCCCATTAGATTAGGGCCAGGGCTCCCATTGGATTAGGGCCCGAGCTCCCATTGGATTAGGGCCAGGGCTCCCATTGGATTAGGGCCAGGGCTCCCATTGGATTAGGGCCAGGGCTCCCATTGGATTAGGGCCAGGGCTCCCATTAGATTAGGGCCAGGGCTCCCATTGGATGCGGGCCAGGGCTCCCATTGGATTAGGACTAGAGCTCCCATTGGATTAGGGCCAGAGCTCCCATTGGACTAGGGCCAGGGCTCCCATTGGATTAGGGCCAGGGCTCCCATTAGATTACGGCCAGGGCTCCCATTAGATTAGGGCCAGGGCTCCCATTGGATTAGGACTAGAGCTCCCATTGGACTAGGGCCAGGGCTCCCATTGGATTAGGGCCAGAGCTCCCATTGGATTAGGACTAGAGCTCCCATTGGACTAGGGCCAGGGCTCCCATTGGATTAGGGCCAGGGCTCCCATTGGATTACGGCCAGGGCTCCCATTAGATTAGGGCCAGGGCTCCCATTAGATTAGGGCCAGGGCTCCCATTGGATTAGGGCCCGAGCTCCCATTGGATTAGGGCCAGGGCTCCCATTGGATTAGGGCCAGGGCTCCCATTGGATTAGGGCCAGGGCTCGCATTGGATTAGGGCCAGGGCTCCCATTGGATTAGGGCTCGAGCTCCCATTGGATTAGGGCCAGGGCACCCATTGGATTAGGGCCAGGGCTCCCATTGGATTAGGGCCAGAGCTCCCATTGGATTAGGACCAGGGCTCCCATTGGATTAGGGCCAGGGCTCCCATTGGATCAGGGCCAGAGCTCCCATTGGATGAGGACCAGGGCTCCCATTGGATTAGGGCTCGGGCTCCAATTCGATTAGGGCTCGAGCTCCCATTGGATTAGGGCCAGGGCTCCCATTGGATTAGGGCTGTAGCTCCCATTGGATTAGGGCTCGAGCTGCCATTGAATTAGGGCCAGTGCTCCCATTGGATTAGGGCCAGGGCTCCCATTGGATTAGGGCTCGAACTCCCATTGGATTAGGGCCAGTGCTCCTATCGGATTAGGGCCAGGACTCCCATTGGATTATGGCCAGGGCTCCCATTGGATTAGGGCCAGGGCTCCCATTGGATTAGGGCCAGCGCTTCCATTGGATTAGGGCCTGAGCTCCCATTGGATTAGAGCCAGGGCTCCCATTGGATTAGGGCTCGAGCTCTCATTGGATTAGGACTAGGGCTCCCATTGGATTAGGGCCAGGGCTCCCATTGGATTAGGGCCAGGGCTCCCATTGGATTAGGGCCAGGGCTCCCATTGGATTAGGGCTCGAGCTCCCATTGGATTAGGGCCAGGGCTCCCATTGGATTACGGCCAGCGCTTCCATTGGATTAGGGCCAGGGCTCCCATTGGATTTGGACTAAAGCTCCCATTGGATTAGGGCCAGGGCTCCCATTGGATTTGGACTAAAGCTCCCATTGGATTAGGGCCAGGGCTCCCATTGGATTCGGGCCAGTGCTCCCATTGGATTAGGGCCAGTGCTCCCATTGGATTAGGGCCAGGGCTCCCATTGGATTATGGCCAGGGCTCCCATTGGATTAGGGCCAGTGCTCCCATTGGATTAGGGCCAGGGCTCCCATTGGATTAGGGCCAGGGCTCCCGTTGGATTAGGGCCAGGGCTCCCATTGGATTAGGGCAGGGCTCCCATTGGATTAGGGCTCGAGCTCCCATTGGATTAGGGCCAGGGCTCCCATTGGATGAGGGCCAACGCTCCCATTGGATTAGGGCCAGGGCTCCCATTGGATTAGGGCCAACGCTCCCATTGGATTAGGGCCAGGGCTCCCATTGGATTAGGGCTCGAGCTCCCATTGGATTAGTGCCAGGGCTCCCAATGGATTAGGGCTTGAGCTCCCATTGGATTAGGGCCAGGGCTCCCATTGGATTAGGGCCAGAGCTCCCATTGGATTAGGACCAGGGCTCCCATTGGATTAGGGCCAGGGCTCCCATTGGATTAGAGCTCGAGCTCCCATTGGATTAGGGCCAGGGCTCCCATCAGATTAGGGCTCGAGCTCCCATTGGATTAGGGCCAGGGCTCCCAATGGATTAGGGCCAGCGCTCCCAATGGATTAGGGCTAGGGCTCCCATTGGATTAGGGCTAGGGCTCCCATTGGATTAGGGCCAGAGCTCCCATTGGATTTGGGCCAGGGCTCCCATTGGATTAGGGCAAGGGCTCCCATTAGATTAGAACTAGAGCTCCCATTCGATTAGGGCCAGGGCTCCCATTGGATTAGGGCCAGGGCTCCCATTGGATTAGGGCCAGGGCTCCCATTGGATTAGGGCCAGGGCTCCCATTGGATTAGGGCTAGGGCTCCCATTGGATTAGGACCAGGGCTCCCAATGGATTAGGGCTTGAGCTCCCATTGGATTAGGGCCAGGGCTCCCATTGGATTAGGGCCAGAGCTACCATTGGATTAGGACCAGGGCTCCCATTGGATTAGGGCCAGGGCTCCCATTGGATTAGGGCTCGAGCTCCCATTGGATTAGGGCCAGGGCTCCCATCAGATTAGGGCTCGAGCTCCCATTGGATTAGGGCCAACGCTCCCATTGGATTAGGACCAGGGCTCCCAATGGATTAGGGCTAGGGCTCCCATTGGATTAGGGCTAGGGCTCCCATTGGATTTGGACCAGGGCTCCCATTGGATTAGGGCTCGAGCTCCCATTGGATTAGGTCCAGCGCTCCTATTGGATTAGGGCAAGGGCTCCCATTAGATTAGAACTAGAGCTCCCATTCGATTAGGGCCAGGGCTCCCATTGGATTAGGGCCAGAGCTCCCATTCGATTAGGGCCAGGGCTCCATTCGATTAGGGCCAGGGCTCCCATTGGATTAGGGCCAGGGCTCCCATTGGATTAGGGCCAGAGCTCCCATTGGATTAGGGCCAGGGCTCCCATTGGATTAGGGCTCGAGCTCCCATTGGATTAGGACTAGGGCTCCCATTGGATTAGGGCCAGGGCTCCCATTGGATTAGGGCTCGAGCTCCCATTGGATTAGGGCTCGAGCTCCCATTGGATTAGGACCAGGGCTCTCATTGGATTAGGGCCAGGACTCGCATTGGATTAGGGCCAGGGCTCCCATTGGATTAGGGCCAGGGCTCCCATTGGATTAGGGCCTGAGCTCCCACTGGATTAGGGCTCGAGCTCCCATTGGATTAGGGCCAGGGCTCCCATTGGATTAGGGCTCGAGCTCCCATTGGATTAGGACCAGGTCTCTCATTGGATTAGGGCCAGGACTCCCATTGGATTAGGGCCAGGGCTCCCATCGGATTAGAGCCAGGGCTCCCATCGGATTAGGGCCAGGGCTCCCATCGGATTAGGGCCAGGGCTCCCATCGGATTAGGGCCAGGGCTCCCACTGGATTAGGGCATGGGCTCCCATTGGATTAGGGCCAGGGCTCCCATTGGATTAGGGCTCGAGCTCCCATTGGATTAGGGCCAGGGCTCCCATTGGATTAGGGCTCGAGCTCCCATTGGATTAGGGCTCGAGCTCCGATTAGATTAGGACTAGAGCTCCCATTGGATTAGGGCCAGGGCTCCCAATGGATTAGGGCTAGGGCTCCCATTGGATTTGGACCAGGGCTCCCATTGGATTAGGGCTCGAGCTCCCATTGGATTAGGTCCAGCGCTCCTATTGGATTAGGGCAAGGGCTCCCATTAGATTAGAACTAGAGCTCCCATTCGATTAGGGCCAGGGCTCCCATTGGATTAGGGCCAGGGCTCCCATTGGATTAGGGCCAGGGCTCCCATTGGATTAGGGCCAGAGCTCCCATTGGATTAGGGCCAGGGCTCCCATTGGATTAGGGCTCGAGCTCCCATTGGATTAGGACTAGGGCTCCCATTGGATTAGGGCCAGGGCTCCCATTGGATTAGGGCTCGAGCTCCCATTGGATTAGGGCTCGAGCTCCCATTGAATTAGGACCAGGGCTCTCATTGGATTAGGGCCAGGACTCCCATTGGATTAGGGCCAGGGCTCCCATTGGATTAGGGCCAGGGCTCCCATTGGATTAGGGCCTGAGCTCCCACTGGATTAGGGCTCGAGCTCCCATTGGATTAGGGCCAGGGCTCCCATTGGATTAGGGCTCGAGCTCCCATTGGATTAGGACCAGGTCTCTCATTGGATTAGGGCCAGGACTACCATTGGATTAGGGCCAGGGCTCCCATCGGATTAGGGCCAGGGCTCCCATCGGATTAGGGCCAGGGCTCCCATCGGATTAGGGCCAGGGCTCCCATCGGATTAGGGCCAGGGCTCCCACTGGATTAGGGCATGGGCTCCCATTGGATTAGGGCCAGGGCTCCCATTGGATTAGGGCTCGAGCTCCCATTGGATTAGGGCCAGGGCTCCCATTGGATTAGGGCTCGAGCTCCCATTGGATTAGGGCTCGAGCTCCGATTAGATTAGGACTAGCGCTCCCATTGGATTAGGGCCAGGGCTCCCAATGGATTAGGGCCAGGGCTCCCATTTGATTAGGGCTCGAGCTCCCATTGGATTAGGGCTCGAGCTCTGATTAGATTAGGACTAGACCTCCCATTGGATTAGGGCCAGGGCTCCCATTGGATTAGGGCCGGGTCTCCCATTGGATTAGGGCCTGGGCTCTCATTGGATTAGGGCTCGAGCTCCCATTGGATTAGGGCTCGAGCTCCGATTAGATTAGGACTAGACCTCGCATTGGATTAGGGCCGGGTCTCCCATTGGATTAGGGCCGGGTCTCCCATTGGATTAGGGCCTGGGCTCCCATTGGATTAGGGCCAGGGCTCCCATTGGATTAGGGCCAGGGCTCCCATTGGATTAGGGCTCGAGGTCCGATTAGATTAGGACTAGAGCTCCCATTGGATTAGGGCCAGGGCTCCCAATGGATTAGGGCCAGGGCTCCCATTTGATTAGGGCTCGAGCTCCCATTGGATTAGGGCCAGGGCTCCCATTGGATTAGGGCCAGGGCTCCCATTGGATTAGGGCTTGCGCTCCCCACTCAGGAGCAATGTCATGTGGGCTAAACATCCAACATGACGGCCGCGCTGGCTGAACGAGGTCTGCACGGATCAGGAGGAAAAGAAAGAAAGACTTGCATTTCTATAGCGCCTTTCACAGTCAATGAGGTACTTTGTTGGAGTGTGGTCACTGTTATACTATGGGAGGTCCTCTCGTGTTCAATTACACAATATGCAAGTACAATTCCCAGTGTGGATCAGGCCCACATCGGGCTGTGAGGATCACACATGCCTCCGCTCCTCCCCTCCTCCTCCCACCCCTCCCCTCCTCCTCCTCCTCCCACCCCTCCCCTCCTCCCCTCCTCCTCCCACCCCTCCCCTCCTCCTCCCACCCCTCCCCTCCTCCTCCTCCTCCCACCCCTCCCCTCCTCCTCCTCCTCCCACCCCTCCCCTCCTCCTCCCACCCCTCCCCTCCTCCTCCCACCCCTCCCCTCCTCCTCCCACCCCTCCCCTCCTCCACTCCTCCTCCCACCCCTCCCCTCCTCCTCCCACCCCCCCTCCTCCTCCCACCCCTCCCCTCCTCCTCCCACACCTCCCCTCCTCCTCCCACACCTCCCCTCCTCCTCCCACCCCTCCCCTCCTCCTCCCACCCCTCCCCTCCTCCTCCCACACCTCCCCTCCTCCCCTCCTCCTTCCACCCCTCCCCTCCTCCTCCCACCCCTCCCCTTCTCCTCCCCTTCTCCTCCCCTCCTCCCCTCTCCTCCCCTCCCCTCCCCTCCCCTCCTCCCCTCCTCCCTTCTCCTCCCCTCTCCTCCCCTCTCCTCCCCTCCTCCTCCTCCCCTCTCCTCCCCTCCTCCTCCCCTCCTCCCCTCCCCTCCTCCCCTCTCCTCCCCCCCTCTCTTCTCCTCCCCTCCCCTCTCTTCTCCTCCCCTCTCTTCTCCTCCCCTCTCCCCTCCTCCTCCCCTCCTCCCCTCCCCTCTCTTCTCCTCCCCTCTCCCCTCCTCCTCCCCGCCTCCTCCCCTCCCCTCCTCCCCTCCCCTCTCTTCTCCTCCCCTCTCCCCTCCTCCTCCCCTCCTCCTCCTCCCCTCCTCCTCCCCTCTCCTCTCCTCCCCTCCTCCCCTCTCCTCTCCTCCCTCCTCCCCTCTCCTCCCATCCCTTCTCCTCCCCTCTCCCCTCCTCCTCTCCTCCCCCTCCCCTCCACCCCTCTCCTCCCCTCCTCCCTTCTCCTCCCCTCCTCCCTTCTCCTCCCCTCCTCCCTTCTCCTCCTCCCCTCCTCCTCTCCTTTCCTCCCCTCCTCCCCTCTCTTCTCCTCTCCTCCCCTCCTCCTCCCCTCCTCCCCTCTCTTCGCCCCTCCTCCCCTCTCTTCTCCCCTCCTCCCCTCTCTTCTCCCCTCCTCCCCTCTCCTCTCCTCCCCTCCCCTCTTCTCCTCCCCCCTCCTCTCCTCCTCTCCTCCACTCTCCTCTCCTCTCCTCCTCCCCTCTCCTCCTCTCTTCTCCTCTCCTCCTCTACTCCCTTCCGCCTCCTCCTCCCCTCTTCTCCTCCCCTCTCCTCCTCCCCTCTCCTCCTCCCTTCTCCTCCTCCTCTCTCCTCCCCTCCTCCCCTCTCCTCTTCCCCTCCTCCCCTCTCCTCTCCTCTCCTCCCCCCTCCTCCCCTCTCCTCCTCCTCCTCCCCCCTCCTCCCCTCTCCTCCTCCTCCTCTCCTCCCCTCTCCTCCCCCCTCTTCTCCTCCCCTCTCCTCTCCGCCCCTCCTCCTCCCCTCCCCTCTCCTCTCCTCCCCTCTCCTCCCCCTCCCCTCTCTTCTCCTCCCCTCCTCCTCCCCTCCCCTCTCCTCCCCTCCTCCCCTCTCCTCTCCTCCCCTCTCCTCCTCTCTTCTCCTCTCCTCCTCTACTCCCCTCCTCCTCCTCCTCCCCTCTCCTCCCCTCCTCCCCTCTCCTCCTCCCCTCTCCTCCCCTCCTCCCCTCTCCTCTTCCCCTCCTCCCCTCTCCTCTCCTCCTCTCCTCCCCTCTCCTCCCCTCTCCTCTCCTCCCCTCTCCTCTCCTCTCCTCTCCTCTCCTCCCCTCTCCTCTCCTCCCCTCTTTTCTCCTCCCCTCTCCTCTCCTCCTCTCCTCCCCTCTCTTCTCCTCCCCTCTCCTCCCCTCTCCTCCCCTCTCCTCTCCTCTCCTCCCCTCCCCTCTCCTCTCCTCCCCTCTCCTCTCCTCCCCTCTCTTCTCCTCCCCTCTCCTCTCCTCCTCTCCTCTCCTCCCCTCTCTTCTCCTCCCCTCTCCTCTCCTCCTCTCCTCCCCTCTCCTCTCTCTCCTCCCCTCTCTTCTCCTCCCCTCTCTCCTCCTCCCCTCTCTTCTCCTCTCCTCCTCTCTTCTCCTCCCCTCTCCTCCCCTCCTCTCCTCTCCTCCCCTCTTCTCCTCCCCTCTCCTCCTCTCTTCTCCTCTCTTCTCCTCTACTCCCCTCCTCTCCTCTCCTCCCCTCTCTTCTCCTCCCCTCTCCTCCTCCCCTCTCCTCCTCTCCTCCCCTCTCCTCCCCTCCTCTCCTCCCCTCTCCTCCCCTCCTCTCCCCTCCTCCCCTCTCCTCTCCTCCTCCCCTCTCCTCTCCTCCTCCCCTCCTCCCCTCTCCTCCTCCCCTCTCCTCTCCTCTCCTCTCCTCCCCTCTCTCCTCTCCTCCCCTCCTCCCCTCTCCTCCTCTCCTCCCCTCTCCTCCTCCTCCCCTCTCTTCTCCTCCCCTCCCCTCTCCCCTCCTCCCCTCTCCTCCTCTCCTCCCCTCTCCTCCCCTCCCCTCTCCTCTCCTCCCCTCTCCTCTCCTCCCCTCTCCTCCTCCCGTCTCCTCCCCTCCTCCTGCCCTCTCCTCGCCTCCTC
The DNA here is from genome assembly GCF_052327205.1 of Somniosus microcephalus. Lineage (NCBI taxonomy): Eukaryota > Metazoa > Chordata > Chondrichthyes > Squaliformes > Somniosidae > Somniosus > Somniosus microcephalus. Next base: position 211,646,671 of record NC_140998.1, on the reverse strand, counting down.
CCCTCTCCTCTCCTCCTCCTCCCTTCCTCCTCTCCTCCTCCTCCTCTCCTCCTCCTCCCCTCCCCTCCTCCCCTCCCCTCGAGAGCGAGGCTCTGTCTAGTTATTTTTAGTGAAGTTTATTCCACTGCTGGGTGCGTTCCCTTGCCTACTGTATCAGTCTCCCTCTGCCCTTCAGACTCCCGAGCGAGTTGGCGTTCTGTTCTGTGATTTACATTCTGTTCCTCAAACATTGATATTGCGCTTCACACAAAACCCATCTGGAAGGGCAATTGCTGCCAAAAATTCAGAGCATTTCATTAGTCTAAAAGTAATCTTTTCAAACGCTGATAACATTGAGGACCAGCCAAAGCT